>NC_051183.1:43942945-44298728 GCF_013339695.2 Rhipicephalus sanguineus | reverse complement strand
AAAGGAAGTAGCATTTTGCGAAGTGTTATCCTGCAACAAAATTTCACTTTTTTGTGAACAATATAGCAGACTTCAAGAGCAATAGGTTTTCGTCAAGTTTTGTTTCGATCATGGCACAACTGTGGCATAATATCACTGCATGCTAGAGGAAGCTATTCGAGTCGACGTCATGCGGCCAAAGTAGGACATTTTTGTGGCATAAACGCTTCAAAGATGGCGGATTGTGTGTGTTGATGGCAGATGAACGTTCTGGACGCCCGTCACTGAGCACTACCTTGGAAAAAATAGCGTAAGTTCGTTAGGCTATTCTTGGAAACCACAGGCTAACTGTAAAGGACGTTTGCGACATAGTAGGACTATCTCACGGCATATGTCAACGAATTCTGACTCATGTTTTGAACATGAGGAGCATTTATGCAAAATTCTTTCTAAGACTCCTCAGGGACGAACCGAAGCTACACCATGTTCCTGTCTGTGCAGAATTGACGCAACAAGTCATAGATAATCCCATATTTCTCTCCAGTGTAATAACCCGATATGAGACATGGACTTATGGCCGGGGTCCTAAAAGCAAGCGTGAGTCGTGGCAGTGCAAGTCGCCAAGTTCTCCGCGACCAAAAATGCACGTCAAGTTCGTGACAGTGTGAAGTCCATGCTGATTTTTCGTTACATTCATGGAATTTTCCGCAAGGAATTTCTACCTCGTGGACAAGCTTTACGGGACGTTTTCAGGCGACTAAGAGAGAGCGCTCTTCGCAAACATCAGGAGAAGTGCCAGAACAACAACGGGCTTCTTCTTTACGACAATACCCGCCACGGTGGTGTAGTGGTTATGGTGCTCGAATTCTGACCCGAAGGTTGTGGGATCCTGTCCAGGCCGCGGCGACCACATTTTCGATGGAGCCGGAAATGCTTGAGGTCAGTGCACTTGATTTAGGTGCGCGTTAAAGAACCCCAAATAGTCAATTTCCGTAGCCCTCCACTACGGCGTCCCTGATAATCATATCATGCATTTGGGACGTTAAACCCCAACAGTTATTATATATCTTCACGACAACGAGCCCGCTCACACAACACTCGTTGTTCGATAGTTCCTGGCTTTCAAACAAATCACAATACTTCCGCACCTGCCCTATTAGCACGAACTTGCCTCGTGGGACTTCCTGTTGTTCACAAAGTTGGAGTTCAAACATGATAAGACGTTTGTTTGACGCTGTTGCAGAGATGGAGTCAGAATCGCAGGGAATCCTCGACACACTGTCTCCAGGAGAGTTCCATTTTTGCGTGGAATCGTTTCAGAAAAGCTGAGCTCGGTGTATACAAACTCAAAGGGACACTGAACAATACATTTCTGGTTAGGTGTGGTATTAAACACATTTTTTACGACTGAATTCTCGGAACTTTTATATAACGCCTCGTACTGAAATGAAATGTCTTGCGAAGATAAAACACTAGATCAAGCGACATATGTTGGAAAAGTACCGCATTCGCAGGGCACATTCTTGATCGCACGTGATCAAAAATTCAAGACTTAATTTTTTGTGACATGTGTGCGTCATTCAAATAAGCTCGTTTCAAAAGGACATTATGCAGGCGCCAGAGCACATTCCTTGTCGTTGTTATGCTTTGAATTGACTTGTGACCACAGCCCGCAGCTGTCGCATCTCGATGGAGGCGAAATGCCAATGGCCGTGCGCTGTGCGATGTCAGTGCATGATAAAGAACACCAGATAGTTTTGAATTTACGGTGCTCTCTACTACGGTGTACATCATATCATGCTTTTCGTACTGAAAGCTCTGAAATATATAAACATTATAAATAAGTTGCATGCATGTCAAAATACGCGCCTGATGTGGGGAATCACATGTATTTAGAATATAACTTAAGAGAGCGGTTCGTTGGGCAAGTTGGTGATCCATAATGTTACTACACTCTAAAAAAAAAAAGGGAGCGAGAAGGGAGCAACGGGCTCCGTTCCTCCTTCGGAGCCGCGACTTTCTCCTTTGCTGACGATTTACTCGTCGCGCCCTCTTGCGGCAAGCGCCAAGGGAGAAACTTTTCTCCTCAACCACGTGACTTGCGCGCGCGCGCATGCGCACGCCGAGTTAAATCGTGATTCCGTGCTGCGGAGAGCGGCTGCCCTTTCGCGCTCACTCGGCAGCCTCAGACCAGACTATCCAGTGCTACCGATCTCGGCCAGTCGCGTGCAATTACTTGTACCTAGGATTGATGCGAGCAACACACGAGTGACGTTCATTGTTTTTGTTCTATGTGTTGAGTAACGTGTGTGGCGCTTTTTTTTTCTTTTTTTATAGGCTCGGCGTGTGCGCGATGCGCCGCATACTTCCGTGTGTCTCGTGTTGTTTGTATACGTTTGCGCACGATCTGCTTGTCATAAATACAGTAAGTCCCGCTTCACAAAACAGTCTTGTTTTAATGAACACCTTAGACTGTACACCAATAATTCAACTTTTTTCAGCGTTAACATACTTGGCTAGAGCACGCGTTTTTAGTTTTACACAGCACTTATAGCACTTATCAATACAAGCAATATAAAGCATGAAGGTTAATTTTTACAACATTTTAGCAAACGTGATACCACTGGACAGTGCATGCGTGAAAGTACGATAACATATAATTGCTGGAGTTTGACGTGTCGAAACCACCGTATGATTATGAGGCACGCCGTAGTGTGGGACTACGGATTAATTTCGATCAACTGGGGTTCTTTAACGTGCACCCGAACATAAGCACATGGGTGTTCTTTGCCTTTCGCCCCCATTGAAATTTGGCCGCCGTGGCCGCATTTTAACGTTAACCTGCATCATAATTGCACATATCTGAAAAGTAAGTCAATGACTTCTGTCAATTAAGCCAAAATTCTCAATCACATGCGTTTTGGAATACGCATGCCATCACTGAGAACTAGGACCGACTTATGCACGCGTGCAGTATGTATCTCTCGTTCTCAGGATTTTGCTTTGGCGTGCGAAACTCAACACAAAATGCGCTTCTAATGACAGCTGTGCACAGTGGGTAATCACTAACACTCTCACTCACCTTTGTGAAAAGCGTATTCCAAATCTAACGCAAGACAAACCTCCGCCACAACGACAACTACACAGCTGTCGCACAATGACCACGATTTCACACGCCAGGCGAATACCGTGACGTAACAGTAGCAGAGCAGCATGTAGGTACAGCGTACTGAAATATTACAGAACACGTAGTGTGGGTAGCGTTCTTTTCCATAATTCTCGCGGTGTTGCGCCACTTTCCCTACTCAAGTAATCGAGCTGCCGCGACGCCAAGAGCCACTGACATCGCTCTAGAAAGACCACCGTCCGGTGCGAGGCCATCTTGTCTTGTTTCTTCGCACGACCCGCGTTGTAACGTACGTATACACAAATGAGACGGCCGTACCGCATCAGAAGCATTGTCACTGAAGGGCTAGCAGTTGAAAGAATCCATGGCCCATCGTCATACTTGTGGTCAACGCATGAACAGAATGTGAACAGATGTTAGCGATGTTAGCGCCAAACCACTCAACGAAGTCGACGCAACGAAGGCGACGGAATCTGAACTATGTTGCCGATGTTGCGCCCTCACACCGTAAATAAAGAAATCAGAGAGAGAAATTTCATCTGTGGCCGCTGTCGGAAGATGGCGCTATTTCAAAATGTCGTCGGAATGGTATGAACGGTTCTCGATATGGTCGTTTTCGCACTAAATTAATCAGCTCTTTGTAATTATATTGTTCATTATCATGCGGCTTTAGATTAACTGGTGCGCTTGGCTAAGCCATAGCTACTATTTAATAATGTCGGCGTATATCGTGACGCAGCCATGAAATCGTAAAGAGTTGAAGAAAAATGACGCATCTTTGTGCCACCATGGTCCACTGTAATTCAGTGACTATATAAGGGCCAGCGCTTCTTAGAGGGGTATGTGTGAACGTCTGTACGTATGCGTCTGTAGTGAATTGTTTGTGTTGTAGGTTTTATACATGCGAATGAATTGTGTATGTATTGAATTGAATGTGCGTACTATGTGTCTGCCTAGTGAACTTGTGCGTATCAGCTTTCCGGTGTCCTTGAGTAATCCATGAATGGGCCTACCTCCCCGAAATGCCGCGTGCAGTATCAACGTACGCCGCCTCAGTCAGAAACAACTTTTTTTTTTAGTATTGTTTAATCCCTCTAGATGGCGCCAGCTACCACCTACTTCGCGGCCGCGGCGCTCTCATAGCTCCACCTACTTATATGAAGTTGAACATCTATCTATCGAAACTAGGCTCTGCTGCGCCGGGATTGTTTTGATGCGACGGAATGTACATTTTGGAGGCACAAACGCGTGGATAACGTCGCTACACCGTGTGACGCTTCGACAAATAAAGACAGCAAGCCTAACGTACAGTCTCCGGGTGAGAGCCCCTTTGCAGTATCCGTCTCTTTTAGAGTGAACGCCGTCTCCCTGGCCGAGCGAAACGTACGAGTTCCGTCGTTCCGTTTCGCGAGGTTTTCATCACTACAGGTTTGTCTGCTTGATTTTATTGTCATAGCGTTCGATATTAAGCTCAGCGGGACCGTTTTTTGTGACTGCCAGTGCCGAATACTCTTTATCAGTCGAGAATCGATGCGCTCGCTAGGCCTAAATCTTTTGCTCGCTTCACTGGCTTGGCGTCAGCCATCTTGATTTTAACGGGTCCTCCATTGAAAAGGGAGGAACGGTTTCTCCATTTGAAGACGAACATTGGGGACATCGCCGTTTCTCCCTTAATGGAGAGAGGGTCACTCCTTTTTTTTAAGAGTGTAGCAGCGCCAAAAAGGACGAAGGACCAGGAAGAATCACAGACAAGCGCTGACTTACTACTGAAGTTTTATTTCCGAAACGAGACACAATATAAGGAAACGGCACGTGGACAAAAAAAGATTGCAAAGCACTTATTTGCAAAAAAAAAACACAAAACAGTGTTATCAGCCCACATCACTTGCGGTGGTCATGCGCACGGGACATGTACCGAACTTCTTTTTCCATCAAGGCGTTGGAAGGGATACTCGCGCACTCATCGCCAAGTTTTCAAGATTTCTGCAGCCTCAATTATTTCCCGCGTTAATTGAGAAGCAGATCGCCCCACCACACGGCACCTCTCGAACAGGGGTTTACACTCAGCAGAGTCACACGTGCTGCAATGAAGGGCTAAGTGCCCACTGTTCATTTCCCGAACATTGTTGCTATCTTCGCGCAACCGGTCGTTCACACATCTTTTTTGTCCACGTATGGTCTTGCCATAGTGATTCACTAAAAAGTACCCCTTCTCGTAACCCCACACATTGTAATAGGTGCAGTCTCAAGCCTAACGGAAACTTACATGTTTTGCTTAGATTACGCTACTGCAATAGCAAGCATTCGAGTTCCAAGCACGTCAAAGGAAATGCAAATAAAGCAGAAGTTCAGGGGCCACGGAAGCTTGAAGAGATGAAACTCCTTGCAGGTTAATGCTTCAAGGATTTCAAGGAAGCTTGAAGACCAAAATATTCGGCACATCCCACGTACCGCGGAAATCGATGTAATGCGAAGCATGCGCAGGAAGGTGACTGTGTCGCAATTTTTCACATTGAGCGAGACGTTACGGACTCGCGATAGAGAAATGTGCGAATGGTATAAGCACACACATATTTTCAAGAGTCGCACATGTGTTATATAACCTGTTTTTTTACAGTTCCTTAATGATGCCAACAGCAACGTACATAGGTGTTACGAACACCAGACGCAGTAAGCTGATATGTAGTGCTTATATTCTTCAATATTGGATAGCGCGAATTCGAATAGGACAACGAAGGAACGCAAATGCACAGGACAGGCGCTACTCGCAACTAAGCTTTATTCAGAAAAGTTTCCATAGATATATACACAGCCGAGTGGCACGCGCAGGTGCACTGCACGTGCGTTACAGTCAGTTTCAATTGTTAGAGTTGCGGTACAGTTGTTAAGCTCATACCTAACCGTTATGACGGAGAACGCACGCACGTTCCACGAACCCGTGTGCATGGCAGTTATTGAATAAGGTCATCATCACCGTGATCAGTGAGCACCATCAGCTCGACAGGACTTGTTATCGGATCCGTTCGTGATCGCGGCTACGAACGTTCTAAGTAAAGCGAAGTGCGAGGTACAGTAGAGCTGGTGGAAACCACAAGTGGCTTTTCCGAAGAAATGGTCTATGATGCATCATGTCTTGGACGTGATGCCCTGTCGACATCCAAGCCGTCTTTCATGCGCTCTAGAGACCAGCCGCTGTTGGGTTTTTATAAATAAATGCTGAAGTCACCGCTAATCATGAGGGACATGGACCCCTCGGCAGAGTTACTGTAGGAAGCATAGACCGCGGTTTTTGCGTAATCCACGTGGTCGCCGTTGCGGACCACGTGGACGAGTGGATGGTAGCCTAGCGTCTTCCAGGGGTGCTCTGTCTTCAGCCCCCTAACTTTCCTTGCGCCGGTTCTCTGTGGTGTAGTGGTTACAGTGCTAGGCGCTGACACGACGATCGCGGGTTCGAACCCAGCCGCGGCGGTCACATCTCGATGGAGGCGAAATGCTAGAGGCCCGTGTACTGTGCGAGGTCAGTGCACTGTTACAGAATACCAGATAGTCAAAATTTCCGGAGCCCTTCACTACGGCGTCTCTCATAATCATATCGCTGTTTGGGGATGTAAAACTCTAACAATTCCTAATATTTTAACTTTCCTTCCGTGTCAATGTGTATGTTCGCGGTTACTGCGTTTATTGAGACTCTGTTATCACCTGTGGCACATACCTGCATAACATGAACTCTGGTATGCGGGTATGTGCCACACGGGACTGAGGAAAAGAGTTTCATGACTACGCGACATGTATTATAACGTTATTCATGTCATCACGAGTTAATCGTCTTCTTCATATACTCATCCTATGCTATGCAAATTTTGGTATATTACCAACCTTTGGAGACAACAGGGAGAGCGCCCAGACGTAGATAGATAGATAGATAGATAGATAGATAGATAGATAGATAGATAGATAGATAGATAGATAGATAGATAGATAGATAGATAGATAGATAGATAGATGGATAGATAGAGATAGATAGATAGATAGATAGATAGATAGGATGGAGATGGATGGATGGATGGATGGATGGATGGATGGATGGATGGATGGATATGGATGGATGGATGGATGGATGGATGATGGATGGATGGATGGATGGATGGATGGATGGATGGATGGATGGATGGATGGATGGATGGATGGATGGATGGATGGATGGATGGATGGATGGATGGATGGATGGATGGATGGATGGATGGATGGATGGATGGATGGATGGATGGATGGATGGATGGATGGATGGATGGATGGATGGATGGATGGATGGATGGATGGATGGATGGATGGATGGATGGATGGATGGATGGATGGATGGATGGATGGATGGATGGATGGATGGATGGAGGATGGATGGATGGATGGAGGATGGATGGATGGATGGATGGATGGATGGATGGATGGATGGATGGATGGATGGATGGATGGATGGATGGATGGATGGATGGAGGATGGATGGATGGATGGATGGATGGATGGATGGATGGATGGATGGATGGATGGATGGATGGATGGATGGATGGATGGATGGATGGATGGATGGATGGATGGATGGATGGATGGATGGATGGATGGATGGATGGATGGATGGATGGAGGATGGATGGATGGATGGATGGATGGATGGATGGATGGATGGATGGATGGATGGATGGATGGATGGATGGATGGATGGATGGATGGATGGATGGATGGATGGATGATGGATGGATGGATGGATGGATGGATGGATGGATGGATGGATGGATGGATGGATGGATGGATGGATGGATGGATGGATGGATGGATGGATGGATGGATGGATGGATGGATGGATGGATGGATGGATGGATGGATGGATGGATGGATGGATGGATGGATGGATGGGATGGAATGGATGGATGGATGGACTGGATGGATGGATGGATGGATGGATGGATGGATGGATGGATGGATTATGGATGGATGATGGATGGTATGGATGGATGGATGGATGGATGGATGGATTGGATGGATGGATGGATGGATGGATGGATGGGGGGGGGGGGGGGGGGGATGGGATGGATGGATGGATGGATGGAGGATGGATGGATTGATGGATGGTGATGGATGGATGGATGGATGGATGGATGGATGGATGGATGGATGGAAACGCCCGAAGTGCCTGAGGTTCGCTAAGAAATGCTTCGCATATAAAAACGAACAGACTTACCTACATTTGTCAAGGAAAGAGCTCACAGCAACTTATGCCTTGACAAATACAAGTCTGCCCGTCGAAACGTTGGCTCCAGCAGCACCTACTGCTGAAGACGTTTTCATCTCTTCGTGCGCGTCTGGCCCTTGTTCACCCCGTACCAAAAAACAATCATCATGATAAACGAGTATGCGCCAAAGAAATTGGGTAAATCCCACTACCCACCACTGCTCCAATAAAAATGAAGAAGAGGCTATCGTCATCAGTTGTCTTAGTTACAAATGCATATACTTGTTTTTATTATTGTTGTTGTCGTTTTCCTATAGGCTTTTTTTTTTCTTTTTTTAAATCTTGCGAGTTTATATTACTAATCTGTAATGGCTAAACATTTGATTTTCAACTTTTTCCTTCAGTAAGTGCATTAGTTTCCTAAGCAGGGCACCGTCCGATTCATAGCCTATCCCCCGGAGTGGGTTGCGCCAAGATACCGAGGAAACAACCGACCAACCAACACGGACCTGTGCCACTGTGCGGCCAATCAGGAAACCACCATCATCATAAACGGGTATGTGCCAAAGAAATTGGGTAAATCACAGTACACACAACTTCCACGAAAAAGGAAGAAGGAAACAGTTCGCCCAACAAAAGGTTGCTAAGCGACGGCGGCGAGCCGAAGACCGAGTGCGTACAAGGAACGAATACTAGGGAACGGGAAGGGCAACGACAGCTGCGATGTAAGGCCTACGCTAACGACGACGTGTCCTTAGATCTATGAGAGGTGCGAACGCTTGGTTTGAGCGCGATGTTCTGTTTCTATAGTGTGGACATCCCTGTCGTGTTTGTGACTGTCTGTGCTTTCACTCGAGCCTCTTTGCGCTGAGAATCCACGTAGAAACAACCTAGCATCACGTAGCTAAAACCTAGCTATGACCTGGAAGCAACCAAGAAACAACCTTCATCACCTAGCTAAAGCCTAGAAACAATCTCGAAGCAACGAGATTAGTCTTCAGAATCGTCCGGTTTCCCTGTTCCAAGCCTTACGCGGCGTAGTCCAAGCTTCAGCTGATTTTTTTGTTGCTATTTCAAAAAAAATATTGTCTACACTTTGCCAGTAGAAATGCGGCTTAAGATGTTTTTTTTTAAGGTGCCTGTTTAGAGCTTTCCCCGTGCACATAGGTCATGAAGCAAACGGCATATGCCGCGGCTTCGAGAGAAACTTGTTTCGTCAGGGCAGGAAGGTTGTTTTATTCATATTTATTCATATTTTTTATGTGTGAAGTATTTCAAAGCAAACAAAAGGCACTTTGACCGTTTATATACGTATATCTACTTATCTAGCCGCCTACGTCTGGATGATCTCGTGGTCGTCTGTTTAAATTACTATATTCCGAAATTGCCATATGAAGGCACGAGTGTATGACGAACACGATGCAAAGGTCAATATTTGAAGAACGTCACTTGGCCGTCGCGCACGTCATGAAACTCTTACCACAAGTCACGTGCGGCTCATAGCCGCATGCCACGGGCCGTGGTATTCAAAGCGAGCAAAAGGCACTAAGGCCGTTTATACATGTCTATCTACTTATCTAGCCGCCTACGTCTGGACGATATCGTGGTCGTCTGTTTAAATTACTATATGCCGAAATTGCCATATGAAGGCACGAGTGTATGACGAACACGATGCAAAGGTCAATATTCGATGAACGTCACTTGGCCGTCGCGCACGTCGTGACACTCTTACCACAAGTCACGTGCGGCCCATAGCCGCATACCACGGGCCGTGGTATACTGGTATGTGCAATAGGTTATTCACAGTCTATGTCAACCCAGAAATCGGAAATCTTCACGAACAAACGTGAACGGCACCCTCTCATAGAAAATGTGGTAACGCCATCGGCGACGTTCTTGAGCGAGAAGTTCCAATGAAAGCAAAGAATAAAAATTAAGCCACGAGCCGGAATCGAACCCAGGCACTCTGCATGTCAGTCGAGTATTCTACCACACGGCCCCGTCACAGCTTCAAATTGTCTCGCACCCTATACAAGCCTCATGTCAGGACAACGCCAGTTGGGGTTGCAGTTTTGGTTAGGCGCTTTTATGTCAATGTAATAAACATTACATATGTACACCTATGACTCCGCAATGTTTAGTCGAGCCGATGACCACTACTGATGATATGCCCATCCTCCCACAGTAGTGTACACATCGTTGCTATAACACTGACGTCTCTGCTCGAACGTCAGTGACGACGTTACGTCGAACCATAACCTGTACTTTACACCCACGTGTACTCAACGTGCCTGAAAAGAGGAAGGTAAGCGCAGAATTTACGCACAGACGTCGATCAATTTCGAAAAGCTTGGCTCGAAGCTAAAAACCCGGCAAAGGCTGCAGCTCGCTCTCTGCTTTGCATGAAACTGATTCCAGCAATGCGTGGGATCTGCTGTTTTTTGTGTATTACTACGATCACCGGTGGAGCGTGAGTGGCACGAAGAGAGGATTTGACATGATCGATAATGTTAACGCTTCCTTGTTCAATGATAGCTTGCAAGACTTCCATGGCAAACGCTGTTATAGGAAGTTGCACTGCGTGGAAGCTTGAACTGATTTGAATATCTGCTGTATTTATGAGGAAAAAAGTTCGAGTTTCGTTGCAAGGGTGAAGCAATGAATGCGATAGCGAAAAATTGGAATGTCACGCGAAGAACGGCAAGCAGCTCGAAACGCGCAGCGCGATTCTCAAACACAAAGAACACACGAAAAGAACACACATACGATGGGCACGAACTAACAACGTTCCCAGCTCGACACTTAAAGCGCGACGCTCAAGCACGAAGAAGTACGCACGAAACGAACGCACATGTGTACACAGGACAAGCGCTAACAACTGTCACAGGTGCTACTTTGTGTTTGAGCGGCGCACTCCTTAAGCAAACGTGCGTGCGCTCTGCAACTTCAACGCAAACTTTCCGGTGAAAGCAGAAGACGTACGGAACAGCCCCCATCACGAGGTAAGAGCGCGCACGGGCGACAACGCCCTCTAGGGAAAAGTGCAGGTTGTAAAAGTGCGCGCGCATGGCAACAAGGGTGGCGACGACCTTTATAGCGCGCCTTTCGTGTCATCTCGCTGGTAATGCAGAGAAGACGCTGAAATGCCTCCGAGCTCTGCGGACCTGCCAGCGGTAAATGTGTATATAAATAGCTCGCAGCGTTAGTGCGCTGAAGGATGTACGCTCCGTGGCCGAGCCGTCGAAATCCGCACGCTGCGGAACGAGGGGTGGTTGGTTCGAATCCGCGCGTCGGAAAACTTATTTTTTCTGAATCATTTTTCTTTCTGGCTTATGTATCTATATATATAGGCCAGAAAGAAAAACGATTCAGAAAAAATAAGTTTTCCGACGTGCGGATTATATATATATATATATGACGGCGATGGCGACGCCGACGGCAAACCCCGCCGAGAATGTCCATAGAATTAATATCGCAATAAAACAGCTGTTAAATTACTTTGCGCAGCATTACAGCTAGAAATCTGCCTTCATAAGCATCCCTGCTTGGACGCTGTGTACTCATTCGTAGGTATACGTTTGCGCTTCTTATTGCATGACACTTTCGATATGATGCTTAGAACGACTGAAAGTTGAGTTAAATGGAAATATTTCAGAATCAAAGTAGGTGATGAATATTTCCCAACTATCTCAACTTCCTCTCATTCCTGGTGAATAGTTAGCGTTTGGGTCGTCTTTTACTCTTGTCGTGTTCGTATTTCCACTGCTTATTTTCTTTATTTTTAACATGTGTTCCGTAGCCTCTCCGTAAAAAAAAATAGAAATAGACACGGACATGAGTGCAAATATGCTAGCGTTAGCTCAATTCTACTTTCTGAGCAAGGATTATATCAGTCATTACTTGTGGTAAGGAAAGCAGATGACTTTTAAGGGCTCGTTTTTGTTTGTTAGACACAATTGCAATGAGAACTAACCGACAATAATGCCAAGTAAAGTATAGGGGATGTTGTTTGTGGTAATTAGGATATAAATGTGAACAAAGAAAAGTGGCCGAAAAGATAACTTGCTGCCGGCAGGGACCGAACCTGCGACCTTCGAATAACGCATCAGATGCTCTACCACTGAGCTACGGCAGCGGTCATCCTGCCGTCCACTTTATGAGATATATATGCGCATTTATACCTGGGAGTGTTAGTCAGCGCCAATCGCAGCAATGGCGGCGAGTGTAGAACACTCTTTTTCTGCCTTTAGGCGACACGTTGCACGTGATCTTTTTTTTTTATTTTCTTTCCTTCATTCATAGTGAGGGTCTGGTTCTGGCAGACATGATGCCATCAGGTAGTATGCGAGAGATTATTGGTCAGCTGCCAGCTCGTAAAAAAAGATCACGTGCAACGTGTCGCTAAAAGGCAGAAAAAGAGTGTTCCACACTCACCGCCATGGCTGCGATCGGCGCTAACACTTCCTTGTTTAAATGCACAATATACCTTATAAAGTGGACGGGAGGATGACCGCCGCCGTAGCTCAGTGGTAGAGCATTGGACGCGTTATTCGAAGGTCGCAGGTTCGGTCCCTGCCGGCGGCAAGTTATCTTTTCGTCCACTTTTCTTTCTTCACATTTATATCCTAATTACTACAAATACCATCCCCCATACTGTCCTTGGCATTATTGTCTGTTAGTTCTCATTATTGTTATTTGTATTGGAATATGTGTTAATGGTAGTTCATGTTCCTCTCCTGTAAAGAGAAAATGGAGAAGAAAGGTGCCTGGGCGAAAGTGCGCACTCAAAGTCCTTGCAGTGCAGCTCCGCAAAGTCGGCATGCATTTATACTTGCAAAATTAAAACACTGAAACGAGTGACGAAAGTCTTCTTGTCTGTTGTGTTCCCGTCCTTTTTCCTTGCGATCTAGATTCACGATCACTACAAGAAACACCGCTTTAAAGGACGGAGGTTACGCTATCAGCTGTGCGACAGAAGCTTGCGCTATTTTTAGTAGAAATACAATCACTTAAAATAATTGCCCGTGTATCTGCGTGCTTCGCTGCAAATGTCGTCGAAAGACGATAATCTTCTGCCGGCCGTACAACGTGAGTCCTCCTTATCTATGTTCAATCGCCGAATCTGGCTCATAGCGTCGCATTTGCAACGCAGCCCAAAAAACACTAGCATTTTCAGCGCATCCAAAACACACTAGGGTCTTTATAATTACGTATCTATGTATTTTCTAGTAAAAGAACACGGCGCCTGATACATATTGATGTTGCGCCTCAGATAAGCGTAACATTTGCTTTTTGATCGACAATGTTCACAAGTATGAACGGCGCTACCAGTTCAAGATGGCCGGGTGTTCAGCAAGTGGTTAAACTTTGGCCGGGTGGCTGAATCGGGTTGTTAGGAAACGTCGTTAGGAAGTTTATTTTAGGTTTTATTCGACATTTGTAGAAAAAAGTAGAGATGGGTAGTAAATAAAATACGCATGTCCTCTATACTTTGTCCGTGCTACTACCCTACACGTGTAAATAGACAAACGTCTTGGGTTTATATATAGAGTCTATAACACGCGCACGTCGTACGCATAGATTAGGAACAGTGAGTTCAATCAAGTATGTTGACGTCTTCTACAGTACGAGAGCTAGTGTGCCTTTTTTTTAGATGTGAAGCATCTTATGGCGGAGTTCAATCCGGTGGTGGTGGTGTGCGGCCTGACCACCCTTACTGCGCATGCGCAAACCTCCACTTGCCCTATCCATTCCCTCTCTCCCCTTTCCCTCTCCACATCACCTCTCCCCTTCCCTTTCCACCTCTCATTTCTCTTTCCCACCCCTCTCCACTCCTCCTCTCCCCTCCCCTTTCCACATCTCCCCTCCCCTTTCCTCCCCCTTTCCCCTCCCCATCTCCACATCACCTCTCCCCCGCCCCTTTCCCTTTCCCATACGCTCTCCATTCCCCCTCTCCCCTTCCCCTCTCCCCTTTCCCCCTCACCACTCCACCTCTGAAACGCGGGCTCTACATGCCGAAACACTGCTTCGCATCGCCTCATGGTCCCCTTTAGCGGGAGATGGTGTGATTTTTTCTAATCAGCTGCCAATACAAGATCCTATCACCTTTCCTTTTGGAAAGGTGAGGATACCAGGCATATTCAAGGCGCACTGAGGAGTATGACACTTGTCGACCCGTGAGGAATCGTAGAGTTAATGAGCGATTCTTTTCATTGGTGTTTTTTGTTTTACTTCAGTACTTAGATGCGCACGTACTGATGAGTCAGCCGCTCGAATACGTCAGCTGTGTGAGAAGGTTCCTCCGACTCACAACCGACCCAGCAATGTTGAACCACGTCGTTTATTAATTAGCGGTGGTGGCACTTGTAATTATAGATAGAGGTTGTATAAGCGCCCTTTGTAGTTTGGACAAAATTTTTAGTAACATACCATAAAAATTATAAGCGAGTTAATGAAGCATTTTTCTAGCATGCGAGCTTCGCACACATGTCAAGGGTGTCTGCTTGTAGAGCTTACAACAATAATAAGAACGAGGTAAAATATCTGGCTTCAAGTGCATTGCCGACTCAGCCGGAATTACAAGTGACATTTATAGTAATCCTGAACATCTTCATGAAAATACGAAATATCTGTATTTTTTGTGTAGATTAGGGCAGGGAATTCCTTGTTATCTTCTAGACATTTTACGGCAGTAAGCACCGACTTTACGCACGATACTTGCAAAATAGGCTTAAATATTTAGAGTACAATGGTCTGCAAATGGTCAGCAAATGGTCTCATGGTAAATATATTTCGCGAGGCCGATGAAAATTAAATTAGGTTGCATTGTTTTGTGGTAAAGGGTCCATTGTAATGAGCAATCGTCTTGTGTACTGTTATAACAAAACTGAATATCTTCCCTCGGCGAGGGTTATCGGTCGCCTAAGCAATAATCATTATCGACCTTGCGAGCATTTCTCAATACCGCACTACCGCTGTATGCATAACCTCTGGCATAAGCAACATTCGCGCGGCATGGCATCTCTTGATGAAAATAAGGAGTGCAACATTTTTTTTTCAATAAAGAAAACGCAAATAATGCCGATCGCCAACATCATGTAGAGGCAAGACACGCCCCAAATGTTCTAAACTTTTTGAATGAGACAGTGGTATGCCAGTGTGCAGCGATGATAGTAAAAAGACATAAATAAAAAGACATAAAGATGTGCCCTTTACTCGATTGCTCAATATTGATGTCGTTTTGGCCAAATTTTGAACGGCGTCCGTCACCTGGCGGTGCTCATGCGGTTGTAGGTTTCAATCGATGGGCACTAAGGGGAGCTTTTTCTCTAGAGTCAGCATATTACGCTATGTCCTTGGGCGCCTTCATCGCTATCTAAAGGCGGAAACAAGCAGACAGAACTAGCTGCCGGCAACACGTACCTCAACTGCCGTAACAAGCAGGAAGTCGATAAAGCTCAGCAAAAAGTAGGGCGCATGTTATACATCGTTTTCAATTCTCCTCAACAATATTGTACTCGTGCCGGGACAGCCTACACGCTCACCTCAAACATGGACGTCATCGGCGGCTTAGTAAATGCCGCAGTGGGAACTCTACGAATGGTAATTACTGGGTACCCGTGCTTTCCACTTACCCAGGTTTAACGGTAGTGAAGCTTCATTTAGCACAGGATTTATAACTACACAAATCACCAGAAAAGTTTATTTTTTCGTCGCAGAAGCTTCGAAAAAACAAGGAAACGTACGCATCAATCACTGTGGTTGTCCAAAGCGTCGCATGAGATCGATATCATCGTCGTGTAACCCGATATTCCGCAAACCCTTTTAGCGTATACTGGTACATCATACACGCTAATATTGCATAATACAGCTAATTAAAACATACCAGGGAGCATGGCCAAAGCTTGCGTCCCCAGGCACTTTCTCGTCCCTGCTTGGACTGGCATCCATTTTTAAATGGCTGCCTTGCAAAGGGCGGAAGCGAACATTAATTCGCGACGTCGCGAATCGCGGCGATTGTCAGGTCCAAAATGTTGTCCTCATCACTTGTCGACGCTGTTCACGGTGTCGACAGCGATGCTGGTGACCGCGATATGACTGCACGCGTGTGCCTCGCAGAAAAAAAAATGTCAGCTGAACCGTCTTTTTTTTCTGTATTCACGTGATTAGCCGGCGCGCGCTTGAAGGTGACCGCGAGGAATCGTTACCAGCGCTGCCATTTAATGGGCTTGCCATTCGAATTGAATCGTGCTCGATACCGCACATACTAATCAACTGAACAGAGAGCTGTTCGTTCATCCGTTCCATATCTACTCACGAATCTTTACTAGGGGGTCGGTGACTACTCATGGGTGCAAAAATATTCACATGACATTTGATGTCAGTGCTCCTGCATAGCGTATTTATGCCATGCATATGCGCCCATATTGTAGAATAATGCAACTGAAGCATTTAGAGCGAAATTCGCGATTCCTACATTTGAGTCGGTGTATAATAACGAATCTTTGATACAGACGTGTGATGGCATAGTGGGGCTAAACAATCCTATGCGAAGCAATTTTTTTGTAAAAATATGGAGAGGAATGTATGCAAGCCTTTTTTTCTATTTCCCAGCATTCGTTAGAAACACATGTTTTTAAGTTAATATTATAGGGAATATGACTTATTTATTTATTTATTTATTTATTTATTTATTTATTTATTTATTTATTTATTTATTTATTTATTTATTTATTTATTTATTTATTTATTTATTTATTTATTTATTTATTTATTTATTTATTTATATGATAAAGGATTAGTACAGCGCTCTCACTATATTACCCGGAGGAATACTGCCACCAATAGTTCTGGCAAAATCGGCTCACCTATGACATCTAGTCTGTTGGAAATGGTATATTTTCGAATCAAAACTCCCAGACATAGCGAAACAATTCTGCACTTTAGAATTATTATAAAACAAGAAGAAGAAGCTGCCGAATCAGAGGATTGGAACGGCGGTCGTAGCTATCACGGGTGAAAAGCTGTATCTTGCTAGTTAGTGAAAACTAACCTATTTCACTCTAGACATTTCATTCCTAATGCCACGAGGTAGGATTCGTCAATTCGAGTGCATTTACCCTTACTCCACGGATCACTGAAGCAGCGGAGTGAACTTTAGCGGAACAGTAGACGTGACTACTTGGTCGGCCAAGCGTTTTTTTCTAGCAATCATCGTAGTGTCATTTACACTTTAATAATAAAAGTAAGCCGCTTGATCAAAATTGAAGTATCGATAGACCAAGAGACGTGTGTCTAAATTGCACGTTGTAGATTTCGTTGCTTCGTTGCTTATATGACGTGTATGTTTAAGAAAACACTCGCTTGAAATTTAATTTAGAAGTCACATGACCCCTTATGTATTTTCCTAAAACGACGCGAAGACGAAAGCCGTTTTCTTCCAGAAGTGGGGTTCGTTGGGCTAGTTGATCACACATATGCAGTTGGGAACAACCGCGCAAAAGCGCACGAGCGTACACACAGGACGAGCGCTGCTTGCAAATGAAGGTTTTATTGCCTCGACGTAATATAACGGATAATTTGCCAAGAAAACAATGGCACGTGAATTAGCAGAAGTAAATTCAACTACATCATTTAATGTTAATAGGTAGGGAACCTCTTTTTAAAGACTAATCACTATTAGAGTTCTTAAAAGATGTACATACTTTTGAGTCGTATGCCCAGGTAATCCGTAGCACGACCTCTCAACAGAGGGTGCTGCAGCGGTATTTTCCCTATAGAAACCATCTGCCTCCCAGCCTTTGAATGCAAGGGAATGGACGAGGCATTTGGGCTACTTCCATATTTTTATCTTTATTACCGAGTCCACTCACCCCTCATTCTCATCATGCACACCAACATCACTGCCGTGGTTTTATCAACTATATATTTTTACGCACTTTAGCGCGGACAATTTCAGTCGCTCATACAGCCATATAACACTCTAATTCTTCACATGTCATATCATGCGCTGGCGCTCTTTGGCCATCAGTGGCCCTTGCGCCATAAATCACAATATAGCATCATAAACCACACGTGAAATTTCAAGCCTTCCTCCTGGCGTTACGACCTCATGATGACGTCAGAAATTTCGATGATCTGGACGCCATATGGTGAAGTATTCACGTGATGATGATTTTTTGCATCACTCTTGTTGACGCCGGCGGTCACTTTTCGCGTTTGATGAGGCATATTAGGCTTTCGCCCTAATAAACATCCTAACTCAAGGCACAAACAGCTATGGGCAGATAACCACAAATTCTTACTCTCACAACCCGTTATTGATGAAGGATTCACGGATACGCGAGCAAGCGCTTGGCTTTGCGTTTCAGTCCTTTGCAGAACGTCTACGATCTCTTAGAATGGCGCACCCTCTCACGCACCACACACGAAAACACTAGCCGTCTCAGCTATAGGCTAGCCTTTTCACTTGCCACTGGTGACGGCGTGCGGGTCGCCTATGCGTCAATGTATACGCAGAAAGCCTGGAAAGCCACCTCAGCGGACTAGCAAAAATACGGGCATGCGCTCAGCTTCTCCAACCCATGCCTCTTCATCTTACCTTAGACAGCGTTACCTTGCTCAGCATACCTGGATGCGCAGATGAGTTTATGGTATGTGAATTGTTACCCGGAGATTTTGCCTACATCTTGCCACCCGTCGTATAAACTACGTATAGCCAAAATTAGAGTCAGGTCCGTTTGTTCATTTTTACCGAGTGTTCTTCACGAGGAAATGTTCAGAAGGCGACACATTCGCAGTTAGGCCTGTCCCAAAAAGTTCAAGTATCCGTGAAGTGGAAGATAATTTGTTACTACAAGAGCAGTTATGTGCTTGCCTGCTTGATCTGCACTGCGCCACATAGCACGGCCTGTCCAGCCGCTCTTACGGCTACAGTGAGATAGTAGAACGCTATTGCTAAAAAGTTTACGGACTAACCAAACGTCTTTATTAACCGAGAGCCCGAGGTGGCGGCGCTCCTCAAGCCACCACTGTTCACGTCTCACCCTCGCAAGCTATTCCCCGCACCCTGGTTCCATTGATGCTATTTTGTCGCACTGATTTCTTTCGGAGCAACACCATGGCCGTGAAGGTGGGAACGAAAATTCACCCAGTGTGTCCTTTTGTATATAGGTACATTTCAAGACCGATGTCAAGTTTTCAACATTCTGCTGGCCTCGAACCACGCAAAACCTATGCCACGTTTTTAGTAGATATCCTTGTAGCGTGCTTCATACTTAAATAGGCGGGGAAAATCTCAACCAACTCGCCAACTCTCAGTCTTCACAAATGTAACTCCTTGCCGCGCACATAAATAACAGGACAAAAAAATATAGGCACACATAGACACACAAGGTGCTTTTTTGTTCTGACTTTTATGCGCGCCACAAGGAAACCTGCTGAAGATGGGCTACCAAGAAGCCCGCATCGAACCCGTCGTGATCTTAAGCCACAGTCACACTTGCGCTACTGCTTCCGCACTTCGCGGCAAGCAAGTTGGATTAGCGACTGCAAGGGAGGCGTGCTAGCACGAGCTTATTCACAGCTATCGCTGACCGGAAACATTCCCATCCATCATTTTGTATTGAGTTACGGACGATTATTCTAAATGTGCATCAAGGGTCGAAATGATTATACATACAGGCCAAAGCCATTGGTTATCACAAAGCCTGGTCAAAGTGGACCGAGCTCTTGACCGCACCCTGCAGCGGCAGTGTTCAGCTGCCAAGCGCTGCGTTATATGTGATAAAAGTTCTGCAGCTATGCCCTTTAGAGCTGAAGTTTGCTCGAATTCTGTGTAGCTAACATAGTGTGGACGCTGGCGAAGGCACCACGCAAGAGCACGAAAACAAACGCAATACATGAAGCGCACACCCACATTTCCTATACACATATATGCTTGCGTTCTCCATCGAGTCCATAATTTTCGGTCGAATTTGTGATTTTTTGTTCTTAACGCTCCTAAAAGTAAACAGAGTGACTTTCATGAAGGCGGCGCATTTACGGTTTTTGGTGCATTGGCCATCTTTAACACTTTTCCGCAGAACATTGTGTAGCATGCTTGTCACATATCGTGAATGGGATGCAGTCGCTCGGCTGATTCCAAGCATCTGACGTATCGGTCCCACGAAATGCGCCACCAAAGCGCGGGTAATTAAAGATGGGTCCTTTGGTGTGCCAGCAAACGCCGGTTCTGGTTCAGATACCGAGACAGGGACCAGAGTTGATATAAAACACAAGAAATGTATAGTCTTAGTTCAGGCCGCCGCAGATATTTCACTAGATGCATACTTTACAGGTTACAACGCAGTGAGTAGTCCGATGACTTACAGAGAATTGGAGGGGCCATAATTCTTGACGTACGTGTCTGGTGGTGGCCCTCGCATGCTGGCGTTCATGTACCCTGGTGTATCGTTGGGTGAAGTTTGTGTTTTTTCGTGCTGCCGATGCGGGTATCAGATACCACGCAGATAGAAGTACGTGGTTCAGATCTGGTCCGCCAGGCGCCGCGACGATTCCAACTCCTAACACAAAAATCGTCTGCCCTTTCAATGAATTCATTCTCTTAGCTTCGCTAAGTATTCTGACAGTTAATTGTCCTTTATTTTAGTTAAACGTATGCTCCGATATCATGTGTAAGAAATACAACTCTTTACATGAGCCAGAACCATCGGTGTTTTATCAGATTTATTTTTATAAGATTTTTCTTATTATTCGGAGAACCAGAAGCCCTTGGAAGAGAAACAAGGCTCCCCCTTGGTGCTAGTGCCGCTAATAATAATGGACGCTGCTCTACTAAAACAAGCATTAGCGGATTTTCAAGCAGGCGAAATGTCACTTGATACTTGATATACACCAGTGCTTATCCCCAGTCAGCAGCTCCCAGCATTGAAGTAATTCTTTTTGTCACCCGTTGACTGTAGCGCGGAGACGCTCTTCTTCCACCGTTGAGCTAGTCATGTAGCTGTACTCACTGAGTGACTTAATTACAGACTCCTTGCTTCTTCGCCTCCGCACGCTTATAGTGGCCTCCTCCTTGGTTCTCGACCTTTCGATTTGAGGCACTCGTGCACAGTACGTAAGAAGCCATCGAAAGAGGTAGAGATTTCTTGTCCATCATAAAAGGCCTGTGCTGAAACCGCAGCACAGTCACAGCGAAAGCTGGAAGAGCGGCGTTCTAGAGCCCATTGTACGCTCTTTTGGCGCTACAATAGAAGTACACTAGAAAGGTACCCACTACGCCATAAATCACAATTTTTGTGAAGTTGGGAAGCACCTACTAAGCCATTATTCGTCATTCTGCGGAGAAACGAGTCACGAGCTACACGTCTGAAGGCATTATGTGCACTTTGTTGACGCGACGACTGATGACGATGAAGAATTATGGCTCAGTCCTTTGTAAAGGGTTGGAAGCTTTAAACGGCCCACCAGTTTAATTTGCAGTGGGTGACGCCCGGTCGCTATTTCCCTCTCCCGTCATGCTGTACAACATACGTTGACGTGGGAAAGAGACTGAGAGCCCGAGGAAATGGATCATGCGCTTATGGGCTTCCTTGGCAACCAATACAAGTGCGCTTGCGAGGAACCCAACTACGCTCTAAATCATTGTGATTTTACTGAGACCCAGAGGAAATGGATCATGCGCTTATGGGCTTCCTTGGCAACCAATACAACTGCACCTGCGAGGAACCCACTACGCTCTAAATCATTAAATTTTTTGTGAAGCAAGGATGCAGCCACCATGCCATTTTTCGTCATCCTGCGGAGCGCCGTGGTACCGCTAAACAGCTGTAAGGCATTATGTGGACTTGGGTGATGCTGTGGCTGATGATGATGAAGAATATGGCAAAGTCCATTATAATGGGTTCGAAGCATTCAACAACCCACTCGTTGCGCAATTCGCATTGTGTGACGCCTGGTTACCGAATTAGCCTTGTGTGACGCATGGTTGTTATTTTACTCTTCTACCACGCTGCATTACATATTTTAATGTGGTTCCTTCCCGACATGAAGGCTCTAGAGGGTATTTTTGCAAAGCAGTTTCAAGCACCGCCGGGACGCTGGGGTAGAATACTGGGCTCCAACTCAGAAGGACCTGGTTTGAACCCCGTTCCATCCTGGCATTTTTTTCTTATTTCGCGCGATAGCAGTTACGGACACTGGCGGCGGCGGTGGACAACTATGGCGCCAAAAACGGCCCTTGTTTTGATCTCGTAACAGCTTTCGCTGTAAATGTACAAGGCATGACCCGTGCTTGAAGCAGCGTCTCAGTATCTGCGTAATTTCATGATTCTGAAATCTGGTTGGCACCTAAAATGCTCTAGGCACTCGCTACGTTTTCCTGATACAGAAAATATAGCGATTTCGCTTGGACTCTTTGTATTTTTGCTAGAAGAATATTCCGACCTGTCGTCCAATTTAAACGTGGTTCTATTTGTCTCTCTACTTTAGAAACCGCTCTGCATCCAGCGAAGAACATCACGGTGATCTATGCATTGCCGTCATGGACCCGAATTTCGTGGGCTCCAGCAAATACCTCGTGTGGCAAGATAGTTGCGTACGACGTTGAAGTATGTGCGACATACGAATCATGTGTCGCAGGCTCGAACGGGAAGCATTGCGCGATGCATCGAACCGAATATTCCTGGCTCGTCATCAACAGCAAAGTGGGCACCTTGTACTGTATTCAAGTTACTGCCAGGGCGCAGTGTGGAGACGACGTTCTGAACAGCACGCCGACATTGAAGGAAATCAAAACGCCTCTATACGGTGAGGTTTGCGATTCCTCTGTCATCTCTTCAGGCATAGCAACATCTTTTCAGCTGCTCACCTCTTGCATTTGAGTGTCGTCTCAGTAAAGCATGAGGCACTGGGTACTGTAAGGAAAATTCTGGAATCAGTAGTTGCCCATTATGCACTAAATACGAGCAATAGAGAACTATTAGATGTTCATCTAAATTTTTTTATCCTTTTAACAAGCTTTCAAATACACTTGCCCTCTTATAGTTGCTCTCCTCCTGTAGTTGTACACGATAGGTATTGATAAATAGGGGACGTTTTACTGTGAAGAAAAGTCTTGTCATTATTAAATGTCTTTATGGCGACTTGAGTATCGCACAAAAATTCTCCACTTTTTAACACGAAAGTGCTTTATGGCGGCGTCCACCAAGGCTTCAGTGATGTATTTCCGTCACGCAAATGACGTCGAGAAAACATACACAATCAGATGGCAAAGAAAAAAAGTTCCGTCAACGGGCATCAAACCCACGACCGCTCCGTCCGCAACAACAGATGCCGGGCACGCTATCCACTGCGCCACGGTCCCAGACTGTAAAGGCTATACAAACGCGCATTTTAATCTACCACTCGCCCGGTCAGCGGGGTGGTGTTGCCCTCTGTGAGCGGTAAAGTAAAGTAATTCGTCATTACTGTGGCGTCCGCGATTAGCACCTGAAACGCTTTACATGTCCGTCCCATTCGGCGCGTTTTCAATAGACGTTCAATTTTGTCAATGCATTAACGCACCGCGAGGTGGCGATCTTAGCCCAAGTGTCACAGAGTCACTGGAAAATTTCAGAGTACCGCAAAGGTAGGCTGCACGCGGGCAACATTGGGCGGCGGCGGCCATTTCCCTTCCGGACTGTCCGGTGCGTTGGTAGCGTGTGTTCAGAAGTCACCGATTTTTCGCCTCGATGCCGTGTTACGCTTGGCGTAACTGCAATATGTGTGTGTGTGTGTTTCTTCAAAAGGATATCAGAAGTGATTTCGAGTCATCTACAATCATGAATCGACTGCGCGGTAAGCGGTGTAGCTAATGAAACGTGCGGCGAATGTTGCCATGTGCTCGCGAACTCTCATCGTGGCTTCATCGGTCTCTTTTCGTTTCACGGCCGGGTGTGTTCGCAAGGTGCGGAGCTGTATAGTTGCATGCGTAATGACTGTGCGAGATGCCATTTACTTCGACACTTAGTGAATGTTGACTGTTTGCACTAGCTTTGCAGTCGGTGTTCAGGTTCACTTCATAGCGCATTCGAGAACGTTAACGAACATCGAGAACATTCAGCATTGCCTCATTCGACTGATCGCTGACGCATACCTTACTTGCGCACCATGCTTGCTGTTGAGCAGGGTGTTATATGTAATAGAAGTGGTGTGTGTACGGTAAGTGGAAGTTGTGCGTGAAGTATTTGTCTCGGTTCGGAACGCCAACAGCCGAACGCACGGGTGAGTGGGCGTGCGGTAGGTAAGGGGCATCTTATTTTGCGCATACGTTGTCGTTTCCTAACAGATACGTAGAAAATAGGAAATAAAAAATGATTGACGTCATTACTCAGTTGTTTCATTTCCTATTTTTTGTCTCCTTAATATTCCCAACGTTGCAGTTGCAGCAAATATTTTGCTGTGTTCCTACAAAATTTTTTTTGGACGTTGCCAGTGTGTAAACAGCTGGGGTTCGGTTTCTGCAGTGCTTTTAATTTCAACTTTATTTTTCGTAATGCACTCTTGTTAAAACTTCCTCGGCACAGTGCTTTATGTTATTTTGATCAGAAATAGCACATACCGAAAACTTTTAACGAGCATGCTACTGGAACACAGTATGTATATAGAGCTAGGGCTCGCATCAAATCGATTCCCTCAATGCGTGGGAAGATAAGCCGATTTTTGTATTTTTTGCTGTCACCATTTCTCCCCCACTAAACGGTATTGTAAGGGTACGCTCCGCGCAATGCAGCATTAGCAATATTTTTTTTTGAAAAAAAAAATAAAATACGCTTAAGTTGATCAACCAAGTGTGTCAACAGAGTTCCACGCTTCAGTTTTGCGCTGTGGCAAATGATCATGCGACAATTGCCTTCAAGGTATACAGTAAACAGTTATTACTTTAATAAGTCTTCGATTTCGCTCTCGGGCGTGACACGCTTATAACGCAAATACATGCAAAATCTGTTCAACAGATCGCCGAGCAAATAGAAAGGTATGTAGTATGTAGTTTTCAATATCGCTGAACATAGAAAACCGAAAAGGTGGAGTATCCTGTTGCATGAAAGCTTTTCCAGCAAAGTTTGTGTAGTTCACTGCAGAAAGAAGTGCTCTTCGAGGGGGGCGAATTCATTCCGCGGCCAACTATGCAGCCACGTACAACGACGCTCTTTGACGTTAATGTTTCCCAAACGGAATGCAAAAATATACGATATTCCCGGAGTAGCTCACCAGCAACGTTCGGTTACTGGAGAGCTACTCTCTGGTATCTGCATAATGCGTTTAAAAAAGCGACGAAGTACTTCTAGGGACCGTGGTACTGCTAAATGTCCGGCCGCGCTCTGCATTCAGCGCGCCTGCACCCAAAGCGCTTGGAAGGGATATGGCGGCGAGAGGTCACTTGATGCAAGCAAGCCAAGCGCGTTGGCGGCGGCGCGCGGAAAACAGATGCGATACTCTGAATTTTTCTAGTGACTCTAAAGTGTCATAAAAGCGTCGTAGAAGCGTCAGCCTCGCTCATAGCATCACGCTCTTCCAAACCAATAATAGGCTCTGTGACGCGCGCCTGCCTCGCCTGGTTGTAACACCGCGTTCCCCGCTCACGCGCTCGCCCCGAGAAAATCGCGGCCGGGCTACCGGGGCGGCACGACGCGCTTTGCGCTTCCCTCTTGTCCGGCCGTGGTGTTCAATCACATTTTAACATGCCGCGGGATGGCGACCAAGTTCTGCGTCCAATATGCGACGCTCTTCTGGCTATCACACCTCGTTCTCTGATTACACTTTAGCCGTTAACTACTACAGCTACCTCAAGGGTTTGTTTATTCATTTAACATGGACTTAAGTCGTCGGCATGGAGATGTACCACCAATCATCAAAGTGGGTGCATCCACGTTAAAGGGTGCTATAGCTGCCAGACATCAATATACATTGTACAAACTCTCTTATATGAATGTACAGTAAACATTCAGTTACTTCTGTAAGGGCACGCTTTACTTTCGTGTTTTTCCGATTCCTATGACGGAGGGATCAACCATCTTGTTTTGTAATTGCGTTAACTACTGAGTGCATTTTGAAATGATGCAACAGCTGTAATCTTCATCGCTGTTTAGCGCGAGGTGGGGGTTTCAACGAACCTTTATATATGTGCGTGCGAATGCATTTATGCGTACGTGGGTGCATACACATGCAAAATTGAGAACTTTCAGGCCTGCAGAAGAAACCAGTGCATGACTCTACTTTGTTATAGCACTGCTGATTCCCTTTAGTAGTGAAATCTAATGTAGAGGCGCTACATTCTCAATAAGCCTCCACCTCACCGGATGTTTGATGCGCAGAGCGTTTCGGTAATTACGGAGCGACCATCATCACCTTGGACAATTACAGAAATTTCACTTTATCAACTGAATATCATTGTGCTGTGGCTGGTATTGGGAACCACCTTCGTCCGAGACAAATGTATCAAGGATTCTTCATGCCTTTCATTCACAGCTCCTGGAGACTTCGAGGTAATAGCGAGTGCTACCAGTCCTTCGTCAGTGCTGTTGATCGTGTCAGTGCCGCTGATAAAGAACGGCGCCCTGGACCGTTGCTACATAACCTACCACCACACCGGCGAGGAACGTAGCTTCAGCTGCAACGATCACGGGGGCAATGCATCAACAGTGGAGGTCGAAGGAATCAAACCAGAAACGGATTACGCGTTCACGTTCACTTTGGCCAACATACATGGTAGCCGAGAGATCAGTACTCGCAAGGTGATCTTCGTTAAGACTTCAGCAGGTAAGTGCAAATCAGAAAAAAAAAAAAACACGAAACGAGCGCAGGTTATAATATGCGAAAATATGGTTCTGAAATTTCGTGGACAACCCGATATGTGCACAATCATTATTGATGCCGTGTATTCCCTTCTTCATTTTCAGTGCACCAGCGGTGAGCGGTAGTGTTTGCCCAATTTGTGTGGCACAAACGTTTCTGTTGACGCTCCGAAAAATACACGCAGCCCTAGGCATATAGATCTGTGCTATAAAAAAAAGACAACGCGGTCACCTGCACGGCGCTCAGAAAATTTCAACAAACAATTCGAATTGTATATTCGAAGGTTCGAATATAATCATACGTATATAATTTTTGTAGTTCTCCATTGACGCCATCTTCCCATTTGGTCGTATGAAGGTGAAATGAACTTTATTTTGTCCTGGAGAACCCCGAAGAGACAAGCCCTGAAGGGGGGTGCCGCACTTGCTGGCGGCGCCGACGCCGTTACTGCAAGACCATGGCTTAACAGCGTCTTCATTGAAGTTCCCCATTGTCGTTAATGGGGAATATCAGGAGTGCTTTTCTTGCTCAAAGCAAAAAGACATCTAATGATAAATTTGATATATAAATAGAACTTATTCGTCGCTGTCTGTTGCTGTGTAAAGCAGATTTTTCATTGAAGTGCCACGTAGTGTAAATTGAGTCTCAATGTGGACCAAAATGAAGAATTTTTCAAAATCGTTGTTTTTCCTCGTAACATTTAGAAACTTCTGTGCTCTGAAAATATTTCTAAACAAAATATTCCTTCTGTAGCGTAACTATTTATCACTCAGACATTTCTACTTAGCGCAATATTACATGGCCAAAAATGTAAACACAGAACGTGTTGCCGAAATTTCTGGAGGTATATATGGCAAAAAAATATTACAGTATTATTATTGAACTTCGAAAGCCTTACACAAACCCCTTTGCTTAATAGGTTAACCAAATTTCGCACATAAACGAGAAACGATAATCTCAGAATAAATTTTTGAGAAGCAACACTCAAACGACATTGTGTGAAATTGGAAAGGTTTCCCCGTGACCAAAAAAATGTCCCTCTCCGAAACATTCTAGCAATTCACTCTGTTCAACGCAATAAATCAGTACGATTCTAATTCGAGTATGCTTGAGATGGGCGCCAAAATGAATTGGGCGTTTGGCGTGTACAGTAGGATCTACTGTAACACGGATCACCAATTATCTAACATTGCATTTTGTTTTCTGTCTTATTTCGCAGCTGCAATAAATGCTGACGAAGAGCCCACGGACAATTCGGGATTGGTGATTATACTCTTCTTCTGCGGTTTGATCTGTGTGAGCTGCAAGGCACGATCACGCAAACGGCGTCACAGGCGAGGACGGAATCGAAAGTAAAGGAAATAAAATATAAATGTTTCTTTCTCAATGAGTTGTCTAACGAAACATTCAGCGTTTCGTAGCGAAACCTAGCTTGGCATCGAGTAAGAGAATTCCTCTAATAGCAATAACATGTTCAAATCTACAAGCAAGTGCGTATAACAGTCGCTTTGTTTGAAGTCATCACTGGTGACAAAAGAAATGTCGCTGGGGCTCACGTACATTTAAGTATGATAAGGGCAACTCTCTCTCTCTGGCAAGTCTTCTCAAGATTGTTGACCACGGTGATATGGCTTCTTGAAACACGGGTCTAGGCCCGTCAGTCCCTTCATTGTTGAAGCTATCGGCCTATCCCGGGTTCCCACGGGCGTGAGCTCTTCAGGACCTCAATCAAGATCCTGCCATGTCATGTATAGATGAATCGAGGGCTCCATCTTCCCGTGAGGTGCTTTGTTCGTTCTCTTTATTCAGGTTTCCTACAACCCAACCTCAGTACCATCATATTAGCAAAATGTTTGAGCTTAGAACAAAACGTTTAAGTACATAAGTATTTATTAAGAAAGAAATTGGGGAGTGCAGACATGCACACAAGAGAAAATAACATCACACAGGTGCCGATGTTGCGTTTTCATCTTCCTTTATGATGAACTATTGAAAATAAATTGTACTCGGACTCTGCGAGACAACCATTAGGCAATAGGTTTCTTATTCTAACATAGACAACAAAGAAAATGGTAGTGTGCCTTCATTTTTGGTGGTTCCCTGCCACCATTTTCGATCCCGCTGGTAGTTCTCCCAAGCGACTATAGTAATGATAATTTTTGGGGTTTAACGTCCCAAAACCACGACATGATTATGAGGGACGCCGTAGTGGAAGGCTGCGAAATTTAGACCACCTGGGGTTCTTTATCGCGCACCTAAATCTAAGTACACGAGCCGCAAGCATTTTCGTCTTTATCGAAAATGCGGCTCGCCGCGGCCGGGATTCGATCCCGCGACCTTCGTGTCAACAGTCGAGCACCTCAACCACTAGACCACCACGGTGGGTCAAGCGACTGTACTGTAGAAGGGTAAAGCTTTCGAAGTCTGCGGCGTTTCCTCAACACCTCGATGTGACTGCATTCCTACCAGAAGCACATTAGGATAACAAAGATGGGGACTGCTGAATTACGCCACACACAACACAGTAGTAGTCGTGCTACTTCAATATACCTGAGATTTGTGATGCATATGGCCTTGAGGACGAAACAGAAGAGGACGTGTAAAGTGCGGACGGCACCACTTTGATTGTACGAAAAGTATATGGCCTATCCTTTCTGTGAATGTGGTCCTACAGTGAAGCAATCTGTGCGCGATGTTCTTCCTTGCGGCAGTCTTTGCATTGGCCCTTGCTGCCCTCAGTAGCAACGGTACCTCTTCGTTGACGTGTTATCTCGGCTTCGCGAGCTTGCAGTTCGCAGTCGTCGGCTCTCCGCTGGCGCTTGGCCTCCGCTTTGCGATCTCGCAACGCTGCATCTTCGGCACGACGATGTCAATACGCGCGAGTCTGTACGATTGGCTAGCGAGATCACGTGATATGGATAAGCAACTAGATTTCAGATGGGCGCTCCTACACCTGATTGGTCGAAGCGATATCACGTGACTTGCTGTCTCCGCCATTGATTTTCTGCCGATGCCGTCTACTACTACTACTACTACTACTACTACTACTACTACTACTACTACTACTACCACTACTACTACTACTACTACTACTACTACTACTACTACTACTACTACTACTACTACTACTACTACTACTACTACTACTACTACTAAATCATGATAATAAACACTATTCGGCGTCATGCATTGCGGCATTCTCTATATCAAACAAAAATCGGCAACGCCACTCAGTAGCACCCTTCTTTAACGTCAATCTAGCCAATAGAAATGCTTTCCTGTACTCGTCTCATAGGAATAGGCTTAGGAATCCTCCAAAAAACTTGCTTCCACCGCCTCCTCATCCTCTCTTTCAAGATTGTGTTGCAGCATTGTGGTTCGGTAAAGCCATGCAAGTGCACCGGCACGATGTTACGCCCAACTCAAGATGTGATGATGGAAAGGCTACATTATTTCTCGTGTGAACACGTAAATACAAGGAACGAGTCTCATGGGATGTTCCTTCAGTGTGTTTGCTATACTTAAAACCGGCCAGCCCATGTTGGGAAAATAGCAAAGAAAAGGTCACGCTGTTCCTTGTGTATTGGCCTAAGACGAATCCGAGGCGACCGCAATCTTCCATTTCTCCTCTGTCGATTTTACTGATTCCCCCACCCACCCCCCTCCACCTCCATGAGCTTTCTACACCTCACGTTGTTTTGTAGTGCCTCCGGGATCAGCCTACCGCTGACCGTACGTCAAAGCAGCATTGATCTGTGCGGGACTCGCGGTCGCCTTCATTATACTGATGACTTTTAGGTGCGCTGGTGAATACTCTTTGTTCTTCCATGCACAATTTTATATTGCTTGAGCGCTAAGCTTGCGCTGTTCCAATGGGGAAATTGGTCGAAATTTTATTCAGAAGCTGTATGTTCCGTACTTCTTCAGCAGTACCACACCTAAAAGGGACTAGTGAAAGGGCAAAGTACGCGTGTTGGTTTGTGTTTCAACTGCGTGACTGCGGCTTACTCTACTTCCTAATAACTGCAACGCTGAAGCCTGAACGAAGTTCGCCTTTGCGTTTTAGGGGCGTAGCTCCTCTTAGTCTAACCTCTTCCCGCGTCAGGCCTAACCGGCAGTATCTCCCGAACAGTACAATAGATGGCGCTGTCTCATAGAAGTACATACAAACTGCAGCTGAGTGATGATATTCTAGATGGCGCTGTACACAATCTGTATCGTCATCACCATTTCTTGTCTCATTTCCTAGATGGCGTTAGTACAATAGAAGTGTGTGCAATATTGCGCTTGTGTGAATCGCCACTAGATGGCGGTGGAAGTGCCGCTACAGCCGATTCATTTAAAAAGTTCGCCCAGGGTATTCCCCCGATGAGTAAAAGTACGCAAAGGAGTGCAACCGACGAAGATGTAGTACTAGAGAATTTCAATTGGAAGAAGGCCGAAGGAAAAATTCCTAAGCGCACTACTCCGGGCTTAGATGGGGTTCTCGTCAGCCTCATTAACGAACTCGGACATAACACTAAAGAAGCACTGCTGCAAGCCGTAGAAAAGTGCTTACAGGAGAGGGAAATACCAGACAGTTGGCGAAAAAGTAGAATGAACTTAATCTATAAAGGCAAGGGAGAAAAGGATAACATTCGCTCGTATAGACCGCTAACCATTACATCGGTGCTATAAAGGTTGGCGATGCAGGCAGTAAAACTAAAAATAGAAGCGTGGGTAGAACAAAATGATATTTTGGGAGAACTTCAGAATGGATTTCGAATCGACAGGCGGTTAGACGATAATCTGTTTGTTATTACCCAGTGTATAGAAATATCGAAAATAGAAAACAGGCCCTTATACGTAGCTTATCTAGATATCACAGGGGCGTATGACAACGTTAATCAGAAAATTTTGCGGGATATATTGAAAGAAGCGGGCATAGGTGACGACTGTATGCAGCTTTTGAAGGAAATACACCGAGAAAATACAGTTTGTATAGAATGGGAAGGAATAAGTAGCAAGGACAGCGTTGAAATTAGCAAGGGGCTGAGACAGGGATGTCCTTTGTCCCCGCTGTAATTCATGCTGTAGATGGTGAGGATGGGAAAAGCGCTAGAAGGTAGCAACATTGGATTTAATTTGTCACACAAACAGGTCGGCACGATGGTTGAGCAGAAGCTTCCAGGTCTATTTTATGCTGATGATATTGTCTTATTTGCGGACAGTCAAGATGATATACAGCGACTGGCAGATATATGCGGAAGGGAATGTGAGGCTCTAGGACTAGGATTTAGTGCAACAAAATGTGGATTGATGGTATTCAATGATCACGAAGACCATGCGGTCTTATTACAGGGCCAAAAAATACCGAGGGTAAGCGAGTACAAATATCTTGGAATATGGGTAAATGAGGGGGATAGATATATGGAGGTACAAGAGAAAGCATCGGTAGCAAAGGGAAAGAGGAATGCTGCAATATTGAAGCACAGAGCTTTATGGGGATACAATAGGTACGAGGTGCTTCGAGGGCTGTGGAAGGGTGTGATGGTCCCGGGGCTTACATTTGGGAACTCAGTGGTGTGCATGAAGTCAGAGGTACAATCAGGAATGGATGTAAATCAAAGGACGGTGGGCCGCCTCGCGTTGGGCGCTCACGGGAAGACGACAAATGAGGCTGTAAAGGGTGATATGGGATGGACAGGCTTTGAAGTGAGGGAAGCTCAGAGCAAAAATGAGATTCGAAGAGAGGCTGAGGAAAATGAAGAAGAGTAGATGGGCAGAGAAGCTTTTCAGGTATTTGTATAGAAAAAGCGTTGACACGCAGCGGAGAAAAAGAACTAGGAGGCTCACCAGTTAATATACGGCTAGCAGTGCGGGCGATGTGGCAACAAGGAGCATTAAGCGGAAGGTCAGAGAGGCGGAGAGGACTTATTGGATGACAGCGATGGAAAAGAAGCCGGCTCTGAGTAACTACCGAAAGGGAAAAACGAAATAAGGAGGGAAAGGTATTTATGATAATTCAAGGAGAAGCGCTTTACTGTTTGAAGCAAGGCCGGGCTGCCTTAGAAAGCATAGTTATAAAGCGAAATTCAGTAACGAAGAAGAACAATGTACATGCTGCGGGGGAACTAAGGAAACGATGGAACATGTACTGATTGAATGTGGCGATATTCATCCAGGTATACGTGTGGACACGAGTCTACAGGAAGCCTTGGGTTTTAGGGACAACAATGGAAAGCTGAACACGTCCGCGATTGAAATAAGTAAGAGACGGTTAGAGTATTGGTGGCAGAAAAGTAGAGATAAAGTACAAAAATAAATAATGGGGAAAAATAAGGTCATTATGCCTTAAGAGGCAGACAGATGGACCGCGAATATATATTTTTTTGGTAAAATAACATAGATTTAATCAATGTAGATAAGGTATTAGGCCAACATGGAACAAGGAAGGTTTTTTTTTTCGAGCCTGGTGGCAGACATGTCACCGCCCCGTTATAAAGGGGACGCTCATAGCCTCCATCCATCCATCTCTCCGATTGGCTGCTCCGCGGGCTGTGCCTGGGTGCGCGAGGAACGAGTGCCTCTCTTAGTCTCCTGGATCGTCGCCATACGTGTCGGAACGTTGGTGGGCGAAGCGAGCGCCGCGCCTGGCGGATCCCGCGACGGTGCGCGCCAATGAAGCCGCGGCGCAACGTGCACTCTGACCAGCGGACCCCGAAAGGCGAGCCCGAGAAGCGGCGGCGAAGCGAGGGCGGCGCCTGGGAGACCTTGATGGTGCTCGTGCGCGGGAAGCGGCGCCAGCGGTCTCACATTCAAGGAGCCGACGCGCGGTTCGAGCGGGAATTTCTCGCTCATTAGTTTGGCCACAGTTGCGACGTGTGTGATCGACTTTGGTTCGATAATAACCTCACCGCGGTTTCTGGCATCAGGAACGAGATCTTCACCGTACCTCACGTGTTTGCATGATGATTTTATCGGGCGAACTTCTCGGAGGATTAACGGTATCACCCATAATCTCCGGAGCTTCGCCCACCTCACCATCATTCACCTCGTGGATATGCTGTGATTTTTTTATTGGGCATAGGGCGGAATATTGTTTGACGAGGGCTTCTCACGCTGCAGCAGCAATTATTTCAAAATCGTAGTGTGGCTCGTGGCAATGATGCAGGTTCCATTTAATTCGTGTCTCAATGTAGGGGGTTCTTTTGCCCATTTTAAGCAATTCGTTGTCGCCGGAAATTTTCTGCAGGCCCGTTGTTCGAGGGAGCATTAACAGCGAAGCCGTTTAAGCTCGAGGTAATTTCAGTGACGTCCGCAAAAATCCGCGCGGGTATACGCCACAGGAACTGGGCTTGCCAGTGAGTAATCGTATTTTCACTATTATCACAAACGTACGAGGGGCGATCAAAAAGTTTTGCATCTTGGCTATAACCCAATTTCTCACATTGATATCTCACTACATTTTTTCAGGTCATCCCTACAGCCGAGCATGGTCTGGATATCAAGCCTTCCAGTTCGTTATTTGGTGTGCATCATTCAGTAAAACATGGCGTCCTCCCACGATTTCAAGCTCGAGTACCGGAGCAATATAAAATTTCTGTGCAAAGAAGTAAGTTCCTCTAGAGAAATCCACATTAGGATGGTGAATGTGTATGGCAGCGAATGTCCTTCATATGCTGCAGTGACTTGGTTGTTGATTGCGTTCGCCCCTAGTTGAGTTGCCGAAGAACTGAACATTTCCTATGGCAGTGCTGTCACTATCATCCACGATGTTTTGGGTATGTTCAAGGTCTCGGCGCGATTGGTGCCACGAACCTCTCCGCACAAATGGACACTACTGGGTTCATTCATCAAGGGAACTTTTGCACCTCTATTCAAGCGTCCCAGAAGATGTTACCAGTTATAAACTCGTAAAATCATCCCGGCCGCGGCGGCTGTATTTTCGATGGCGGCGAAAATGTTTGAGGCCCGTGTACTTATATTTAGGTGCACATTAAATGACCCCAGGTGGTCGAAATTTCCGGAGCCTCCAGTACGGCGTCTCTCATAATCATATCGTGGTTTTGGGACGTTAAACCCCAGATAATATTATTAAACTCGTAAAATCTTCTGTGACGCCACTTTACGAGTTATAAACCCCCACACAACCAAGCGCGCAGTCTAGCCATACACTAGGTGGTTAGAGTCAAGATCGGGTATTCGCCGTTTCCAAACTCATGTCGTTTGCGCATCGTGTTTTGCTTTGGGTGTGTTTATTACAAAGGTCCTGAAACTGTGCTGAGCTTTCAGTTTATGCTAAATAAGAGCCAACCTAAGTAACGGGACTTGCAACTAGCATTATGCCAGCGAAGCAAATAAATATACATTTTTATTGCACATGCTCATGACTGCGTCAGTGTGGTCAATAAGGTGGTGGTCAGTTTCACACGAAAATACATTGTTTGCTGGTAGTACGCGATTAAATTCATAAATTGCTAATGTAAAGTTCGTTCCAGATGACAGCAATATACACGAAAACAAGTTATCACGTACACGTTTCAAGTTTCCCGCTTGCTTTCTGGTTTCGCAGGGGGGCGGTATGCTAGCAGCACCTGTCGGAATGCTCCAGAAATCATCAATGCCGCAACGATGCCGTTCTCCGACAGATGGCGCTGGCATCATCATGTATTCAAATGAGCTGGTGCATTTTAAATTTGTATATGCTTTCGAAAGCAAGTGCTTTGGAGCGCGGAGTAATGCGATTCACAGTAAAACCTAAAATTTGCCTATTAACAGCCACATGGCAGCCACATGGAGCCACATGGCAATGTTTCCACTGGATAATGGGTAAGAGCAAATCGGCCTAAACAACACTCGATGGGCTTAATGAAACCCACGTGAACGGCATCGAGTCGTCTTTTTGGCTTTTATGCTCATTTAAGCGCTAACCGGTCGGCTTGTGCGGGTTCTAATACAAGAACATGCGAGCCCGTCTAAAAATCTGATAGGCTTTAGAGGGCTATTAAATCTCATAGGGTCCATTATGCATTCGCCGAAGGCGACTCGAAGGCACAAAAGCTATCCCGTGTGACTAAATTTCCGGGCACTTCATATTATACAAATCAGCTTTTTTTTTTCTTTTTTTCGCCCCGCGAATGGCGCAAGGACGAAGTGGGCGCGCAGCTCTCCCGCTCACTTTATACTGCCATACTGCCACGCGCGTTCATTGCTTTATTTTGATCTATTCGGGTTTCATCTAAAAAAATTGTTAGCAACGCTCGGCGCAGACCGCTCCGCGATGTTTTAGAAGTTTCGCGATTGTTTGAGATCATTCAGTCAAGATTTTTTGAGAGCTTACGCGAGCGACAGCGATAACCAGGGGAGGTTCGATCACGGATGTATAAAAGACTACGAGTTCCGCCGATGATAAGACTACCGACGGCCAACGCTCTGTTCGCCGCTATCAGTGTACCGCGTGTATTGCTTGTACTCCAATTTTTCATTCCCTGGACACAAGTTTTTGCCCGAATAAAGTTTCGTCTTGAACACACCGACTGCTGCCTTTTTGAACGTTACGACCACGCGACAATATTTTCTACACCTCACAAGTCGACCTCGAAACAGGCGTGTAAGGCTTTCGCCAATAGACGTGTGCACTGGGTGGGAGGCAGAGGTGGGCGCAAAATCCGCCCCGTACACTGACCCTTCTAGTCACCTAAGAAAGGGGGGGGGGGGGGCGCAAAATCTGCACCATACATTGACTTAGTAGGGTGGGGGGGGGCGCTGCGATGAACCTTGGCCCCTCCAAATGGGGAACCCTGCGCACGCCTATGCTTTCGCCTGAAAAAGACCACCTGATTTCACTCTTGTGCGCTGGCTCGTTGCACAAAAACAGAGGCATGTGCAGAAAATCGCCGTACTAATAAGGCGCAATATTTCATTGCCATTTTTTATTCGTAACGGTAGACATGAAGCCCACGAGCTGAGGAGATATATGTGACGCTATATTTGATGTGTCACAAACAACGTATTGAAACGCAGCTTTGACTTCAACGACCACTGAATGCCATGCCGATTCACCTAACTAAGACAAGACTTTTCCTGAAGCCTCCAGCTGACATCGTTGGATGGCCAATAAAGACAGCTGCACGCCACTACTGCACGTTATTCTTATCGGAGGTTTCTTTTTTGTTTTTTTTTACTTACGGGGAGCTAGCACACAAGCAAGAATGAAGGCTTCACCTGCCTCCCCATTATTCCCGTATTACATATAAAATGGAAAGCTTTTCTTGGCGTACGACGAGAGCTGCTCTGGCCAGCGGAGCCCTGGAACAGCTTCCCGGTCCGCTGTAATCCGTCTAATGCTTTGTTTCATTAAAGTTAATTAAATTCGCCTCCGCCTTTTCTTTCTATCTCTCTATCTAGCCGCCTATGACTTAGCGCTCTTGTGGCCGACCCCTTAATTGTATGTATCAAAAATAGCATGGCAGGATATTAGTGTGTCACGAACACGTTTAGCGGGTCGTCACATGAATAACGTGATAACATGCTTGTCGCGTACGTCATGAAACCCTTTCCTTGGGTCATGTGTGGCACATACCCGCATACCACGGCCTATGGAATGTGAGCATATGTCACAGATGATTCACAGTCTGTATGCACACAGGAACGGCGACCAGAGAGTTTGGAAATCTAACTCGCTCGCCCGATAAAGTTTTGCTTCCTTAACAAGATAATGTTCAGGAGCCCGTGTCGCAGAAAGTCCGGTGCTGGCTTATCGGCATTGTCGTTGAGCAAAGAATCCCGAGGTAAACAAAGAATTAAAATAAGGTTCGAGCTAGAATCGAAGCACGACGTTCTGCGAGGCAGTCTAGTATTCTACCAAAGAACTGCGCCAGTTATTTTAACTGCTTCGGAAAAACACTTGTCAGGTCAACGTGAATTGTGGTTCCAGTGTTGTCTCTCCGTGTTGAAAGAAATGCAATCAGCATTGCATTATACTCCCATGACTTAACAAGCTGCAGTCAAGCGTTGCTCGACCTCCTAAAAATACCCCAAGGACCTCTATTTATGACGTGCAGAACATCGCAGTGTACCCTGCTTTTTTGTTTAGATCACGAGTTCTCAAACTGTGTTCCGCGGAACCAATGGGTTCCGTGAAGGACATTCTCGGGTTCCGCGAGCGGCCAGAGCGAATGCAACCTGCTCCCGTTTTACCCTTATTAGCAAGCAATTTATTTATTTAGACAAGCATATTTGCGTTGCATTTTGCACTTAACGCAGCTGTCGCACGTCAACGTTGATCGCATGTCGCATCTCCACATCGGGTGTCTGCGGGTAGCTGGCGATCCACATGGTAGCCGCACTAAACGCTCGTCGTGTAGTGCGCCACTTGAAACTTTCACGATTTTGGTACCCGTGACGACAGATCGCGCGGAGCGCTGGTAAATCATGCTCGTGACCGTTGAAACCAGTTCAAACTGCATTATTGGGCACCTCGGCGCTTTATTCTTGGCTCATGGCGCGTCGGCGTTCACGTGGTCCAGTTTTCATACACGGTGATCGGCCACTGCTCTATGTCGGCTTAAAAAACGAGCGCTTGAATACGAGGCGTCGCTTCGTGCGGGCTGTGGGCTACACGAGCATTTATGCTTACCTTTACGACTGTTGTATCAGTCGACGGCCGTTTTGCTGTGCGACTGGCATGCCTCCTTTTTTGTTTTGGAAAAAATAAAACAGGCATCTGTACGTCCGGCGCTTCGTCTGCGTGAACACATGCCTTGCGATGCGCGGTGCCTGATGCACGAATGTGTATGGTCCGGCGCTTCACTCGACTCGCGGAGCGGCGCGTGAGGGAATAGCAAGCCTATCTATTATCCGAAGTTCTACATAAACGGCGAGGGCCTTCGATATTATAGAAAAGAGAAGAGGGCAACGCGGACAGCAGTGCGAAATACTGCGGTTGCGCGCGTCGAGAGGCGTCATCACCCCACTCCCCGCCAATTTTAAACGTTTTATTGCTACACGTATCATAACATTGACGATATATCACTATAACAGGGAGGTGAGCATGCATAACCAGATCACATTATAAAGCTAAGTACTGAGTGGTAGTAGGCCGAAAGAAGGAAAGGATAAATGAAAGGCAAGGATGTTAACCATAACTGACTCCTACTTTCGTCCTGGATGTTGCATTCAGAAATGCATATTTATTGAACCGGTTGATGAAGCAACTACACTATTGATAACTATAGATGAAACGGCCGATAACCGCAGCTTGTGCGGTTATGAGGATACCACCGAATACCTGTTACTACTATCCGTCTCTATGAGAATGAGATGACTCTTTATTTTCTCGTGCAGAACTGCTAGGTACCAACAATGTCGTCCCTTCGGTGCTTATATGCGTGTAGTCTCCTAGGCGTTGTACCCTGGGAGTGCACCCGCTGCTGTCTTCATTGCGTGCCTTTTGTATGCCATGTTGGCGCATCAGGTGTATATTTCACACTCCTCGCTTCCTGAAAAGATAGGTCTCATTTATAAAAAAAGAAATGCGAGGCCGGTGTCCACAAAGCTATGATATGCTAACGTTCATAATGCTGACATTATGATTGGTTGATTATATGCATTGCGATCATTTGTAGGCTGTAGCATATCATTATTGAAGCCTCTTGGCCAATGACAATGATGAATAACCTAGTGAACTCTGTCTCAAGTTTCTAAGAAAAACTAAAGGGGACGCGTTATTCGAAGGTTGCAGGTTCGGTCCCTGCCGGCGGCAAGTTGTCTTTTCATCCACTTTTAATTTCTTCCCGCTTATATCATAATTACTACAAATAGCGCCCCGTACATTTTCTTTGACTTGATTGTCTGTTGGTTCTCATTCAGTTCTTATAATCAGGAGCGTTTCATTGTTGTTTTTATAAACGCCCTGCAAGATGGTGTTTTTGATTCGTTCAAGCTACAAAGTTTACGTACTGAACAATACCATAGATTTGCTCTGACCAAAGCTGCGGTCTTCTAGAAGAAGTAGTTCTTTTTTTTTCACTCACAGTCTAAACAAATCCGCATCAAATGGTTTGCTCCTTTATTGCTGAACGGCTCATGTGTATTATTTTAACGACGTAGCACTGAGCAAGACGTAGGGTGTTTGGCAGCACATCAAAATATTACTAGCAGGAACTGCCTCCATAAATGTGGCCACAAAGTAATATAATTCGAATCACAATATTTTCTAAATATTTGTCGCTCTAAACGTTTTGCTAAAAGTTTACCAAGAGGTTTAAGCGACAAACCATTGGGGGGGGGGGGGGGGGGGCGCCTTGTCCTGTCGTATCTGTGTGTTTTCTTCATTCCTGTGCTGGAATGTTTTACCAACATGCAATTAAGTCAACGAATGAGCCCACTTAACTATTTTACTGCGCTGTAAACCTCAATTCCAGCCAAGGTGGGCAAATAAAAAATAACGACAAATGACATCTTCTGAGAACGTATCGCTTATCCTTGCCTAAATACACACGGTTGTCGACCTTGTTCTAACTTTGCAGTTCTCCTCTCTGTTCCGTTCGAAAGACACACTTGCAGCAAAACATTTTTGCAGTCTCTGAGCTTTTTCACGTGTATGCGAGTAATCGCAGTTGAAGAATTTCACAGAATACGCCGACAGAAAGTTATGATGGTGTGTCGTACGTGTGTGCAAATAGCGATGTCCGTTTTGTCTTACCCTTGTCACAACAGCGACATTGCTGTTGTAACAACACATTTCCGGCACTGCTACAAACATTTGTAGTAGTACTTCAGTCCTCTGTTGTAATCACACTAGCGGAAAAAATCACTTCTGTTCCCACGATAGAAAATGTCTGTTCTTCAACAGATAAGTGTCTAGCCGTATCAGAAATCTCTAGGAACTGCAGACAAATACTGCTGTAACAACATCAATATCTGTTGTGCCGATGGCAAGTTTTGTTCTCATTTCCAACTGGCATCTACTGCCTTCCAAGCAAGAAGACAGTGTAAAAGGCTGATTTAGAAAAACTCAGAGGGTCCCTTTATATTGGCCTACGACGACTTGAAGGCGAAAGCCATCTTCTTTTTCTTCTAATTCGATGTAATGATCTCCCCCCGCCACCCTCGAAAAACTTTCGACACTTAAGGTGACCTTGCAATGACTCCAAGATCGGAATCATTGCAATCTTTCTACACTGCCTCCGTGATCGGCCCACCTTTGAACAAGCGACGATGCCATGTGGTGACGTCGTCATGTCACGTCACGTTATGTGACGTCATAGTGACGCCATGATGATGCAACAAATATTAACAAACTGTGACGTCATAATGACGTCATACGGCCTGTGATACTTTCTTTAGCCTGTGAGATACGCGACGAATGTACGCGTATCTCACAGGCTAAACAACTAGATACGGCGTTAATGTTGTTTTCACGGCTGCCAATAAGCTAGGTAAGATTTGTGCCGCTGTGCAGAGGAAGAATGAGGGAGTAAAAGACAAGAAGCGGACAGATATTTGTTTCGTAAAACACACCAACAAATTCACTGATTGCCGTACGAGTGTGGTGTATAAGATCCCTTTCAGCTGCGGCCGCTTCTACGTAGGACAGACGGGCCGATGCATCAACCAGAGATTGTTGGAACATAAGAGATCGCTAACAGGAGGCTCACCTTCTAATCTATTTTTACATTGTCGAGATTGTAAGTGCACGCCAAAATTTGATGAATGCGCAGTGCTGTACCGGCATAGAAATGAAGAAACGTGCCTGATGATTGAAGCATGGCATATCGAGATTAGTGGTAGCGTATGCGTGAGCCAACCGTCGATTAACTTGCATAAAGATGAAATTAAATGCCTTAACAGTTATCTTCCACGTAGACCGCCACGCATGCCGGATTGAAAGGTTCGCCTGTTGCATGGGCATGCGCAGATAAGTTTTCGTGCCTTCTTTCTTTTCAGCCGTTGTGCGTCTTCAGTTGTTAGTCGGCGTTTGTGGTGTCCTGGCTTCTTTCATGTCTCCGTGTTTGCACGCCCTGTCTGTTTAGAATGAATACTTACCAACTAGCTCAGCTCTCTGTTATTCTAAACACTTTTGGCTGCTTTCTTGTTGTCCTTTATTAAGTCTTGGAGAATTTCCCAATTTTTTTTATGCAGCGGTAAAAAAAAACGCAGGTCAAACCGCAACGTATGCAGGCATTATGCTTGCGTCTGTATAAAATGATAAAACCCACTGACTTCCTAGACATATATGGAAGACCGGAAGGCAGCCACTGTACATCCCGCGCCGCGCAGCCTGATTATCGTTTTCCCGCCAAACACTCCGACGGGCTTGACGTGTCGCAACAACCGCTTTTGCCACGGCGTGCACAGTCGTCGCATCGCGGCGGCTCACTCAGCAGCCGCAGCGTTGCGTCCATGGTTGCGTCGATCTCTCTCCGCTGCCGCCTCCGCGATATCACGAAGCCTTGCCTTGCTCTCCTAACCGTAGGACTTTCCTCCTCACCCATCTACCGCGGAATTCGCTCGCGTTGCGAGGCCGGTGAGGCCTGCCTGCCCCTGCCTAACGCCAGGCGCCGCAGCAACCGCCGCCGATCGTGCGGTCTGGCGTCAGACGCAACAGTCGGCGTTGTTTTGATCGGTCTGTCTGGGGCTCTCGTTTCCCATGGTGCGCGCGCAGATCTAAGTCTACAGTTGCTCACTCTTCGAGTACCGCGAACCTCGTATCGTGTCTCCTGAAACCTAACAGTGCAATTCATCCCACCGCCTGTGTTCGTCGCCAGTCAGACCACGTGTCATCTCCAGCTGGTGCTTTATTTGCTGCGGGAGCCGCAGGCTGCGAGACATTTCTGGATTGTTCTGTGTCCCATAGTTTCGTATTGCGGCCCCCATCTGGACATCACGTTCTTAGACAGATTGTGGTACACTTCTTAAGTAGGTGTGTATACTTTTTCTGCTGTCCTGGTCACAATTTTCGCGGTGCTACGAAAGTGTACAGTGCTCCGTAATATTAGTCTAGAACTGCATCGGCAGTCAAAAAGACCATGGCAACCTCGAAAGAACGCGAGCTCGCAACGGTGACGGAGGTTCCACCATTGTACCCGGAAATGCCGCCACCGTATCCAGACATCAAGGAAACACCTCCACCGTATGTTCAGTACGTGCCGGCTGGACCGTCGAGCAACAGATTCGGAGTTGTGAATTCTGCGTCTTCAACGTTGCCGCAGGAAGGACCAGCTCTGAAAACGACACGGTTGTCGAGAAGGACGATCGTGAAATATTCTGTGTTCGCTTCGCTTTTCGTAGCGATTGTGATTGTGGCCATACTCCTTCTCCTGCGACTTGTGAAGGTGAGTGGTTGCGTCGCATTCCTGAAACGGTTTTGTTTTTGTTACCGTTTCACGAAATCGAACGTTGTAGCAGTGTGGATCGCTGGGCGAGACGTTGAGCATTAGAGCGCGAATGTTTCACGTGAACGATGATATAAAATCTAAGCAAAAAGCATAGTGTGGAGCAAGCACTACAAAACTTTCAAGCAAGCACTATAAACGGAAGGTTTATTTTAAATGCCTCAAATATATACATGGAGATGACTCAATGATCAAGAAGGAAGACAACAAAGTTGATGACTGCCTGGCAAAACTAGAAGAAAAAAATGATCGTCTACACGTTGTAAAGGAAAATGACCCACTAAACCCGGGAGTTCGTGTTACCGGCCAACAACTCTAACTCCTTGCCCGAAGGCGCGATGGACGATTCACTGACGCGTACGCGTGGTCAGATAATCACTTGATATTTTTATGGTTTTCCTATCCATGTGAATTTTTGACGCATTTTGAATAAACATTCAGTTGGCAGTCTGTTGCCGAAGAGGCGGTCAGTTATTGTCCGCGTAAAAATCTCGCGCTGTTAACCAAACACTCTGACGTGTATTATTTTCATAAAACATTGATACTGCGCAAACGTAGCACATTTCGCAACACATAGCACAAACGTTTAAACCACTTCAGTCATTGGTACAAAGCTTAATTTGATTATAGTTTTTTTCTGAACCGGCGCATAATTAGCTCAGCTGCAAGGTGTCGCGCTGCTAAGCTCAGAGACATGTGTTCGTTTCCACGGCTGTGGCTGTCGTATTTCGATGGGGCGAAGTGCAAAAGGACAGGTGTAGTTAGATGTAGGTTTCCTTTTCAGAAGCCCAGGTTATGAATATTGATCTACTCTCACCACGGCACGCCTCATAGCATATCGTTGGTTAGGCGCGCAAAATCCCAGAACTGGTTTTTTAATACGGCTCTTGTAGGCGATCGGCGCAAAGGAATGGTGGGCGCGCATTTTTCGCAATGCCGTAAGACGACCTGCATTGCATGATGGCACAAAACTGGCTGGCAGTTTTCAGGTGATGTGTGGAAATACACGAGCAAAGAAAAAAAAAATCTTGTTTTGAAGAACTTCTTCCGTTATCAATGTGTAATGAAACAGTATAATAGACACATCGTGCTATACAAAGCTGCGAGAAATGTTTTCAGGCCACCCGATCCTGCGGTCGTCGAAGGTAAATAAATTAGTTGCGCAATGAAACAATGTAATAAACACATCGTGTTATACAAAGCTAAAAGAAATGTTTTCAGGCCAGCAGATTCTGCCATCGTCGAAGGTAAATAAACGAGTAGCTTCCGTCGACGGTCAGTTTCTAAGCCCCTGGCAACAGAAGCACTAGGCAGTCCAGCCGTAGAAGCCTCGCAACAAAGTGCTGACAAAGATCCTTGCATGCGAGGCTGAGTGCACGTGCAAGAATCTGTTGATGCAGTACAGGGCTTCTCGTTTTCTTTCTCGTTGTGTTTTCTAATTCAGAAGACCTTAGGCAGTAACTCCAGCTATCTGAAGCCGTATGCAGCCAGTCTTGCTGCAGCGCCAGATGAAGCACGCTTTGTTTCCCGGGTGCCACGAAATACATTCGTGTTGCAAATAGGACGGAATAGGTATTGTTCTATTGAACATCAAATTCTACTAAGGCAGTGCAAAACGAAGATCAACTTGATAATTTTCGAGCGAGTGTCATCAATATGCGGCTTTGAAAAGATGGGATATCATGACTCTTAATAAAGTTTTGCGAATGAATGAATGAATGAAAAACTTGACTTTTCAAAACGTTTCTTTTTTTTCTCTCCGGTGCAGACAACATTTCGAATTTCCTTAAGCTTGAAAGTTCTGTCATAGCAGATTCACTTAGTGTCAACGATTGCCTTCAACGAACATAGAAGGCTTGCACACTAGTTTTCCTATTCTATTGCTATAATAAGTGCTTATAAATGCTCATATTGAGGAAACAATGTTGTTCCAACGTAAGTACCTCTAAGCATAATCCATTTTGGAGCGGATATTGTAGCATATATAACCAAGCCGCAACAAAACCCCCAGAATTGGCCGAAGTCATAGGCCTGGTGGCGGTTCTTTCTGTTGCGGCTTTGTCTGTACATGAAATGAATCTCGTATCGGAGAAGGTGTTCGAACATGCTGGGACAAATATGCACGAAGCTCCATGCAAGATAGAGGATGATAATTATATAAAAGCGGGCTGCACAATAAGTACGCGTGCAGTTTGTTTACGAAGAACAGTTGAGCGTACCTATTCAGCGCTAATATGGCTGGACGCAAAAAACTAATAATGTACAAGTGAAGAATCCTGGGAAAATAAACAGATAATGCCCCAGCTCTTCCGCATTTGTTATTTCTTGTTCTGTTCATGAGGTGGTAAGTGAAAGCACCGGAAAACACTTGGTGAATTTAGTGACATCTTTGAAAACAAGCCTCCAGCCAGATTTAAGAAGAACGAGCGATCTTTTGAGCGCCGCATTATCTTTTCTCTGGGGTAAAGCGACAAGTCGAGGGAAACGCTTAAAGGGCTGGTACCATCAAATTTGTAGCTTGCGCATTCTTTGTTGAAAACGTTTGTTACTGCTCTGGAAGCATGATACATGCTTCAAGGTTCGTGTATTCTCGCTAAAAAAATTGAAACCGCCTTATTTATATGAACGACTTTCGGTTTCGGTTTCTGGGCGCAAATTGGATAGTGACGTTTCTGTGTAGGAAGCTTGAACAGGTGGGCCCATACTACTGTGACGTACGCAGCGCTGTGTCGTCTCCTCTGCGCCCACCCTAATAACCTAAGAGGGGGGGGGGGCGCAAAGTCTGCCCCATACATTGACCTCCCTAGTCAAATCTGCCGTACATTTATTTACAAGGGGGGGGGGGGCGCTGCGATGAACCTGAACCCTCGCCCCCCCCCCCCCCCCTGATGGGGAACCCTGCGCACGCCTATGCCTGTAACAGCGCTCCTCCCACGCTAATCCGCCTACTGCTTTGTTTTATTACAGTTTAATATATATATATATATATATATATATATATATATATATATATATATATATATATATATATGTATATATATATATATATATATATATATATATTCTGCGGACGAAAAGTGCGGCGGCCAACTTTTACATTAAGATTTTCCTACAAATCCGATGTTGGTTGAGAAGCTGGCGACGTCGAGAAGTGTGCATGGTCGCAGAAACACGTGCACATGTGTTAGTAGATCATGTATGAAAGCTCGTACTTGCATACCTGCACTTTCGGTTTTCTACGAATAAGCGTCAACATTACGTGCCCCGAGCCACTGTCAGCACCTGCTCAAGCGTTACAGCTGCTCTTTGCGTCTGCTTTCAGAGGTCACGCGACAGCGTGTGCGAGCAATCAATTCAAGTACCGTGAAGGCTGCTTCACGGTTGCCTTGCTATAAAGAATGCCAGGAGTGAAAGGAGACGTAATATTTTGTGTTATTTTCCTTTGTTTCGAAAACAATGTGTTGCATTGAATTACGAGGCTATTTGTGATTAGAGGGCCACTGAAGGAAACGCCGATTTTTCACGTATAAGTAAATTACTATTTAGCAATACGAAAAGCACCAACCTTGATGCGAGAAGAAGCTTCGTAAGCAAAAAATGTGCAAGAACAAAATGCATGAGGCGAGGCCTTTGCTAGGGTTTCAGCAGCAAGTAACCGAAACGTCATAGATGTTGACAGCGTCCACTGGAGCCATGCGTAATTCTACATCGTTAAAAGTGAAATTAACTTTGTTTTAAGGCAGTCAGATTATTAGTATTGCAAATTTTAAGGTGTTTTATTCAACAAGTGCGGCCAATATACGAAAAACTGAAATTTGTAACTTCACATGCAATTCTCTTTCATAAATTTCTGCCCGAAATTCGAGAATCATCAACTTCATCTTATCTGATAATAACGAACCAACGTTGATGGAATTTCCAACACAGAATTTAAAGAATAATGTATCGGCCTAAATTGATATTTTATTGTATATTAATGTCCGCTTTAAACGAAGATCTACTCGGTAGCTCGTCTCTGTCATGGAGACTGAGCGAATTTGGGTACACTAGAATACACGTATGCACACACAAAACACAACTAATGTGTTAAAACGGTCTCTGTTTTTTTTTTTTCTAATGACATTATATAAAGGCGTGTGCTCTGTCGGGTCGAATTTTTCTCCGATTGCACTGCCGATGTTTCGTCCTACTAATAGTAGGTGATTCTTTGGATTTCACACAATTATAGCAATATCATCGTTCTTGTTTTGCTGTTTTGATTTCGTGATTACAGCGCCACTAAATGCACACCAGAACACGTGGACGTACCGCTGCTTGGATTTAATGACAGATGCAGTAATCAATGAAAGCTTTGAAAGCTGCAGTCTTCCTATATAGCATCGTGATTCCCTCGGATTGCCGTCGATAAGTATTGACATAACGAGAATATGATAACGCTCAATACCAGACTCCGGCTCTCACATAGCAGCTGTAGATCCCTTTAAGCGTAACTGTAGACCTTATTACAGGGCTCGTGTTGATATGAAGGCTTACAGAGTTTCTATACACGCCACAGACCTTTTGGCATCTGCGCATGTTGCATGCTCCACCGCCTACGCAGCGTCACGTTTCGTTGTTTGCTCTGATAAGCTGCAGCTAGCGGGGCAAACGGCCTCTTGTACCTACGCCAGGAAAGTGAGATAACTGCGCCCGCTTCACGTGCGCGGAATTTTTCATCGCGTTGTTGCCAACGGCTGCGATAGGTGCGTCGCCAATATACCCGTTGATAAGCCAACCAGCAATGCTTAGGCTAGAGTTCCATGTGCGCTTTTATTGCCATGCATGATGCTTATATATGGAAAAGCAAGGTGTGAAAAGATGTGACATTCTCAGTAGCTTATGTTACGTGTTTCGTAGGTTAGCACATCGTGCAAGTTATTTGCAAAACATTACAGGGTGTGTCAGTGGATGCAGAGGTTTTAGGAGGAAGGAACGCGTAATCACGTTACCTTTAAGAAGCACTCCCTCGTTAGCTCTAATTCCAGATATTGTCGTCAGCCTAAAAGAATGAAATTACTTGGCTCTATGTACCAACATCACGATGTGATGTTGGGACATGCCGTATGTGAGGGATTCTGGATGAAGTTCTTACAATAAATCTAAGTACACACGTGTTTTCAGCACTTCTCCCTGTTGAAATGTGGTCGCCGCGAGCGGCAGTCAATCCCGCGTCCTTGAACTTAACAGTGTAACATTTCACTTGCTACGCTGCAACGGTAGGCAACAGAAATAGGTATAATTGCCTCTGCAATTATTGATTTATTTCTCTTTTGAGCCTTCATGCAGAATGAATGCGATAGATGTGTTCATTACCATCATTTGGCGGGAAAACAATTGTTGGGGCTAATTTACATACTTCAGAGGTGCAGCTAAGCCATAATGCTTTTTTTTTGTTGTGCACGATGTTTATGCATCTTACCATCTTAAGTCGTAGAGGAGTATGGTCCGCCCGTGTAGCTTGCGTACCCTTCATTGGTTAAATGTTGTGCCATTTCTTCAATATTATTAGATTTATTACAGATGCACTGTACTAATACTGCTTTATTAACCACGATTACTAACCTTTAACTTGAAATGGTCATGTTTGCTCAAGTTTACGTAGCTTTTTCTGCCAATACCGTGCTTCATGAACTTTTCATTTTTCTCGAGGACTTGTGCATTCACCGCCCCTTTTGCTTTGGTGTCATTGAACGTGCCAGCATCGCTAATAATAATAATAATAATAATAATAATAATAATAATAATAATAATAATAATAATAATAATAATAATAATAACAACAAGCCTGAGCGAACTGCAGGTGGGATTTTGTGCTCCTATGTGGTTCTGGTCAATCATAATTTACCAAGCGCGTCATATATATCTGTTCCGCACACAGAGGATCTGTTTTGTCGAAGAATCACAATCCGACTACTTCCCAACTGGCACTCAAAACAGCTTCTCCACAGCTCAGATAAGCAAACACTTTTCAGCAGCTGCATCACCGATGTGCCGCAGTGGCAGTCACAACGTCTATAGGCAAACAATGCACCGGGCGTGGCTGAAAAAAACAACAAAAAACAATGTGGCAGCTGAGACGGCCCCTGCTGCAGGAGGATACCTAGACGTAAAAATTTCGTTCGTCAAGACTGCCTCTTAAGGTAACCAAAAATTTACGTCTTCGTACGCTTAAAACCTTCAAACATGTTTTGCGCAATGTTTTATTGCTTAATAGGCGTACATTATAGTGCCGTTCCATCGAAGTGAGCGCACGCAAGTGTTCGCGCAGGTGAGATGAAAGGGCGAATGTTTTATTTTTTTGAAGTCCTGAATGTGAAGCATGTGTTATGGCAAAAAAGAAATTTCTCAGCTGTATTACTGCTTCACAGTTTCGCGCTGATGCCTTTAATTTATCTGCATCACTGAAACACCAATGCACCAAATACCAACTGTATTTTTGTAGACGCCTATTCCCGTACTCAGCCGCCAATCTTGCTAGATATCCTGCCAAACTTGACGCTCGAAGCACCGCCATGTACGCTCAGCAGAATGCGGCAGCAACGAGAGCGTTCGGTATAAGCCTCATAGGTTTCCGGATTCTTATTTCTTACGCTGGCAGGATTTATTCGCAAGCAAACCGAGTGGCCAACACATAGAAGTCTCATCTGCCGGCCAGCGGTAAAAGCGAATACTTGTGAATCTTCTAAGTGCGAACAACATTTCAAGGATTAGCACATTTTCGCGGTGCCTCCACAACACCGAAAGGAAAACGGGCATGCTAAATATGAGGCGCGAATTCGTTCGCGGTTCTGGCGTATCCGAGGAATCCGCATGCCAGGAATGTACTCGACGTATCTTGCAATATCCATCTTGCAATATTCAGGTATAAGGCGTTGCTTTCGCGGCTAGACCAAGAACGTTGTCTTGTATCTCTCTTGAATGGGGTCGGAATTATTCTCCATGCAACTTTTGAGACATAGCAACGAAATTTCAAAGTGAGCTCCTGTAAACTAACTGTGCATTCTCATGTTATTTTCCTTATTTTTTCAGTTTGCTGTATATTTTTTATTTGTTCCTTTTCTTTTTTTTTATTGGGTAACTTTCTTTTCTGCCACACAAATTATAGAAATCGAGTAGCCGAAGGGATATAAACATCAATCTTTCCCCAGCAAGCCATCTAGAACAGAACAAAAATCATTTCGCTGAGAGAATTTTAGTGATGAAATTTCTAAAGTGAATTTCACAAGAGCAGAACTGCAGCGCTAGAACGAAGCAGTCTTCTTTTTAGTCTTCTTTTTCAAAGGCTTCTGCTGCGTTCTTAATTGTACAGCCAAAACTTGCTTTCCGATATTGTCAAATATACTTGGCAAATGCCGCATTAAAAACTGCCCGGTATGCTCTCCTCAAGAACTTTCCTCAAGTTTTCCTCCTGACCGCATTCGTTGCTGTGCGAATGATAAACAAGCCGACTCTGTGCGGCCACTAGCGGTTTCTTCACGGACGCCGAGATCTTTATCGTAGACGTTCAATCGAGTGCAGCAGTGCGTCCTTATTAGTGCCGGACTGAATAAATAACCAACCCGTGGCATTGAATGTAAGCCAACGAGAATCCACTAGCTCGCGCAGCGGCGGTAATCTCCGGTGCAGCTGCGGTGCTCATGCTGTTTCATCCATCATGGCGGCACGAGCGCGAATTCGCGTTTAGTTTTCAGAAAGCGAGGAGAAACGACGGCGTTTCTTATTTACAAAGTACAGTACGCGTTTTCATTCATTCATTTCATAGAATTACTACTATTCTTGCAAGTTAAGTCACGAACCTTCAACCACTTTGGCTCAGTTCTTGTGTACAGTTACAAACGTACCGTACCACTTCGTTACTGTCACGCGCATGTGTCAGGAATGTTTAAAGAACACTGAGCAGCAGAAAATTATTTCGTGCGTCCTACACTACTCAGAGCGTAATTTTTACAGTAGTAGGTGGCCTGATAAGCCCCCCCCCCCCCAAAAAAAAAAAAGAAGGAAAAATGACGGGTGGTGACACCACGCTGCACGTTGCGCAGTGACTCGCCGTCCACTAGGACCCATAGTAATTATTTTACAGTTAAGCATGAAGGACACTCTGCTCTAAACGAGCAAATGACTTAATAGGCGAGCTTCGGGAAGTTTGATTGCATCAGCACACAACTAAACTTCGTAATCTGATAAACTGCGGTGTAGAAAAAGAAGTGGTTTAATAAAGGATGGGGGCTCGTAGAAAAAAGAAGACGATAAGGTTCGAATGGGCCCTATGTGTCTGCGTCAGTCTCTCGCGTTTTTAATACGCCGAGCGCAAATAAGGAACCGGACATGGAAGAGCACAGACAGCACAGGACAAGCGTAACTCGCAACAAACTTTATTGTGGACAAACTTTCCTACACACTGTACAACCAGCATGCGCATGCGCACTGCCCATCATAATCACAAAAGAAATATCGTCAGAATGCAGATTAGAACACCAAATCTAAAAATTCATTTTCTTTGTTGCTCAGCACCACAGAGGTATCCCTGACGCAATCAATTCTGATATGGCAACCTGATATGTGCAATCTGTCACATCAAACTGATTTACCGGTAGTGCAGTCACGACGCAACATACACAAACATCAATTGAACTTTGACTGTCGTTTAATTTTCTGATTATAAACTTGTCGTCGTGAAATTCACGACACTAAGATTCTTCTAAACAGTACTTTATCAGTCTAAGCTCATCCGGTCTTTCTCATCAGCGCACCTTTACTCTCACGCCGGTTTAGCCCTAAGGACGTGTCTACCGCACTTCTGTACTCCATAACCCTTTCCCAACTCTCGCGATCTCACGTTTTCTTCGAACGATGTGCCGCTCTGATTAGTTCGCTACGCCGAAGCCAAGACGTGTGCTGCATACGCTGTAACCATGAACTAGCAGCGGCGCATAATATCTTTTTTACGGGCATAGAACCAGACTGGAACTTCCGTATCAACACAAGCGATCTCTTGCGCAGTGTTGGCGGGGGGAAGTCGTTTGTTTTGTGCACGCTTGTACTCGCGTCGTGGGTCATTTCCGGTGACTGCCTTATCGTGGCTAATTAAAGCGATCACGCCTTCGCGTCTGTTTTGTTTCCTGTGCTTGTCGGCGGCATGTGTAATTCTCAGCCGAGAGTGAGTCACGTGAACGTGTTAATAAGCGAGCGAATATTTTCTCGGTCGCCTTGTAAGGAACAGTCGTACCTTTCTTTTTTCTTATTTCTGTCGTTTGCTTCACTTCGATCTATTCCCTGAACGTGTCTTCCCATCAACGAATAATAATGTGCACGGCCTGTTTGTTGACATATGTAGAGAGAGTTTCACCGGTCGCTAATTTTTACATAACGTAAGATACACGTACGCCACGAAACAAAAACAGCAATAGCGTGCAAATGTGGGCTAGTTGGTTTATCTTCATGGTGAAAGCAGCGCAAAAAGACATTTGAGAGAGCACGCGTAGGCCGACTACTAGTATTTGTCTATTTCTGTGTACTAAAACCGACAGTCGTTAGTTCAGCGCCTCTTCTGCATCGTTCGTTTATTATTATTATTATTGAAATGATGAATATCAGAGGTTGGTGCAATTATGGTGGCACCGGCTACTCCTTCTCGCTTAGCAGCGGAGATATGCAATAAAGAGTACTTATAAGGTGGGCACAAAATGTTGTACAGTCGAACACAAGATGTGCAAATGCAGTACACTCGAACACCCAGCTCTTCTCTTGTTCTGGTCATTTTGCGCGGCTTTTACCATGAAGACAAGGACTGCACAGCAAAATAAGAATATCTGGTTATGCTAATCGAAGAAAGCCGAGTGAACTAGGTTATCAATCTAAAAAGTGTGCAGTTCTGCCAAATGAAGTGCTGTCCATGTACTCTTTCTTACATAATTCCTAATTAATTGAAAGTGCTTATGGAATCTCAGGAAACGTATTTTCTAAGTTACTTCCGTATGTTCTCTTTTCAGGAAAAAGAATATCCAGGTGAGTTTTTCTCTTATTTTATGTTCGAAAACTCGTAGATGAGCCCTTAGCGTTTGCGGCATTTATGCCAGATATCAAATGCTTAAGTACCACAAAAGTCCCGGAAAAGTTACTTTTTTTTTTGCGACTATCCCAGCCATCCTTACGTTCATGACTGAATGTGGCGGGCCAAACCAAAGTAATATTCACATCATATTTCTATTTAAAGTGACAATCTCTTGCTTGTCACCGTCTTTTCTGCGATGCTTGCTGATAAATAATTCACAGCTATGGCAACATGGCATTGAAAAACACTTTGTGAAGAGACACTTCCATTATCTCATGTAACGGCAAATTGGTTTTTAGTCAAGAGCGGTTAGTGAAGGATGCCTTTAAAGGTGAACATAAGGAGCAATGGCTAGCCTTAAGATAATAAATTCTGAAATACAAATACCTTCCTTGCACTACGTTTCTTTCAGACAAAAACGAATGTAGCGTTCGCTAACTTTCTCACTTGAGAAATACAGTTGGCGTTAAAGGTTTATAGACGTCTACGTCTAAGAAAACTTTGAATTTCTCAGCAATATGGGACTGTATTTGGTGGAAGTGTACATTACGTGCTAGCCTGCTTCAAAATGGGCTTGAAATATAGATTTCAGACTGCTTGCCCAGGCAGCGGAAATATTCGGCCTTTTTTGTGTGTCTCGTGGTCTCTAAAATTTTGATTCTGACTGTAAGCTGTGCCCTATTTTCTTGTGTAAAAAAATGTCGCATTGAGCTTTGTTCGCTTCTATCGCAACACTTTTATCGCGAGGTATATTAGACCATGACATCAAGAACCGACAAAAAAAAGAAGCTGAAACTTCATTTAACAGCAAAAGAAAAATGAAGAAATGCCTGCCTTAAAACAGGGACGCGCTTTCAACACTTCCAGGATTGCGAGTTTGATGATGAAAGTGAACAAAAACACACACGCAATCACAGAACATGTTTACGCCTACTGGTAGTGAAGTTTCTCGTATAAGGTTGTTGTCCTTACATGTTCAACAATTTTGTCGTGTGTTTGAGGTCGTCATTCCAAAATGACTTTTTCCAACGGTGATGTGTCACTCACGCTGTCGAGGGCAGTCGCGAGTTGTCCTGTCTCTATGCATCACCGGTGACAGCCGCATAAATAACGCTGACGGGAAATCCGGGTCTTCATGCGACCGCATTTGTTATCTGTGTGTTAATAACTTATTCAAAATCATATGGCTCGGCACGAGAGCATGGATAATGTGATGAAAAAACTATCATTCGCACAAGTACAAATCAACAGGTTTTCTTTGTCCGAGTTCACTAACCAGAATGAACCACTCAACAAGTTTTATTACAAGGAGCGAGGGGGGCATTCTTCTGTTTCGCTCCACCTTTGCAGGCGCTCCTTGGTGCGTCTTGTATTTAAACGTGGGCCATTGTTCTCGGTCACTGGTTCTCGGACAGATTTAGTTTTTATTTGCTTTCCGCCCTCTCCGTCTAGTCTGTTTTGTTTTATTACCGCAGTCATCACCAGCGGCTTTGTCAGCCACAGTGATACATAAGGTAAAAGCTCAGGTCACGCAGTTGACAGCGCGTAGCACACACGGGCGCGCACGCACGAACACAGTCAGATACGCACATGCGCACAGAGAGACGCAAACAACGCAACGCCTCAGTTCTCTACCCTGTTGTTGGTCTATTTCGTTATTTCAAGTTTGTTTTTCCTTTGTGCCGAAGTCGCACCATGTGCGAAACAAAAACTAAAGCTCACAGGGTACCTTCTGCATTCGCCTAAGATAACTGTTAAGCGATAGCCAACTTCTTTTTTATTCTCTGTCAATATATTGATCCTCGCCCGCCCCCTTACGGAAGTTTTCTGCGCATAACATGGTTCTCCACTGCATCCAGGATCGGAGGCATTGCAAGCTTTCTGTACTTCACCTGGCTTGCACTGCCTCTGTGATCGGTCCACCTTTGACCAAGCGACGATGCAATATGGTGACATCATCATGACGGTAGAAATTTCATCAATATGTGACGTCATAATGACGTGATAACAAGATTTGTGTACCACTTGTGTTGACACCGCTGACGCCGACGGTCAATTTTCGCGTTTGATGAGGCATCTAAGACTTTCGCGTTAATAATATTTACTTCAGGCCCTTTTTGCGACCGTAAGCGGTAATAGACACGAAAGCAACGGACTGCTTGCATCGCGATTCAAGTACACGTTCGCTTATGTGGTCGCAGTGCCTCCTGAAGTGGCCAACCTGACCCTGGTAGCAGTCGAGGGCGACTCGTTCACCGCGACGTGGGAGCGACCCGAGGGCCGCTTCGACTACTACTGGATCGAGGTCATTGACGATGGCGGGGGTACCGCAGGCACTAACGCAGAACCGCACCGCGTCGGCACATGCACCAACGGCACCATCATACACCCGGACCAGACGCAGGTCACCTGCGGGCACATTGATGCCTGTTCCAACGTGAGCCTCAATGTGCGAACCCACGTCACTGGACCGCCTGGACGCACGTCAGCGGCCGTCACCCTGCCGGGAATCTTCATACCGGGAAAATGTAAGTATAGTCAGCGTGTAGAAGCGTGTAGAAGGGAGGGGAGGGGGTGGAAATCTTTGGTGGGAAGAGGGGGGGGGGAGGGCGAGGAGGCTGTGAACTTCGGTAACGAACGACCACCATTGCTTCCTCCATGTTCTGCATTTGCCTTTCCGTATAAAAAAGTATCTGCCTATCACTAAAAAGAAAAAAAATTGTCTCTGTCGCTTTTCACAGAGCTGTTCAATACCTTGGCAGTACTGAGAGTACTCAAAGCACATGGTACACTAATATTTCACCCATCACTAATGCTCCATGCTTTCAATATGAACACTACTGGTAATATGGGCGAACTGAAGTTTTGCATGCTGCGTTAAAAATATATCATGTCTGTTAGCGTGTACATAGCTTGCGTTGTTGTATTGTTTTTACTTTTCATTACTACAGGTACGATGCAAATAATCACGTCTCAGAACATCGAACTTTTTCGAACATCGTTTTGCAAGCATTGATAACGCTCGATGAACTGTACCGTGGCTTCTCTCTAGTATTGGACGTGAGGTGGGAATAACAGGGACATTGCCTAAAGATCTTCAAGCGATTGTATATCTCCTGATCGCTTTGTAACAGTCTCAACATAACAGCCTTCGTGCTTGCAATAAAATGAAAACGTTTCCGCAAGACATAAAGGTTTATCAGTAGTCACGTACAGTTGTCGGTTCAATCTACATAAGCGCCCTCATGATACGCGTTAGTTTCTATTTGAAGGACAGCTTTGCTTGCATGTTCATTTAGGCATAACATATTTGCCAGCTGAAAGGAAAGTTCAACCAGGTATACCTCAACCATTTCCTGACATTGTTCTCTGCGTCGCAGTGAAGGAAAACTTAAGGACATCATTAAAATAATCTTTTTCTTTTGCAGAGTTACCGTAAGGGTGCTGACGAAACGATGTGTGGAAAATGAGCCACCATAATTACATTGTTTTAAATTCAGTATAGCTGATCTTATGCGCGATATAGCCAGCTCTTCTTATTGCCAAATACAACATGCCTTCACATAATACGTTGTTAGTGCATCATTTATTCTATTTCATTATGATCATAGTATGCGTTAGGTCGAGATTCATGTAAGACTACCAGCGTGCATGCATTCTATATTTCGTCTCTAATTAATAGAAATCCATTGATTAGGTGTTCGATTTCATTACCGGCCTTAATGTGCGTGCTTCGTCTTAGGAGCCCACCATATTGCGCGTGCATAGAGATTGTGTTTTTCTAGTGTACAGACATGACACTTAGTTGGAGTGCCAGATGACCGGACAAGAAAGGCGACCTCTGATAAGACCAGTGCTGGGCAGTATCGAAGATACATGTATCTTCGATACTATCTTAGATACTTTTTGGGTATCTTGTATCTGTATCGCGATACGTCTCGCAAAACAAGTATCTGTATCTGTATTTCCGATACATTGAAGAATGTATCGTGTATCTTAAGATACAAGATACTGCGATCGCACCACCACCGTGCGAAGCAATAAACTTTGGCTGAGCTCGAGCTTCTCGAGCTGATACTGCTGCCACTAAGTCACCGGAATAAAACTAAAGGCAGTGACATTATTTTATCTTTCCGCAAGAGTTTTTCAGCGAGGATAGGCGATAAGCTCTGAGCGTCCCTATATCCTCTTCAGACCCCGCGTGCATTAAAATGCACATTTGTTTTTTCCCGGTTTTCGAAATTCGCGCCAATATTAGAGCCAAGATTCTTGGTGCAATCGCATGCTCTGTCATGTGGTGCCATCTGGTCAGCAATACATTAAGCATACTACAGTGGAAGGTCCCTTTTGCCGCTTTGAAACATGGCGTCATTCTCGTCTTCGACGTTCTGTTCACGGCGTCCAAGTAATTCACAAATTGCTCAATAATCGTTGTGTCATATTTCTTTATTGTTGTTTAAATCTACTTAGGAAGGGTTTAGGGATAATTTCCGCACGTCATGTAACCCTAACGGTGAGTATTTTTGCTATCACAAGCTGTTTTCATAAAATGTGCATTATAATGCACACTCGGTCTCAATAGGTGCTTTTTCCTGCGTATGTTTGCCAATCTGATGCGGTTCGTTACTCTTTGGCATTAAGCTTTGGCTTTTGTTTCACCTAGGAATCAGTGATAAAGAAACGTGTTCTTGAGTCAATGACCAGCGACGACACCTCGGACCTAGAATTCTCATACGATGAGGCTGTCCCTTCCCCATTACCTGTTGCCGGAAGACAGGTATGGTGCAGAATTTCACAATAGGCAGTTCTCGAATAGCGTACGCTAAGTTAGCGTTAGCGTTTGTGGCCCCCTATTCGCGTCACTTAACGGGAGCCTGCAAGCGGAAGCGTACGACGCATGCGCAGTTGCGCGAAAAGCCAATGCAAAGCTTTGCGTACGCTACTTGAAAGCTCCCTAATGAGTCACGACGGAAGCTGCTGAAATCCAAGGTCGGGCCCATGCCTTCTGAGCCAAGAACTGCGCAAGCAAGCCACATTTCAGAGCTTGGGAACTAGGGATCCCCCTCGAGGTGCCGAAACAGGGGATATTCTCAGCGCAATAGGCGTGCGCACGGGGGGGGGAGGCAGGGGGTCGGGCGAACCCCCCCCCCCCCACTAGTCACCTAAGAGGGGGGGCAAAATATCTGCCCCATACGTTGACCCGCCTAGTCACCTATGAGTGGGGTCGCAAAATCTGCCTCGTACATTGACTTAGTAGGAGGGGCGCTGCGATGAACTTTCACCCCCCTGATGGGGAACCCTGCGCACGCCTATGCTCAGCGCACAAAGTTCCGGTGCATCACGTGCAACATTGTTCTTTGCATCACATCCCCGCGAAACTTCTGCAGGCAGTTTCACAAGAAATAAGCATGCTTTTCGCGAACAAATGTAAAAATTTCGTTATAGGCAAGTGTCGTTCGTTTTCCGTGCATTGAGACCCCGTGTGCATTATAATGCACACACTGCTGCGCAAAAACTGTTTGCCGTACAGACGCAATTTTTTTCTGGTTTAATACAGCATGTGTGTGCATTCCAAAAATGTGTTTTGATTTCCCCTGTGTGGCCACAAATTTGCTCAGGTCTCAGAAGGATATATTGGTTGAGCAGAGTTACGAGGTGGCGCTCGCGTCATCTCGACAGACAAGCGCGCGAACGTCTGCGCCCAGCCGAATTTTTGTTTAATCGTTTTTTTTTTAGTTTTGTCAGTGCCATGACACTTGGCACTTAGCCACCCTCCTGTGCCGCGTGCGACGTCTTTCGCACACATGTTGATGCCGCTGTAAAGTCATTATCGAAGTTCCTCTTGTGTGATGTTTCGTGTACGAAGTCTGAAGAATGCAAGAATGGCGGGTTGCTTTGCCTCTCGTGGCTTTCACACTTCGTCGATTTGAAGGGTCTTGTGAATGTAAGTTCGCATTACATGGAATGAGATTCACTTATATGCAAATAAGATTCTAATTCATTCTAAAAAGAGACAGGGCGTGCAAACACGGACACAAGAAAGAGATCAGGACACCACAAACGCCGACTAACAACTGAAGAGACGCACAACGGCTGAAAAGAAAGAAGGCACGAAAACTTATCTGCGCATGCCCATGCAACCGGCGAACCTATCAATCCGGCACGCGTGGCGGTCTACGTAGAAGATAACTGTTAAGGCATTTGATTTCATCTTTATGCAAGTTAATCGACGGTTGGCTCACGAATGCGCTACCACTATTCTCGATATGCCATGCTTCAATCATCAGGCGCGTTTCTTCATTTCTATGCCGGTACAACACTGCGCATTCATCGAATTTTGGCGTGCACTTACAATCTCGACAATGTAAAGATAGATTAGAAGGTGAGCCTCCTGTTAGCGATCTCTTATATTCCAACAATCTCTGGTTAATGCATCTGCCCGTCTGTCCTACGTAGAAGCGGCCGCAGCTGAAAGGGACCTTATACACCACACTCGTACGGCAATCAGTGAATTTGTTGGTGTGTTTTACGAAACATTTATCGGTCCGCTTCTTGTCTTTTACTCGCTCATTCTTCCTCTGCACAGCGGCACAAATCTTATTTAGCTTATTGGCAGCCGTGAAAACAACATTAACGCCGTATCTACTTCCTACTTTCTTTAGCCTGTGAGATATGCAATGAATGTACGGAATACCTACGACACGTTTCTTCCTATCGCTTTCTGCAACCATGCTCGGACTTAACACAATAGACTTCTTTAAACGCTCAGCGACCGTGGCCACTGCATCACGAGGATACCCTACATCTAAAAGACGCGTAACCTGTGCGCTAAAGCTATCACTCATTTTGTGCTCACATGACTTGGTGAGGGCTGACTTAAGGCAAGACATGGCGATACCGTTTTTTACAACCTTCGAGTGCTTCGACGAAAAATTTAACAGCGGTTTGGAAGATCTAGGAGAATACTGCCAGCGCACGTGGTTCTTCTGGAACGTTAAGGAAATGTCTAGAAATTGTATTCCATTATTCTGAGGCACCTCTTTAGTAAAGCTCAGCCCTCCTCCATTTAATTCAAATTTTTCGCTCACGGAAGTTACCACATTTTCAAAGTCCTCATCACTACAAAAAATGAAGTAGTCGTCCACATAACGAAAAACCTTAATAACCGAATTACCTAAGGCGCCTTCCAAAAGATTGTCAATCTTGCTAAGGTATAAATCACTAAGAACCGGAGCAACCTTAGAACCAATACATATCCCTGATTTCTGCACATAAACGCCTTCCTTCCAACCTACCAGCGTCGACTTTAAATACATGGAAAGGATTTCTAGAAATGCCCCGGTAGAAACACCACATTTATCGGTGAAAACCGTCTGGTCGCCTTGTTCGTTAATACATTCATTAACACATTTTAACAAGTCCTTATGCGGCAAAGAATAATATAGGTCTTCAATATCCATACTAAAAGCTTTACAACAGCCGGGGTTCTCCTCTGAGAGGAACTGAACTAGCGCCTGAGAATTACGCATACGAACAGGGTCTGAAAAACTCAAAGAGGTTAAGCAGTTCTGCAAATAACTAGATACAGCGACTTGCCAGGTGCCTTGCTCTGAAACGATTGCTCGAAACGGAATCTCGTTCTTATGTGTTTTGGCTGAAAAAAACAATTCTAAAGTAAGTGATTTAGCCTTCTTGACATTACAAGCCATTCTCTCAAGATTATGTCTTAACAAAAGGTCGACAGCACGTTGCCTAACTACCGATGGCTTAAGTTTTACCGTCCTAAAATTCTTTTCTATGGCTGTTAATGCTTTTTCTGAGAACAAACTGTCCGGCATAATTACAAAATACCCTTCCTTATCTGAAATTACTGGCCTGAGTTTCTTCTCGACACAGTGTCGTAGGTATTCCGTACATTCATCGCGTATCTCACAGGCTAAAGAAAGTAGGAAGTAGATACGGCGTTAATGTTGTTTTCACGGCTGCCAATAAGCTAGGTAAGATTTGTGCCGCTGTGCAGAGGAAGAATGAGCGAGTAAAAGACAAGAAGCGGACCGATAAATGTTTCGTAAAACACACCAACAAATTCACTGATTGCCGTACGAGTGTGGTGTATAAGGTCCCTTTCAGCTGCGGCCGCTTCTACGTAGGACAGACGGGCAGATGCATTAACCAGAGATTGTTGGAATATAAGAGATCGCTAACAGGAGGCTCACCTTCTAATCTATCTTTACATTGTCGAGATTGTAAGTGCACGCCAAAATTCGATGAATGCGCAGTGTTGTACCGGCATAGAAATGAAGAAACGCGCCTGATGATTGAAGCATGGCATATCGAGAATAGTGGTAGCGCATTCGTGAGCCAACCGTCGATTAACTTGCATAAAGATGAAATCAAATGCCTTAACAGTTATCTTCTACGTAGACCGCCACGCGTGCCGGATTGATAGGTTCGCCGGTTGCATGGGCATGCGCAGATAAGTTTTCGTGCCTTCTTTCTTTTCAGCCGTTGTGCGTCTCTTCAGTTGTTAGTCGGCGTTTGTGGTGTCCTGATCTCTTTCTTGTTTCCGTGTTTGCACGCCCTGTCTCTTTTTAGAATGAATACGTACCAACTAGCTCAGCTCTCTGTTATTCTAAGATTCTAACAGCTATAACACGAACGGTACCGATGCTGGATTTATCAGAACAAGCATTCACCTAACAGACGCTATCTTGGCGTACGTCTGTTTTTCTTTTATTCAAAGAGTTTTTAAAATCATAATTTGATTGTTAGCAGGAGTTATTTTTTAGCTGCCCTTCTTTTCCATTCCGTAGATTACCTATGCCTCTATGTCTCTAACTCGAGAATACTGTAAAAGCATACAACACATGATACCAAATTTTGTAGCCCGTGAATTAATCACGCACTTTGAGTACCGCTTATGGGTGAAAAATAATGAGCAAATATTGTTTTTTTTTTCTGCCGGTCTGCTTACTGCAATATGCCTTTAACGTGCTGCCAATGTAAGCGCTCTGCTTTATTCCTAGTTTTAACTGTCTGCGTCCTTTCTGCTGCTGTTCTTCAAGTGGAATATAAGTTGATATACTTATATTCCACTTGAATTTACTGTTATGTAAAGGTGATGTTGAGAACAAATATATAATAATCCGAGCACGCCTGGAGTTACAGTAACGATAATTCTGCTTACTGCTAAGTAAATTAGCAAATTTGAGTTTGCATTATAATGTAAAATATTAGGCGCCATCTTAAATACGTTGGCAAAGATATTCGAGAAACACTGTTATACCAAATGCTCCGATTTTCTCATGAGTGTCCCAAAGAGTCGTTTTACGCCATTTTCCATAGGCAGCGAATTTAACTGTAGCTATTAGGGGTTACCCGCCGCGGTGGTCCAGTGCTCATGGCGCTTGACTGCTGGCCCGAAGGTCGCGGTAGCCGGATTTCGATGGAGGGAAAATGGTAGAGGCTCGTGTGCATTTATGTAGGTCTTAGAACCCCAGGTGCTCAAAATTTCCGGAGCCCTCCATACAGCGTCTTTCATAATCATATCGTGGTTTTTCTACGTAAAACGCAACAATTATTAATTCTTGGGGGTGCCTCTTGTATCGTGTTTCTATACTTACTCGCTGTGTTTCGGAATCGCTTTTCTATTTTACTTAGATATATTTGTTTTCGTTGTTTACTCTTCCCTGAATCATTTTACTGCTGCGAATCACCAGGTAATCGGATCTATAAGTGTCAATAACGTGAATAGCGGCGGTGTCCTGCAGCGCGTTGCGGAACCGTACAATACGTCTGAAACGTTTCTGGGCTGCACATGTTCTTGGTGACGTACACTTGTCCGGTGATCCGTTATTGCGAAAACCGTAATATGTTTACCGGCAAGGTAGAACTCCACAGCGGTATTTGCACCATCGTGCGGAGGCTTCTTATAGAAGTTCATATGGTTACTTGACAACCCGCTTGCTGGTCAGCAATGAGAGCGGCGACTAGCTCCCATCAGTTAGAAAAGCTACAAGCAAGAACCGCTATCAGCGAAATATATAAAGAGCTGTTATGTTAAGCCGCTAAAACAACGCCAATAAGTTGTTTCGGAATGAAACGGATATACCTTGAACAAGAAGTACAAAACTTTTGAGATACTAACAGAGTTTTCATTCAAATGAAACACAATAGGTCGCAGTTCATAAATTTTCAAGCGAACATTTATGTGCATAGGCGTTTAGTGCTGCATTATATAGCATATATATGCATATATATTAACAAATTTGAGAATGTATCGAAGTATCTTAAGATACAATTGGAATGTATCGTATCAGATACAATCAGTGTTGCAGTATCTTGTATTTGTATCTCAAATACTTCTTGCCTGAGTATCTTGTATCGTATCGCGATACAATTTCAAAGTATCTTTGCCCAGCCCTGGATAAGACCAACAGGTTTTTATAGGAAGGCACATAGGCACTGAAAAGAGAAACACTAGGAGTTAAGGATTAGATCAGTACGACAACGAGAACCAATGTAAGAGACCAAGCACACATCAAGTCACTTGTACCAGGCTAGATCAAGACAGTTTACATAGTAGAGCTCTTTAAGGAAGAAGCGTAGTGATGTCACGCTTTCGTACAAGCGCCTCGTTAGTTACCGTTCGCCAACGTTCTAATGATTTAGCGCGCTTCATTTTCTTTCTTATGCCTGTGATTGAGAACTTACCAAATGCCGAAGTGCAACTGCACGATGCTTCATGGATGACTAGGCTGTTACTCCGTTTCTTGCCTTTCGTGCAACGTCGGTGCCAGTAGCGTAGCCAGAAATTTTTGGGGGGGGCAGGAGGTGGGGGGGGTGATCTTCAGTTTACTGTTTGGATCTTCAACCATACTTTATGTATGTTCGTGCGTGCGTTTGTATGAGTGCGCGTATATATACACACGCAAAATTTAAAAATTTCGGCGGGATGTGGTTTTACCCCCCTCCCCCCTTCCTCCTCACTGGCTACGTCAGTGGTCCCTGCCCAATTTTCCATGTACTATGTGCCCAATTTTCGATGTACTGTGTTCCATGAAGCGTGAGCCCGTAGCACGCGACCGTGCTTCAGCGGTGATCTGTACTGTAGAAGCGGCAGTTAATTAACTAGAAAGACTGAGTAAGGGCGCTTTACGATGCTTGCTCTGCCTAGCGTGGTATCCGAAAGCTTCAGCTGGTTATCTGCTGAAGCCCGCAACTGATGACCAGGTGAGAGTTCCAAGGCTTGAAGTCCACAGTACAAAGTTCAAATTTCAGCGCCTCTACGATCAAACTATATTCCAGTGAATGCTCTGTCCAGTCGGGCGCAGACCAAATTGTCGTATTTTCCGTTCTTGCAGATCCACATCCTCCCAAGAACATCACTGTGGCCCCTGAGTCGCCTTCGCAGAGCAGACTTTCCTGGGAACCCCCGACCACGTACAACGGCGTGCTCGACCAATACGCAGTGAAAGTCTGCTACACTTACGATTCCTGCGAAGCCGCTGCGGACGTCTCCACTTGCAGGGATTACGACACGGCTGTTACGTCACTGCACTTCGAGAGCACCGTGGACACGTCGTACTGTGTGCTTATAACGGCTAGCGCCCGTTGTGGTAGCCAAGTCTTAAGAAGTTCTACTGAGGCTGCCGAAATTCGGACCCCTTCTTTCGGTGAGTGCGTGTTTTTTTTCTCGGCAAACATTTATTTGTCTCTCTTATGAAGTCAGTTTTATTTGCGTATTTATTTACATTTTACACACAGTGCCCTGCACATTACAATACAGGCTGCTCGTTAAAAGATAGCTTCTTTGCACCGGCTGAGAGTTCATACTTAATTGGTAATACAAAAAGAAATCGTAATTGCAGACACCAAAGAAAAAGTGTAAGCTGACTCACATGGTAGCATCATACATATATGCACAACAAATGAAAATAACAAGGTGTCGTAAAAAGAGGGATTTAATTCCTGTTAAGCCGATAGGTAGTGAATAATGTAATTATTACAGTGAGTTAATCAAGAAATATATAACACTACCAATAGTGAACGCTGCTGCACAAAAGTTAACGTTTGCTTCTCACGAATCGTTTCGGAAAATCAGAAAGCACTTTTTTTCGAATGAATATCCGCAGGTCGTTCATTCGTACTTGTTATTGAAGAGAGCGCCCCAGGTAACTGGTGAATTTCTGGAAAGAGAAACCGCCCACAGCACCTTCAAACTTTTACGAAGCTGGAATTGAACTTGAGTTACTTTCACGGGAAATGCTTGCATGGAAAATGAGATAAAAGCATCTTTCCTGGAACATGATTTCAGTAAAAGATGAACTGATAGCACTATTGTTGTACACTCAAGTAAATAATTCGTTGCTTACACGATTGAAGGGTTTGCCTACCTACCGCATGTACCATGAATTTCTTTGAACACGATAGTGTTAAGCTTATTGTCTCGAGCAACGTATTACTTGTGCCGTTGTCAGACAGCACGAATGCGTTTCCTGAGATTTGAAACAAAGCCCGCTTTTGGCATAGCTGTCGATGAGAGGTTGCCTAGCTAATTACAGCTGATCTCATTGTTCCAAATTTATTTATCACTTTTCCTCACAGCACCAGGAGACTTCACGATATCTGCCACCGCACCCACTCCCAGGTCTGTGGAAGTCGAGGTGTTCGTGCCTGAAGTGAAAAACGGTGCCTTGGACAAGTGTTATGGCACGATACGTGGCCGCGGAACTGAACGGGAGTTTACCTGCAACGATCGCGATGGCAAATCGACCACGGTTACACTATACGAAATGGAACCTGAAACCGAATACAACGTCACTGTTACGTTCGCTAACATGTACGACGGCCGAGAGATGGCCACACGGAAATGGATTTCTGTCGCAACGCCTTATGGTGAGTGTATTTCGTGTTATCACGACAAAATGGCAGCAACGCGTGCTTTAAGTGGCATAGGCTGGCGTACACACTTTTCTATACCGAAGAAATTTGATGAATTATTGTACTCAAAATACTCAAGTTCAATGCGGTGACCGCCTTCTGTGGTCTTTGATAAGACGAAAGCGTTGACAGCGGTCCATTTTCAGCGGTGTCATGCGCATTCTCCATGTAGGGCGATAATGAGGCTGCGCTGGACAGTAAGCACTTTACGCAAAGTTGTAATTTCCGTATTTACTTGTAAACGGCGGTAACATAAATATTAACATCAAATCTTCTTGATAATGCACGAAGGAATGGCTGTAGTCGTTACTCACTCTATATCACTTCAAGTCGTGGCGAATACAGCGAAATTCCATTCCCTTCGATAATCCGTCAGTTAATCGAGCGGTTCAAGCTCAATTTTGTTACAAAAAGTCGGGATACATATGTGAGTTCTAAAGAATGAGTCACCTGCTTAGATGCACTCATATACTAAGTAGATGAGTGCTTATATATACTTATAGTAGGTATATAAGTGCTCAGACAGCACTGATATACTTACAACATTGTCGAGGACGCGCGGCTACCGTTTCACACAGCCCACCGCATTCCAGTGTAATTTGTTTCTGTGTATTGACCTATCGGCCAGCTCCCGAATATTTCTCAATAACTTTGTTGTTTAAGACGCACCAATGTTTTCTAGAAAACATTGCGTCTTAAACAGATACTACATTTCTGTTACACATTGCTTTCTATGTCGTAACAGTAATGTAAGTGTGAGCATGTTTGTTATGTATTCATCTCATCGCACGATCTCCACGCGAATGATTGACAGCATGAGACGCAGCAAAGTGTGACAGCAGTGCAGGCATGATGAACGCCTCTATAGCCCATGTGTGTCCGAATGCATGTATTTCACTATATGCTACATTGCAAAAGGCTTCTAAGCTTCGTTTGTTCTTTGACTTATGTTATGCATGTCTGTGTGCTTTTGGCTTAATGCTACAATGAATTATTCTGATTCCGCAGAAAAAAGAAAGGTGCCTCTTAGAGAATAGCAGTACGAGAATACTACTCAAATGCCACATTATCAAAATTACTTGCTTAGCGATAAGTCCTTTCTAATATGACACGATATTGCAAATCGGCAATAGTTCAGTTAACCTAACTTATCCCCTTCGCTACCTGCGTGCACGTTACTGTGCATGAATTCTTAAGCAAATAACAAAACTACAAACTATGCAGCGTCATTGAAAACTCAAGTCTTTGTTGCCCAGAGTGTCATCTCCCCATACTCCAAGAGCGAGCAGCAGAAGTCAACGTTAGCGGCTGACGTGCAGACAAAATGAAACGTTCGGTGGACAGATCGCGCAGCGCGTGGCTGCTTAGCTCCAACTGCTTAAAGTTTTGCAGTATTTTATTTGCATACTAAATACTGTGAACGTAAGTTATGCTATTGATCTTTGGCAATATTTGAATTGGAATACTCGAAGCACTGAAAGACAGAATTCGCATTTATAGGCCGTGTTTACGTCATAATTGCAACTGAAGTCCCCATTTGTGGACACCCATCTTTAGGCTTTGAAAACGAATTTTTTTGTCTGAATATTTTATATCTGCACTAGTGAAACCACGTGAAATAAAATGTTTGCAAACTGCATATCTTATTCTTGTCTGAAGCTTTGTTCGGTAGTGAAGATGTTTTTCTGAATTCCTTACTGCGGCTTTTATTTACAGAACCAATTGAACGAGACTGGAACCAGGACACCTGGAATCCTCCGTCGCACGATCGACCCTACGTGGCCGCCGGCGTGACTGTACTGCCGGCACCGGGAGCATTCTTATTGTGTGCAGCAACTATTCTAACGCTGATTCAGCTAGCGTTACAGCATTATTGAATGCGCCAACGAAGAGCGCCCGCTGACGTCAACAAGGTGACAGCTTATTGTCATCGAACTCGCACGCGGCTGTGTCCACAGGTAGCAGCCCTAAACGCTGGCCACGCTTGCAAGGTGTCAGGTGATTAGGGGATCGAGTGAAAGAATTTGCTGTCACTGCTGCGGCTTGCAGTTCCATTATATGTAGGATGCAGGCACTACGTGTGGGCATGTACGTTCGCGATCTGATACGCTGCCAAAGACAAAAAAGGTTACGCAGTCAAATTTATTGATGCAATTCTGTGGATATCGAACAATGATCGTACGCGTAACTTATGTGGCGTGGTCACCTTGCGCGCTTTTGTGTTTATTCACAGCACTGACTGTGTCTCCTGATATAGTCATATCTATGTCAGCTGTCGTCTTTTATTCAACACTACAGTTTTTGTTGTTAGTGTATTTTTTGTGAAACTTACTGCTTCACTGGCAACTGCAGTGTAAATACACTCGATTTTATTTTTGTTTCCCGCTGCTTAGAGCCGATTCTACCGACATTAAGGCTGGCTTTCCCCTGTCAAAACTTACAAACATGGTGCTGGCTAATGTTCCCGTTTTCTCCTTGCTATTTTATCAAGTTTTTGAGGGTTAGTACTTGGAAGGATGGGCATCGTCACAATGCATTTGTCGCTGCTAATCAGTGTGGAGCATCTGCTCAGTAATAGATCTCTAAGCGATGTGTACAGGTGCCATGTGGAATGTTATATTTCTTAAATTCTGTTTTCTGGAGTAATATTTTTGATCACTACACTTTCTTTCCTAATAACTGTGTTTGTTAACTTTTGTTTTGTTTTCAAGAGTATATCTGCGTAAGGCACTGCCAGGCAGCGTTGTACGTTCACTATTTATCGCTGCTTCAGACTGCCGCGTGTTTCTCGAAGGGCTGTTTCACATAACGTAGAACCTAGCAATTTTCAGGATGCGAATTCGCTCGCAACGAAAAAAAAAAAAGAAACGGCCGCTCTCTCTCGCCGAAACTGTCAGTGGCGAGGGACCAAAATGTTGGAAATTTTGTTCTGTTCGCAGTGGTGGAACGCTTTCTTGGTCGGGACCCGTCGAATTTTGACCGAGCCGGCTGAGCCGTCAAAACTACGCTGATTAGTTTGTTTTGGTTGTGGGTGCTGGTGCGCACTTTAAAGAGAATTTAGATTTGAAAGTGTTTTAAATGACAAAAACGGACGGGCTCTTCGCCACCGTTAATGGAAACTGGATAATATCAAAGCGTTCAGATTTTGAGATTACATTTGCAAATTTATGCCGTGTCTGTCACAAAGAACGGCAGCAAGATAACTTGTTCGCCGTGCCTGTCGCAGAGCGAAAATCGCAGACCATTGGACGCCCGTGTGAACCGGACCCTTCATGAGTGGCAGTTGCGAAGAGAGCGAACGGAGAAATCTTCTTTCGCTGCAATCGCGGCATGTGAAACAGCCTTAAAAAATCACGTTACACGAGACCATTGTGTACTTACTAGCTGTTGGAGTCTGTAGTTTTAAGGAGATGCATTGACTTAGACCGGTGCCTCGTGGACCCGTCTTACATTACGTCATTGGTGTGAAAGCAAACGGTGTGCTATTTGTTAAGGGACCAGTCTCTTTTGTATTCTGTTTCAGCAGTGATTTTTGGCACGCCGCTTTCTGTATGCTGAATAAAATTAATGTTTCTTAAGTTACCCTGCATGCATAGTTGAATCACAAGTGCCTTTTCTCACGGATCAACACAGCTCTCACCTAGGTTCTAGAAATACGGATGATAATATGAAATTGTGTTAATTTTGGGTGAATTTAGGCTAATAATCTTAGAGAACCATGGCGTTAACCAAATACCGACACGAGATATGCTTCCGTCTAGTACAACTAACACTGCTTTTTACAAAACACTGTGTACGTTGTTTCTTGAGAAGTGCTTAGGTGTAGTGCAACAAACACTATGAAGCGAGAAACATTACACGACGTGGCCGTGTCATTGTTTCGCCACTTTATTACAAGGCTAAGCGGAGAGGCGGCTGCAGGCGTCCAGGCGCCCGGGCTGCAGGCGTCCACACCGCCAGGAGCGTGAGCGCGTTTTACTCTGGCTCGTGCCTCAAGCTCTGGGCACGAACTGCACGAGAGGCACGAGCCAGAGTACTCCGGGCCACCAGTAACTGTAGCACTCTGAAGCACGGTTCTGGAAAACACACAGCGGTTTATTATTACACCTACGCTATTGTGAACTATATAACCTACGCCATTGTTCGAAACTTCTTCCTCCTCTTAAGCAGACTCCCCACTACCAGTTCATGTCCCAAGTGGTGGTGCCAGAAGAAGAAGAAAAGTCTGCCACAACTGCTTTCTACAAAACACTGTGCACGGTGTTTCTGGCTCATTTTTTTTTTCTTGCGCTTTGGGCTTATACCGCTCAGTCGTAGAGATACAACATCAAGTTCCGTGGACCGTTAGCAGCGCCATCCGCCGCCCTTGCGGAGAAAGACCAAAACTTCGCTTTCTGGAGCACGGCCGGGCTAGACCGCACGCGCGCTCGCGCGTGCGGTCTAGCCCGGCCCGGCAAGCGCTACTCTCTGGGTTTTTCTTTATTCCTCCGCTGACTACAACTCCTTTGTGATCACGGATAGCATGGATACAATGCGTTTTCATCGTGAACAACCATAATAGTTTAGAAAGCTGGGTAGCCCTGTTAAATTTTATCAGTTCGTCCACTACAACAGTTGTCTTCATGTCTCCACGGTAGCATGAGCTTACTGTGATATTCACGCTTTACAGACTCCTTACTAATACGGAGAGGGGGACAAGCCTGATGACTATGTTCATTTACCTTACCCTTTATGAAGCACATGTTACAGCAGTATATCGACGCATTTGTGCGTGTGTTGCAGTATTTCTTGAGCACGCGTCACCAGCCGAATGCACAGCACGGGCAAATGAACGAGCCTTCGTGGCTGGTTTATTTGCCTGTGCAACTGTCTAGTCTAGGTAGTGAACGATTCCATCTCTTCGTAGATTCAGAGGAATGCAGCCGCTGCAGATGTACACGAGTGAGCGTTTATGCCAGGGGCCTCAAGCACGCGGCCCGCGGCCCGCACAAGACTGTCTTCGTCCCACATTTTTTTTTTAATTTTCTTAATAAGCATGCTCGTGAGCTACACAGACATGCCTGTTACAGAGCATTGTTTTCGTGAGGCACCCCATGTGGTCAGCATGTGTTGAACCATAACCGCGAAACAAAAACTATATTTCAGAATCGGCGTCCAGATTTTAGTCATTTTGCAGATCAGTATCGACATGTTGTTGGAATCCTGGCGCTAAATCTTCTTGAGAAATGAACCCCCACCCGCGGTTCCTGCCTTCCCTGCCCCGACCCTTGCGGCATTAAATTGCGTGACCGCGGCCAGCTGGCTGAGGCAAGTTTGAAGCCTCTGGTTTATGTCAGCCTTAAATGAGCACGTTACCACCGCAGCCACTTGGGATTGGTTGAATAAGCACGCAGTAAAGGCAACCAAGCTGGCATTAAAATCGGCGCATGCGGCGCCTAATGCGGTTTCTTTAACGTGTGATAGAAATATCAGTACAAGCAACAAAGCTTCGGGTCATATCAGTGATTAAAGCGCGGTATAATTCTGCTTGCCCCCAACAGATGAAAATAAGTAAGAAACTAGCAGGCATGAACACACTGTATAAATTTTAATCTCGAACCATACTCATTTTCAAAGGGAAGTTACTGGAGAGGCTATCTGTTTGGCGAAGGGGATCACGTTTCGAGCAAGGTACAGGCGCAAGAAACCATGCTACATCCTTGGCAACGCCAAGCAGATCATCGCATCAGTGGCGGAGATGTTGTTCAGCGACCAAGTAAGTTCACCTATGTCAAGGTTTCTTTAACGGACTGTGAATCAAGGCAGGGGCGTAGCCAGAAATTTTTTTCGGGGGGGGGGGGGGGGGGCTCCTTGATCTGAAGTGGGGGTCGGGCAGGCAGATGTGATCGAGTGTCATTTTATGCCACGGCGACAAAATAATTTCGGGAGGGCGGGGGGCGCGGGCCCGGTGTGCCCCTCCCCCCACCCCCCTGGCTACTCCACTGAATCAAGGAGAGGTGTTTTACCACAATGCAATTTGTCGATGCCAGGAGGAGTTCGTAAAGTGACGCTGGCAGCGAGCGTTTTTGGAATTGAAGATGCAGTGCTGAGCGGATGAATGGTCTAGAACTTCCAAAATATAGGCTGCTCCTGACGAATCTATCAAAATGTTCTAGTTGCCCGTCTGCAGAAGTACACGCATTCTATAAAAATGTGCAACGGAAAGAAAAGGAAGAAGCAGGGAGTAAGTTATCTAAGGGAATTTTCGTGTGTCGGTAGAAATCTCATGAAGGCCTGCGCAAACAATACACAGCAAGAGTAGAAGAATGTACGCGACGCGTTCTGATGCGTTGTGATGGGAGCGCTTTCAATGTCAATTGCTAAGGAAGCGTTCTGAATACTCCTGTTTGCACCAGGAAATGTTGGGGTAGAAAGGCATGCTGTACTGGGCATTGGGATGCTCACAATCGTAGGCCGGGTTCTTTAATAGGGCTAGCAATGGTTCAACCCCCCCCCCCCCAACAACCACACCCCAGTGGACAAGTCCGAAAATCAGCAAGTTTGGCAATGGATGCAAAACTGAAAATCAAGCAATGGCGTGTTCCGCACGACAGCCTCTCCTTGGTCCCCGGCTTTTTGGTGAAAAATGTGGGAAGTAAGCCGCGCTTGAAATGCGAAATCAGCGGTGCTCGCCCGCAGTTATTGTTGGAAACCTCTGTCGCCCTAATGGGTGGCTCTTCTGAGGATGCTTTCAATAAGGTTCTTCGTACCTTACCATGCATGGGCATTGCCCTGCACATTTAACAACGAAGGGACAGGTCCAGCTGAGTAAAGATACAGGGCTGAATAGCGCCCCCTTTAAGGATTAAGGGGGCGCCCTCATTCCCAATGCACCCCTCTGCGCGCGCTAATGGGGACAATACTAATGCACATATCCGATATCAAGGCGACGCGCTTTGCGGCAAAATACACTTGACAGTCGTGCTTTTCCTCGATTGTTCGAATATAAAAGGCCGTGCGCATTTGCAAAATGAGTTGGTTACACCTGTCTATGAATTCCAAGTTTGCATTCTTGAGCGCTGCTTTTAGATTGCATACGAACGCATATACGTAGAATTTCCTAATTTAAATAAGTGCCCGTATCTTAAATATAGGACGTCGTGAAAACTATGCAGTATGGAAATCGACGCTGGTAAAAGCTGTTACGAAGTTAAACTTATATTCTCGCTTCAACGTGCATGGGCGTTTTGACATCTTACGTGTATGTTATAGTAAATACTATAGCAACAATGCTGCGATAAGTACGCGTGACTGCATTGTAATGGACGAAAATATGAAGATACAGAACGCCTGCGTAGACGTGGCGCTGTCTTTTGACTTGAGTATGATAAAAACAAGTGAGCGCAGTCAACGCCATCCGGCTTGATGTTTCCGTGCTGACGAGTCTTGTTCCGTGCAAGGAAACGGAGCTAAGGAAAAAGGAATTAAGAAACATTCGGAGCGATAGCTCTGCTCATCCACACTAATAATAATTGGTGCGGTTTTACGTCCCCAAACAACAATATGGCTATGAGGGACGCCGTACTGAAAGACTCCTGAAATAGTCACTACCTGGTAGTCTTTAACGTGCACCTAAATCTAAGTGCACGGGCCTCAAGCATTTCGCATCTATCGAAATGCGGCCGCCACGGCCGGGATTCCATCCCGCAACCTTTGTGTCAGCCGTCGAGCACCATCACCGCTAGAACACCGTGAAGGGTTCTCTACTCATACAGCTACAAACTGAGGAAACGCCTGGTGCCAAAAATTTTATCTTCAAGCCCAGCCAATGTCAACGCCGGCGAAAGAGCTTCAGCGAAATGCTAGTGCGGCGCATTTCCGAGAAGGAAGCTCGGCGCAAGGCCAGAATTTCGTGCGGCCACCGCCAGAGGCGCTGGCTGCATCTGAGTTCACTGCGTGTTTGCGCCGAGAGCGACGACGGCGGCGTGCAGCCTGTGTGTGTTGTCATGGGGTGCCGTATGTTTGCTTTCTTGTCGCAACGTGTAGTCGAATCGTGTGCTTTTCTCGTCGCCCTTGCGTAAATCAAGACATGCAATAATGTTAAACCTCTTAAAACTAATGGTCTAGTCCTTTCTCAAATCAAGCAAAACCAAGGTATCGCTCGACAAACTCCGTTTAACCGCCTTTAACAACGGCAAAATTTTTGTCGAGCACCCGACTGATATTACGTGCGGTTCCATTTCCAAATTGCCTCCTCACTGCGGTAGGATCGTAGAATGGTTGAAGTGCATAGCAGTCGGTCGTTATCGTTTGCTCCGCAATACCGCAATATGACATCGAAGCGAGAATGTTTGGTACAACAGATGCTAAAATAATTAGGTTCAGTTGAAAAAATGCGTGTAGTAGACAGCTTCAAACGTTTGCCAAGCCTCTCCATGAAATACGACCCTTTTTAAATAAATGACAAATACTACAAGTGGGAAATCACTTCATCTTTGTGAATAGACACAAACAACACGGAAGAAGAAAAAAAAAAAACGATACAAGTGCCAGTTTCGTCATTGCTTCGCTTCGTCCGTGTGGTGTGTGCACTTTTTCCGCTAGTGTAAAAACTTTAACTAGCTCAGATATTTGTTTTTTTTTATTCAATGTATTTAAGAAGAGGTTGCTGCTGATGTGTTGCGCCGGCTACTCACAGGAAAAAAAACAGCGCAAAATTCTGACAGGACACAAGATGAACAAGCAATAACAACAGTGCTGATGTCGTCCCTTCTTCGTCTTGTGTCCTGTCGGAATTTCGCGCTGCTTTTTCTTTTCCTTGTTACAAGCATGAACCAAGTAGCCCATTCAATCCTAGCCGACTACTGTTCTCTTGCATAGTAGCTGTCATCGCAACCAAGAGAACAAGCACAAAAGTACGCAAATGCACATAGAAGAACACACAATAACTTAATAATAATAATAATAATATCTGGGGTTTAACGTCCCAAAATCAGCGATATGATTATGAGAGACACCTGTAGTGGAGGGCTCCGGAAATTTCGACCACCCTGGGGTTCTTTAACGTGCACCTAAATCTATGTACACGGGCCTCAAAAGTTTTCGCCTCCATCGAAAATGCAGCCGCCGCGGCCTGGACTTCGATCCCGCTACCTTCGGGTCAGCAATCGAGCGCCATACCCACTAGACCACCGCTGCGGGTCCACACAACAAGTTAGCCCCAGTTTTTCAATACAAAAAAAGTATGTACTCAACATAAGAACTTACGAAGCACAAATATTCACACAAATTAAATGTCCACACATCACATAAAAGCTCGCTAACATGTCACAGCCGATCATAAGTCACTTGCAAATCGTCTCTTAAGTACCATATACTATCTCCAACAGCTTATGCTATCGCAAAAAAAAATTGCACGAAGACGACTTGCCGCGAGTCGCCAAGATTCAACCCGAAGTCTTACTTCGAAGCGAATTCGTGTTTGTGCCTCAACAATCATGTTAATTTACAGCGCACGTGCATGCTGCATAAACTCTTCGTGTGCACACCCAGCCCTGTCAGTCGCCACACAATACTGTTCATCGAATGCAATAGCAACCACCACCCGCTGCGGAAAAGCCGCAGCCAGTTCCTTTATTGGCGTGGGCGCGACGATTAGATATGGTAAAAGAAAGAACAACAACAAATGATGACGGCGGCTGTGTTTTCCGGGGCGTGCGTCTCCGCAAGGCATGAGCAACACTCTCGTCACACTCATAGGGGAGACAGTCAACAGTAATATAAAATCGGCCTCAGCGAACGCGCGCACTTTGCACTCTATTCGTCGGATAAGGTCGCTCGCTTCAAAGATCCTAGCACACTCAAGTAGGTCGTCGAGTCGAGAACTGCTGCAGTTGTGCTTCTCTGCATTCGGTAATCTGTCTTCACCATGGCAGCGTTTAGGCGAGAAACTTCTGAGAGGCAATGGACTGTTCGGGGCGTCGTGACTGTATTTCTACTGTTTGCTGCCATTTCGAAGGTAAGTTTATTCCTTCATTTGCACGACTCGTACTGATGACGACTGTCCATAAAAGCGTAGATAAAGTTGTTTCTTTTTTTTTATTACCCAACCGCCATTAATGTTATCATGAGGGCCTCCTTATTCAACATGCTCTGCAATGGTTCCTATGTGAACGTTCTTAGTTCTAACTCTTGATTTCGTTTTGTCGTGGTGGCATCTAAAGTCGCGAAGAAAGTAGTCGACAGATCACATAACCTCATAACTTAATTGCCTTCGAACAGTATAGTCCAAGGAATCCGACGTTCCTCTTTGTAATGTATGTCGATGAGTCACCTATGGGCATCCGCTATGCAAGCGTTTTTGCTGAAGTGTTTCACAGTATTGTTGTCATACTTTCCGTGCACAATGTATTGACTATTACTATACTTTACTTTCTTAACAGTCATTTTTTTGCATATGTTTTATTTAGAAGAAATAAACACGGGTCACAGTGTTATGTATTCCACCAACGTTTTGACAAACGCTCTTGTCTTCTTCAAAAGAGCAACTGTTGCAGCCTTCAAGAAGATCAGACCGCTTGTCGAAACCTTGACTCCAGCGACACCTGGAGTTCAAGAATTATGCAGAGTATATCGTTAAGTTACATAGATGGATTATTTGTATCAAATTCAACATGCAGATGCTATTACACACATGAACAATAAAGCAATTATCTTCTCTTATTCTGTACTATTTACAGGTCGACGCTCAGTCTGGTAAGTTACTTTTATCATCTTTTTCTCCAATTACCTACATATCATTATCAGGATATTACAAGGCAATCCTTCGTTCCTTGATGTTTAAGCACAATACAGCTATTTTCGTGCCTAAACAGGTGTGCGCCCGCCCCACTCAATAAAAATTATTCATATAGGACAAACTGTCAAATACCATAAATCTTCTACGATGGACCACACATCAATTCGCAAGCGCGTGATACTCCGCCAGACAGCGGCGCAAACGTTCTTCAGTCTGAGTACACATATAAAAATCACAGCATATCCACGGAGTGAATGATGATGAGTGGGCGAAGCTGCGGAGGTTCATCGGTGAACCGTGAATCTTCCGTGAATTCTGCCCAGTACATCATCACCGACGTGAGATCGGGCGCGTTTATACTAAAGGTTCGATGAGAGTTATGACGACTTGCAGCTCACTTTAATTTTACATGTACGCTCACACTTACACTTCTACTTCTACTAACGTTTCCTACTGGAACATGCCAATGGCTGCTAATGGGGAATGAGAGACAGAAGAATTCGGCTTTTAGTTAACGCGCACGCTGCGAATTTTTTATTGTTCAACAACGCACAGGAAAAATCTCCCACCGGCACCACCTTGGAGGTCAAGATCTGGTACTAGCGTTACGACTGGTTACGCACTACGACTATACTACGACTACGAGGGACGAACGGTTGCCGCCTTAAGGAGCTTCGCCCCTAAAAATATTTGAGGAGCGTAGGGCTTCATTCCAGCACCTTATGTGGTGGTACCTCCGCTTACGCGACAGAAGAAGACACCACGTCACCAAGCCAGACATTTACCAATGCATCTCTAGCACTACCTTTGTAAGTCAACTGAGGGCCGTCCAGGGAGCCTGTGAAGCGGTCGGGCGACTCTGGTTCCCGCCCCCGTCGCAGGCGATGCCTTCAGTGGGCTTTTATAGGAGCCCCTCCCCTCGGCTCTAAATTAGTTCGTCTGACTGACTGACTAAAGCGTCCTTGCATTCTTTTGCGAGTTGTCTCGCCCTCCCCCCCACCCATCTTTCCTACTTACGTTCTGCGTAAACGGCTTCTTATAGTGAGACAAATCAAAGCCACGTATCTATAGCCGCAGCATCATGTATGCCCAACACTACGAAGAAAGAGTGCGGGGCACTGGAGAAAAATGAAAAAAAAAAACAAATATACCTTTTCAAGCCTTGTGCTGCCTACAACGCTGTTTTGAGTGACGTTGAAGATGACGTCACTACCTCTGTAGTAACCATCGAATGCAATGCAATGGTGGACCTTAAATAGTATGTGCACTTGCGAGGTCAAATCCGCTTTTGGCGTTGCTGCTCTGCAAAGATGCACACTTAGACTTTTTTCCTCTACAATTTCGTTATTTTAGCGAAAGTATTATCCTTGGTTGGAGGCTGTTAAAGTGCCCTATAAGTTTCACCGGGACGTTTTATCTTCATCCTGTGTACCCAGCGATCCAGTTTTATAGATAAGAACACGCAAAAATGCTTGACCAGCCGCAAATTGGCGAACATGCTTGGCTGACACAATCATCGAACTTTGCCTTGGACCGCGGAGACCATGAAGCTGTAGCCTTTAGCTCGGGGCTTGCTACAGGTCGAGCCAGGTTGTAGGTTCCCTCGGTTGAGAGTTAAGCCGTGATTTAACCGTGGTGGTATAGTGCTTAGAATGTTGCGCTGATAACGCTGAAGAGCCTGGTATGTAGGGGCGGCGCCAGGATTTTTAGATGCATCTTATAGCCGAGTTCAATCCTGTGGTGGTGTGCGGCGTGACCACCCTTACTGCGCATGCGGAAACCCTCTCCACACACCTCTCCGCTTCCCCCTTCCCCTTGACTACCCCCCCCCGTCCTGCGCGACGCCGCGATGAGCGCCAGCGCATGCGCGTCCCCTCCCCATCTCTCTTCTCTCCTACGCTCCCCCCTCACGCACCTGTCGACCGCGTTCCCCGCTCATCCTGTGAGAATTAACGGCCATACTAGAGAGAAGACACGACGCGCGTAGCGCTCCTCATCGCGTTCCACGACGCGAGGTCAGTAGCATGCCCAACGAAGGCTAACGGAACGAGATCGTGCAAGTGCTCCGGCTTCGCATCGCCTCATGGTCCCTTTAGCGGCAGATGGTGTAATTTTTTACTGGTGAGGAACCCACGACAAGTGAGTTCCTTTTGAGATACGGGAAACTTATGCATTATATTTTTACTACGTTTGCTCTTGGGGCGGCAAGAGAGAGAAGGGGTGGAGAGGAGGCAGGTGAAACTTTTTGGGCAGCGAAACATTGTTTTAGGGGAGCGGGGGGAGTGGCTACCCCTTCCCCCGCTCCAGTGCCTCCCACTGGTTCGATCCCCGGGCACAGAGACTGAATATCGAGGTGGTCAGATATATAAGAACACTCCCATACTTACTTGGATTTAGGTGCAAGTTACACTTACCTTTCCATCGCTCGCTGCGTCGTCCTAAATTTAAGTTGAACCTCGTTGTAAGTCTCCAGGTTTCTGCTCCGTAGGTAAGTACCCGTGAGATGCAGCTTATATATATTCCTCTAGAGGGATAGTGGTAGACTACCATTCATGATTTGATAATGCTTGCCGAATGAGCCCCATCCTATCCTTATTCTTCTAGTTATTTCACTCTCATGGTTTGGCTCCGCGGTTACTACCTGTCCTAAGTAGGCGTACTCCTCTACAACTTCCAGTGTCTCGCCACCTGTCGCAAAGCGCTGTTCTCTGCCAAGATTGTTCCACATTACTTTAGTTTTATGCATAATAATTTTCAGACCTACTTTCTACTTTCCGTATCCACCTACTTTCCGTAGGTGTAACTTTAAGAGACAGGAAGAGAGCAGAATGGGTCAGGGAACAAACGGGGGTTAAGGGTATCATAGTTGAAATCAAGAAGAAGAAATGGATATGGGCCGGGCACGTAGCACGTTGGCAGGATAACCGATGATAATTAAGGGTAACTGACTGGATTCCAAGAGATGGCAAACGCGTGAGGGGGAGACAGAAAATTAGGTGGGTAGATGAGATTAAGAAGTTTGTAGGTATAACGTGGCAGCAAAAAGCACAGGACCGGGTTGATTGGCGGTACATGGGAGAGGTCTTTGTCCTGCAGTGGGCGTAGACAGACTGATGATGATCATGAAGATGAAACAACACTAGCTGATTAATCCGAAGTGTCCCATTATGGCGCACCTAATGTTTTTATCGTGCTTTTGGCACGTAAGGTCACATAATTCAAATCTTGCAGCCCTGATTTAGTGCAAGTTATCATTTAACCTATCTTTGTTTTTTCTTGCCATTCTACATAGCGCCAGGCGATTTTGAACTCTGGGGTACCGCCACTAGTCCTACGTCTCTCGAAGTTGTAGCCGTTGCGCCAGAACACAAGAATGGGCCCCTGGATATGTGCTACGGTACGCTTTCTGGTCCGCTCAACGAGCGAAACTTCACCTGCGATGACCACGGAGGGAAGTCGTCCACACAGACATTCAAGGGTCTGCTTCCGGACACTGAATACAACTGCACCGTCACCTTCGCCAACCGGCTGCCCGACGGCGAAGTGGCTGCTACTACCAAATCTATCTTGCTTAGGACGCAGGCTGGTGAGTAAATTTTCTTATTTGTTTTCATTAAATATGCATAAGGAGAGGCTGGTGATAATGCGTGGCTCCGGCTGCTCCTCTTGTCTCATAATAATTACCGTTGCAAAGTAGAGAACAAACACAAAACTGTGCAAATGCACATAGTGCAAAACTCATGCACTCAATTCCAGTTCATCAATACAAAAAAATTTCCTCGCACCACAAATTTACGAAAACACAAATATTCACACAAATGAAATGTCCACACATGACATAAAGGTTCGCTACGATATTGTCACATCCGATCATAAGTCACTTGTAAATTGTCTCTGAAGTGCCGCACTCTAACTACAACAGTTAAACTTTCGCACGCACAAGAAAAATTGTGGGCAGCTCCACTCTAAGTGAATGCTGGTGAAGTGAAACGCACTCCCTGTCCCTGTGTTTCTGTTTTCGCGGCATTTTGTCGTACTCGCACCTTGGAATCGGGTTGATACCGGCTTTTCGCTTTGTGTTTCTCTGGCTGTCGCCTTGGAATTTTCTTTAAGTTGTTTGCGTATGGATGCTGTGTCCTGCTTTCCTAAAGCAGTGTTGTACAATCGACGCAGTCGTTCTTCCTCCACTCGCTTAGCCCTGACGGCGAGATCGGCTCTTGTCGGCACTGCCGGTTCTCGGGTGAGCGCGCGCTGTCGCTATCGGCGAGCCTCCTCAGCGGTGTCTATGGCGGGAACGACCCTCCGCCAGCCGGCGCATTCCTATTGGCTGGTGCGTGGCAACGCCCCTAGCGCCGCAACACTGCGTGACCATGCCACCGCTCGCTTTCGGTCTATAAGTGCATTGCACTTGATATTCTGCGCAAAGAAGAAATTCGGGCGTCGCTTACAGCACGGTCTAAAAAAAACGCCTAAGCAGAAACAGTGATTTAAATGTATCTGGAACATCTATTTTCCTTGCAGGAAAAAACAAGGTTACTTCACACTCCGTCGGGTGAATATTTTTGTGATTTAGAGTCCGGCGTTTCAACTTGAACCGTCCTATAACTGGTCGTGAAGGGAATTTACCTTGTGCGTACATTACCCGAAGAGAAGAAGGAGATGCTGGAGAACCGCGTAAAGCTTTGACGGCCGCAGCTATAGAAATTTGTCGCGGGCCTCTAATGGGATACCTGCAGTTAGAAGCGAAAAAAAGAGAAGAAAGCTTACCCCAGTTCCGCCCAATTGTGAAACCTGCAGAAAATACGGAGCTGCGGTTTTCCTGCGTTTCGCTTTTCATCTCCTGTGATATTATGTGATTTTGTATGGTTGTCTGTGATTACATGATTTATAGAGTAGAGATGTACGGGAAATGACGTGTGGCAGCCCCTGGCACACTCAACCCTGCTAGAGTGACGTGAGGCCCAATTCACGCTCTAGCTGACCTTCCCCGTTTCACTGTGGGGTTGGGCTTCGTCCTCGACCGAGGCAGTCGCGCCATCTATGTGTGTATCTGGGAACAGGAGCGTGACATGCGACACGGACACACATCTGTCGTCAGGCCTAGCGCTACAACAGCTGCATGTTCTAAACCAAAATTCACTGAATACTAGCTAACCAAATAGCGTAAGGAAGGTGACGCAGCTGGGCAGTCACCTTCGTTCGATTTCGAAAACGCATACAACCTTGCTAGTGCTGTTTCAAAATAACTAACGAAAGAACATCGTGAGGCGTAGCACAACTGTACGGCAATGAATTCTGACGTTACACCTTAATGTGAAGGAATACATAAAGTCTTCAAAAATTTAACTTTTTTTTTTCACAGAGGTACCTGGTACCGGATCCAAGCCCAGCCATGGGATCCAACCGAACCGAAACCGACGCTGGCACGGTCTTCCCACCGACACCCATGATGGTCATCCTCTCCACATTAGCACTTTTTGTGGCAGCGACATTTAGGCAACAATTGCATTAGTTGTACAATACAGTGAAAAGGCGTTGCTGAAAGAGCTATCCATCAGACATGGCATACTATACTATGCGCAATATGTGTACGCATATATAATGTTCAAGAAAGATAGGTCTAATGCAGTATCTCATAAAGTAAGGACCGCGTACTTTGATGTATCATTCTGCTTTTTGTGTTGTGCCCAGAGATGTTGCAAAAACTTCGCCAGCATGTAAACACCGATAACTTATTTTACTCAGTTTTTTTCACAACTCGTTATCAGAGGCATAGCTGTATGGCGCTGCCTCTTTTTATGCTAAGTAATTTAAGAATAAAACTCATTTGAGGAAAACAACTTATCGCGACGCTCAATGTTTCTTGCATAGTGTCGCGAAGCATTTTACTGCTTGCTTTGTGCATGCCGATAACCGACGGCCCGTACCTTTATCATCTAGGTTCGTGATACGAGACGTGCCGCGCTTTATCTGGGATGATCGCCGTCCCACGCATTGACTTCGCGATAGTTGCCGAATGTAGTGACTGTTTTGGGGGGGCGTATCTCGAACGTTCTATGCCGTCGTAAATTGAGCGCTGGCGACTACAGCGGGCATTCCTGTTCGTCCACGATATTCGTGCTTGCTGCTGCCGCAGCAGAGTTGTATGTAGTACTGTTTCTTTTAGTCGGCGCAAGTCAGCCTAATAAACGTATTCTTTTCTTTTACGAGCCTTCCAGTCTCGTGTGTTCCGAACTACTGTCACTGCTACGTGACATCTGGTGGAGGTGCTGGGTATGCACCAGACCGATCCAGCAACAGCCGACGAAGACACCGATATTCGAAGCAGCCGCCGTCTCCGCAACCTGCCACCTGAGCTGGGACCACTGCCGAACCCCACAAGACAGCAAAAGGAAGCGTCCACATCCACCATGACTCCGCCAACGACATCCGTTCCCGTCATTCTGCAGCAGCCCCGGGTACCTCCAACGTTTCATGGCTCCCCTGGCGAAGACCGGAGGAATGGCTCGACCAATTTGAGCGAGTCGCTACCATCAACAGGTGGGATGATGACATGAAACTCCAATATGTCTTCTTTTCCTTGGATGGCCCCGCTAAAACGTGGTACGAAAACCACGAGAATACATTGGCAACTTGGGAATTATTTAAGAATGAGGTGCTGAAGACGTTTACTAGCAATATGCGGAACGAAAGGGCTCAGCTACTGCTTGAGTCAAGGACTCAACATCCAAATGAGACATTGAACGTGTACGTGGAAGAAATGACACGCCTTTTTCGGCGAGCGGACCCAAACATGACGGAAGAAAAGAGAGTGGGGTACTGGATGCGAGGCGTAAAGGAGTCTCTTTTGCCGGCCTCATAAGAACCCACCCAAAACTGTCGCTGAATTCGCACAAGAAGCGTGCACTAATCGAACGAACTCTCGACGCCCGGACCGACAGTACAACCGTCCGCTACAGATCAACTCAGCTGGCCCCGAACATTTCCACCACCCCCCACCGACTGGCGAGAAGTTGTGCGTGAAGTGGTCCGAGAGGAACTACGTCGACTGATGCCGTCTTTTGCACAGCCTCAAGCAGCATCACTTTTCCACGCTGTGCGTGAAGAAGTGCGGCTGGCGCTTGGCTCTCCGTTAGCGACGACTGGAATAGAGACCCAAGCTCTGAACTACGCCGCCGCAGCGCGCAATCCCCCAATCCGACGGGTCGAGCCGAGCCCCCCTCGACGCGAGCCGGCAGCGCCAAACCGCCGGCCCCTAACTCCCGCCCGCCCAATCTACGAGTCCACGACATACGAACAACGCCCCAGCCCCCGAAAGTGCGACGCCTGGCGAACTCCCGACGACCGTCCGCTGTGCTTCCACTGTGGTGAGGCCGGCCACATCCTTAGACACTACCCCTACAGGCGAATGGGGCTAGATGACTTCTCCTCCGGGGCACCACGACCACGCCCTGGACAGCTACCTCCAGCCATCGAAGACTACTTGCGCCACGCCGAGTACATGTCCAGCCGTTCACCATCGCCATTATCCGCACGGTTCACGTCGCCGGGCCGCAGCTATGCAGCAGCCCCACGAGGTAGGTCCCCAAGTCCCCGTAGGGGAAACTAAAACCAGCAGCCTTTGGAGGTGAGGTTGCTTCAAGACGAAAAGGCGAAGATCCTCCACCGACGACGACGCACGATGACGCTGCCTCAAGTACAACGACGATGACGCGACGCAGTTGCCATAAAAGCCGCGCTCCATTTCAAATGGCAACGGAAGGGCCCAACAGTCGTCCAGTACCCGACGAAGCCGTGACCATACACCCAAACCTTTTTGCAACTCCAGCACACGGACCACTGACATTGAAGTGTCTATCGATGGTCGCGCGGTAACTGCCTTGATAGATACAGGCGCCGACTACTCCGTCATAAGTGGCCCATTCGCAGCTCAGCTGAAGAAGGTAAAAACGGCTTGGGACGGCCCCCAGATCCGCACAGCAGGAGGCCACATTCTCACCCCATCGGGACGATGTACTGCAAGGGTGACATTCAACGGACACACGTACCCTGCGACTTTCTTGGTGCTACAAGAGTGCTCCCGTGACGTGATTCTCGGCCTGGACTTCTTGATCAAGCATCGAGCGGTTATCGATCTGAGGTTCAGGTCCATCACACTTTCCAGGGACGAGGCCATAAATTCACACTCGGCACTGAAAAAGCAAGTAGCCCTCCGTGTGCTCCAGGATGACGTGAGTGTCCCGCCCCGATCAGCAATGCTAGTCACCGTACGGCTGGCCACCGCTGAAAACATGCATGGCATTGTCGAGGGAAACATGCAGCTTCTTTGGACAGAGAAATTGGAATCGCAAGAGGCGTTACCGAATTGAAGAATGGGCAAAGTGCCGTGATGGTAACAAATTTCAGCCAAGAGTACCGTCACCTGGTCAAAGACGCAGCCATTGCATTTTTCGAAGAAATTGCCGAAGTGAGCAACACCCTCGCCCTCTCGGACCCGACCGCAGTGACCACACAGCCTCAAACCTCGGAGCCGACATTCGACATCAACCCGTCCCTACCCCAGCACAGGCAACAACTGCTCCAGAACCTTCTTCAAAGTTATGGCGACTGCTTCGCTGCTTCTTCAAAGGTCAAACCAACGTCGGTCGCAAAACACCGAATCATAATACAAGAAGACACCCGCCCCCTCCGCCAAAGCCCTTATCGTGTGTCAGCGCGTGAACGCCAAGCCATCCGCGAGCAAGTCGAAGAAATGTTGCATGACGATGTCATCCAACCACCTAAGAGCCCTTGGGCAGCACCGGTCGTCCTTGTCAAGAAGAAGGACGGAAGTCTTCGGTTTTGCGTCGATTATCGCCGGCTGAATAGCGTGACTAAGAAGGACGTCTACCCCTTACCCAGGATCGATGATACATTGGACCGCCTCGGCGAAGCAAAGTACTTCTCGTCCATGGATCTGAAGACTGGGTATTGGCAAATCGGAATCGATGAAAGAGATAGAGAAAAGACTGCCTTCATTACGCCGGATGGGCTGTACGAGTTCAAGGTGATGCCATTCGGGCTTTGTTCTGCTCCAGCATACCTTCCAACGTGTAATGGATACAGTACTGTCAGGGCTCAAATGGCAGATTTGTCTGGTATATTTGGATGATGTCGTCGTGTTCTCATCCAACTTTAGTGATCACCTGATAAGGCTTCAGACAGTATTGGACGCAATCAAATCATCAGGGCTAAGCCTGAAGCCAGAAAAATGCCACTTCGCCTAAAGAGAGCTGCAGTTTCTTGGCCACATTATAAGCAAAGAGGGGGTACGCCCAGATTCACAGAAAACAGATGCTATCGCACATTTTCCTCAGCCAGCAGACAAGAAAGCCGTGCGCAGGTTCTTAGGTCTGTGCGCGTATTACCGGCGGTTCGTCAGAAACTTTTCGCACATTGCGGCGCCTTTGACTGAGCTGACCAAGTCAGACGTACCTTTCAAATGGGAAGAAGCGCAACGTCAGGCATTCGAAGAACTTAAACGCCATTTACAGACACCGCCTGTGCTTGGAAACTTTGACGAAAACGCCGAAACTGAGATTCATACGGACGCGAGTGGTATTGGCTTGGGCGCTGTTCTCGTCCAGAAGAAAGAAGGCTCCGAGAGTGTCATAGCATATGCCAGCCGTTCTCTGTCGAAGTCGGAGGCTAACTATTCTACGACAGAGAAGGAGTGTCTTGCGATAGTCTGGGCCACGTCAAAATTTCGACCATACTTGTACGGCAGGCCCTTCAAGGTTGTCACTGACCACCACGCGTTATGCTGGCTGGCCAATCTGAAAGACCCATCCGGTCGCCTAGCTCGATGGAGCCTACGGCTTCAAGAGTTCGACGTCAGGGTGGTCTATGCGTCGGGCCGTAAGCACTCCGATGCAGACTGCCTGTCACGAGCTCCCGTGGGCCAACCTCCAACGCACGATTATGACGATGCCTTTCTTGGGCTTATCAGCAGCAAGCACTACTGTCACTGCTACGTGACAATAGTGAACATGCATTTTCATGAAGATTACAAAATGAAATCACCTACGCTATGGGGTTTTGCGTGCCAGAGTGACGACGCGAATATGACTCGCGCTGTTGTGGGGCTCTTAACCCTTTTGCCCTGAATCAAAATGCACTGGTGTTCTTGTACATCGAAATGCAGCCACCGTGGGCGGGAATCGAACCCGCGTCCACAAATTACCAGTGCGATACCTTAGCCGTTAAGCTATGCCACAGCGGATTGTAAAAATACTACTAAGTTCCAGGTGCAGGTAGACCACATCCGATGCATTCACTGAAGGGGTGGCCCGGATTGATACTTTACCGTTGTCTTATTACCTGCGCTGCGTTTGCAGTATACGGTTATATGTTACACACAATATTTGTGTAGAACGTTTTCTCAAGAGGAATTCTTCATTAGAACCATCAACACATATTGTTTGTATGCCTTTTAGTACTTGTTAATGGCTTATATTGTTATTAATGCTAATACCTGTCGCTGTGATATCAAGACAGGATTTTAATTTTGAAAAGCTTGCGTTTGCGGGAGCTAACTCATATTTCTTGTGCCAACAACGGTTTTGAGCGGGCGACAATGATCTGAAGTGCAGTAAAACCCTGCGGTAAAATCCACATGGTGGTGGCGTACCGCAAGTGTGATGGTACACAGTGTACAATGTGGAATCGCACTATAGGACACCTGGTGAAAAGGTGCCAATACGGGCGCTCTCTCTCATGGGTCTAGATAGCTTTTTTGTGGGCTCTCGAGGAAAAGTCGCAGCTGTGGTCCAAGGCACAGGCATTGTCGCTTGCAATGTCCTGCATTTAGAGATATGTGTACGGATTTCCACCGAAAACCGACACTCGCCCCGTCGTTTTGTTGTCCTGTGTTCATTTCTCCACCATGTATTCTGCTTGCGATGACCAAACATGCCCACACCATTTTCGAAATGATTTTCGAAATGGTCGGTGAGGAGATGATGGTGTGAGCATAGCTATTGCGTATTGTTTTGTTTTGTTTTTTTACATTGCGAAGCTTGCACTAAGCCGTACAAGGCTTGAAACAGCGAACCTGGACGATTCTGAAGAATAATTTGGTTGCTTCTGGGTTGTTTCTGGGCCTTAGCTAGGTGGTGCAAGTTCTAGGTTACTACTAGTTTGTTGTTTTGCATTAGCTAGGTGATGCTAGGTTGTTTCTACGTTGATTCTGAGCGCAGAGAGGTTCGAGTTAAACCACAAACAGTCAGAGACGACACGGTTGTCCGAAATCCAGATACAGGAACTCGCGCTTATAGATCTGCGATAATAGATCTGCGGCCACGTCGTCGTTGGCGTTGGCCTCCCATCGCTTCGGGATCTTCTCGCAGTCGCTGTTGCCTTTCCGGTCCTGGTATTCTCTCGTTATACGTACTCGTGGTCTTCGGCTCGCCGCCGTCGCTTCGCAGCCATTTGTTGGGCTAACTGCTACCTTCTTCTTTTTCAGTGCACCAGTTGTGAGTAGTGGGGTTTACCCAATTTCTGTGGCACAATCCCGTTTATGATGATGGTAGTTTTCTGGATGGGCTCACAAGGAATGATTTGCTAAACAGCTTCGCTGCTAAAAGACGGCGCCTTGCTGCGTACCCAGGAAAGTGCGAGATACACTTCCTCGGCCTGCGTGGAAACCGACAAGGTTTGTAGTGGGTAATCAGCTGAAAAGCTACAGGGGCGCGGCGCGCATGCCAGTTTCCGGGGTGTGGCGTTAGCAATGCTTCAAGCGGGCATATTGAGTAGTTACCTCTCAGTGCATCGTTGAATACTGTATTATTACCTATGATATTTATTCGCAAGTTACTTCTCTTTCGGTTCGGATAGGTTCCCTTAGATGAGACTGTGTAATTAGATATTCCGTAGGAGAAACAAGACAACATATGGTATATCATAACAAGTATGCTTTCATCAATGGTGTATGGGATCAATCCGACACTTTCATTGGATTACAGCCCGTTGTGTAAGTCCTGAAAATCAATATCACTGCTAACGAGGTCTTCAAGTGCATTGATATGAAAAAGAGGACTTCTAGGGCAAGAAAGCTGGGGAATTTTTCCCAACATCTACAGGCTCTTTTTGTTTTATTGTTTTTTTTTATTGTGCCTGCAATTCAATACACAAACGCAAAGGCCGGTCTTTGAACCTCATGCTCCACCCAAGCTGCAGCCGCTTTATCATGAAAGCTGCTGCGATGTTGTCAGGTGAGTTCAGTGAAACTAAATAACTCCTCGTCCATTGACAGGTGTACTTCGAACACCGACCACTTCCGAGCGATAGCGGCGTTCAGCGAATGGCAGATGAACAGATGGCGGCTATTGGAGCATTGGGTATTGTGCTTTCGTGCAGTTCAAGCTACATGCCACTCTTCACATTCACTGTGTTTCAACCGCTTCCAGAAATTTTACAACGGAGCTTATTGCGGCACCCCGTCACACGATCAACTGAAAAAAAAAAAATACACACACACACACACACACATATATATATATATATATATATATATATATATGTGTGTGTGTGCGGGGGGGGGGGTGAAGTAAAGTGCACAGGCTAGGCGATTTAGCGCAGTGCGTACGCGCCTACATTTAGTACGACCACAACGTGCGTTAGATATTTTATGCGCGAAAAAAATGTTTTTTCTTACAAAAACGATCTGGCAAACGCAATCCAGCATGTTGTCGACATCTGGGAAAAATCGAACAGTGACATTCCAAAGAAACTGCCACCGCCATACGGTGTACTGAGAATAAATTGTAGCGATCGTCGTCCCGCTATAGCGCTACGTTTTCTCGCTGATAGAGATAGGCTTTTGCATGGGAATTGACAACAGAAATTCCAGGAACATTGCAGTCCTCGGATGTTTTACATTTTTTGGATCTCAAAAATATCGTAGAAAAATTTTTTCAGAAGTTATTTCTAAAATGTTCACATTGAGTCGACGCTGCTAGAGGAATCAGGAGGAGAAGGAAAGAAGGAAGGCAGGGTGAATCCGGTTGGCTACCCTGCGCAGGGAAAGGAGAGTGAAAGTTAGAGAGGAAGAGAGAATGATCGCTATTGTTGCCGCCAACGTTATTGAAGTTGACTGTAGAGCGCACATTAGGTAGAGGACAAAGGACACACACACGCCACAGTACAAGCGCTTGTCTAATGGTTGCGACAGACGGTCAATAAGTCCGGTATCCTTAGTAATTCGTAGCAGCACTTTCGTTGCTTAAGGTGGGCTGAGAGTTTGAAAATGAGTTTCAAAATTTTGCTGTACAGCAGTAGTAATAAAAGTTGTGGCTATAACATTTGCAAGAAATTTTAAACATAGACGCAGTTGCATTGGAGCTCAAAATTAGTTTTAAATTGTGTTTAGTGTTTCTATTTGTTTTAGTTTTTCTAGATGTGAACTTTTTTGTTTAGATCTGCTATCTGCAGAGCATTACAGTTTTGTACAAATATAGCTAATAACGCTTTACAGGAGTCGAACTAAAATTGTGAGCGTCGAACAAACACTACATCTGTTATGTTATTACGTTTGTCGATGTATGAAAATTGACACTTATGAACGCTTTTTATATACAAAAAGAATAAAAATGCACCTATGGTGCTTATTCTAGTTCCAATTATGTAAATGCCGCCAATTATTACATCACATAATTTTTTGTTTGCTTACGCCATATAGTTCCTAGAAGAAAGGCACACACACCTCCAAGAAGGCTATTTTGAGAAAAACGCAGACACCGCGTAAAGGTACACTCACATTTCTTGTTAACGTGTCGAAATTATTTTTTAAATCCGTGAGTACCCAAATGTGATAATTTTACTAAAGATAAAGAAATCTCAAAATCGATTTTTTTTTTTGTGCCGAATGAAGCCTCACCCCGCCTTAAATGGATGACAATGTTGCCACGAATATATCGCGTTAAAGGCGAGGACGATACGTCGACATTTAAGCAAGGCAAAAAGACGAATTTCTAACCTCTGTGATAAGTGACCGACATTATACTATTCGCTTCCGATCTGTTTTTGTCCACCTGAATTCTGGGCGTTTCGACAATATTTGAACCACATCGTGTTCTACACTTATATTGACTACCTGGTGTGATTCCAGGTACGCATAAATAAAAGTGGATGAGCGCGCTTGCATGGAACAGCTAAGGGAAGAAAGGCAGAGTGGTGAATGAGTCCTGTTTTCGATCTTGCACGTAGGGATGGGTACGGGGTGGGGTGGAGTGAGGGACAACGAAAGAAAGCATGGTTCCCGATGATTCAGAACTCACTTCCACAGTGCACCGTAATGACACAGAGCCCATAAGTTAGTGTCCATCAAGTGTTGAAGAGATACTCGTGGGATTTTCTGGGCTAATGAGCTGTGAAGCCCAGGCTGCCAATAATAATTATTCTGTGAGATGTAGATCAAGTCTACTCAAGGCGTTTGGCGATCTTGTAAACATGACTTCTTCGGAGCTAAAATAATACAGGCAGAGAGAAAGACGCAGAGAACCAATGCGCTCTCTGCGTCTGGTCTTTTAACACGCAAAAAGTCACGTTTACAAAGCCGCGTTAACTTGCACTAGAAGAAGTGTTGCCATGTCTGGCGATGCCCGTCAAAACGAAAACAGCGGCGTAAAAGGGGAATGGTGGTGTCTTCGCATTTATCGTGTTTTCTCTGTGTCCTCGTTTAACGCCCATTAATATGCACATGCCACGAACGAGGACCATCCTCAAGCTCAGCAGCAACAGACTGAGCCACTGCGTCTCACATGTTTCTCTAACTATTTGAAATACGTACCCTTGGTGAATAAGGTTGTGTACAAATAAAATATTCTCCCGACGTCCAGCATCCTGTAGAATCAACAGAATATAATTCATTTTTCAAAACTCTAAGGCTAGAAAGAAGCTACAAAAATTTAATAGGCTGTGACTACACTACTCTCAACGCTGCCTACGATGACTGCCAGTGTTGAAAGATTACAATAAGCGTTTAGAGATAATTAGGTGCATCAATCAAGTCGAAGTGAATCAACACACGCCAGACATTAAATCCCTTCAGTTCAGTGTCGTGGCTCCCACTAATGCGTTAAAAAAGGTTTATTGCAGCTGAAAGCGTTTCTGTTTCAGTCGGCTACGCAGCTGTGCCCTTCTGATCTCTGCGCTTTCGAAACCCTCTATATATGTATACTGACCCATATCAAGCGGCCTACTCCCGCAGACGCTCTCTTTTGTGGGATGAGTACGGAGCATAATACATCGCTCACGTCCGCACAACGCTTCTTTACTACAGCTTTCCAGCTGGTCCCCTTTTGTGATATCAAATAGAATTCAAACTCTCTTTCTCTCTCGGCTTATCGCTCTTTACTTTTTGAGCCTGCAGCACTCAATAGAACCAGCAACAGCGACAGGATGTTGGGATGCGCCGGTCGTGTGACAAAAGAATGAACGTATAACGCGTGCACGGTGACGTACATAGGTGGCACTGGTGAAATGGTGAGCGGTGTATAGTCTCGCATGAAACGGATAATGGCTCTTGGGTCTCTGTAAAAGAGAGAGAGAGAGAGAAAAAAAAACGAAAGCGAAAGCGGACAAATGGGATGCCCACTTTCCTCTGCGCCTGGCTAGGTGAGGTCCCTGCTGTATTGCGCCTTTGAATCCACTCTCTCCACATGTCTGAGTGATTTGCACGGTAAGGGCACGTTGACGCACGTGGCACTGGTGAAATGGTGAGCGGTATATAGTCTGGCGTGAAGCGAACAATGGGGTCTCTGTAAAAGAGAGAGAGAGAGAGAAAACGAAACCGAAAGCGGACAAATGTGACTTTCCTCTGTTGCCTGGCAAGGCAAGGCCTCAGCGGTATTGCGCGTTCCGCTTCGCTCTCCCCTTCTCTCAGCGGTGCGCATGTTACCGTGGCTTCACGGCCGCTCGCTTAGGCAGGGGGCACTTCCGACTGCCCGCAGTCGCCAACTAACTGGAGGCCAAATACGATGATGCGTTGCGTTTTCCCTTAATCTTTTTTTACGTGTAGTTCCTTTTTTTTGCTGCGCTTAGTCTCCGACACGTGTCTTCCTTTTTCACCTTTATAGGCAGTCTCGAGTAATGCAGATTAGTTAGATAAATGACGTCTTATGGAGCAAAAGTAACTGCGGCCAGACTGCGTCAAGTAATACAGATTACTGACGGTACCTGAATGTATGAAGCAAACCGACGCAATTTATATCAAAGTGGGATTTTCCTTTCAGGGTTAGTATGGTCAGGGTAGTATCGTTAACGCACTGCAAGGCGTTAAATGAATGAAATATCCTGACGTTCATGATACTCGGGTTGCTCGTCGTGCTGTAAACACGCACTGACGCACCGGCAAAAAGAAGAGACGCCACACGGTTTCACCAAGCTCTCCCGAATACACCTGTTAAGTGCGCAAGCTCGTCTGGGGCGTGGAGTTGACATGACGTTGAAGAGGCGTGGAGTAGCGGCGTCATATCTGCGCCGGGCTTCCCGGTGAGAGGGCGCAGTCTGGAAGTTCCGTGCAATGCAGGGGGCTTTGTTGGCACGTGTTGTGGATGTCAGCGGTTTCAGATAGCGCAGCTCTTCAAATCAGCCTCCCCGTGCCGCTGTAGGGATTCAGAGCTCGTGTTGTTTTGAGCACCGACTGCGCTTTCGAAAGGAGGTGCGAAGACTGGTCATGTTGTCACCGCAGCAGCCGTACATGAGGCGAGGATGCACACCGTCATCAATCGCCCTGAAGATTGGTTTGCCAGTTCTCATTATCCTCATCATTCTCATAGTGGTGCTGTTCGCCGGAGTCTCGTGGGTAAGTTTTCTTGTTTTCATTATAACATCTTTTCCAAACTGATGTGTGACAAGCAGCCAAGGAAGTTCATCATGCATTTAACGCTTTTAACTAGTACAATGAACTTCGTTTTGTGTTTTGTAGCCAGGCTTTAATGTAGTATTTGAGTCTAAGCCCCTCTTGTACCGCATCCGTATTATGAGGCTGAACATTTGTTTTCAGTTCAGTTGATGCGGGAATTAACATAGTAATAAGCGTGATTTCTTTAGTGATTATATGAAACGATTAAATAAATTTCTGAAGAAATAGCGCTGAATGACAACATCGAAAAGACCACGGCGGCCAGGGCGCTGTCGTTTCTTTCTTTTTTTTAATCTTTGCTCAAATTATGAAAGAGCCAGCCAAGATGTGTGCCCTTCTACAATAATACAAAGTTTTGTTTAAGCTTGCTTTGGGAAAAGTGTATTGTACGTCGTTCGCTTTTTAAGTTTACAATATGTGTTCTGGCATCATTGACTGTATCTACTATTGCTAGTCGCAGTTCATCTTGTCTGTGGTGATCTTGTGTGTAATAGTTGCGCATTTTTTTTCTATCATTTCAGGACAACAGGGATCACAGTAAGTTGCTTTTTCGTGTTTTATACTATAAGGGAACGGACCCAACTTGGCCTCTCTAGGTGCATTTCTCATTCCTCATGCTCTTTACTTTATTGATTTACAAAATCTTGCACACATTACAATTATTTTGTATTGCCTTTACGTACAGATTATTTTTTTCTACTTATTCAGGTAAAGTAGTGTATGACATTTGGCTTTGATAAGTTATAACAATGTCAAAAAGCCCGACCGAGGAAAGAGCATAAGCTCAAAGAAATTTCTTCCCCGTAGCTACGACTTCGGCAAAACGTTTCGCGAACCTGGCAAACCTTTGCATTCCTTCGTTGGACTGACAAATAACTAGGACACAGGTGTACAGCACGCAACTCAATTACGTAGCATGTCCCGACAAAGAAAAAACGCCACAAACGATTCACGTTAAAAGACAGGGCTTACAAACACGGATCCAACAGAGAATTCAAGACACTACCAACGCCGCCTTTTCTCTTGATTTCTCTCTTGTGTCCGTGCATACACGTATGAACAAGCTCAGCTATCAGTTATTCTAAGGGACAAACGAATGATGCACATCGCATTTCCACTTGCACATTTGTTAAAATGGTTCGCAGATTCCGGTTCAGATTTGCTCATTGTTCTTTCGTGTTCATTCGGCGTCACGTTTATTAGAGATCACTTGAATAAAGGACAGAAACTCATGCCTTTTCCACAAACGCAGAGCCTCCTGAAGTAGTCAACCTCACATTGGTGTCGGCCGAAAATGGAACATTTACCGTGGCCTGGGAGAAGCCTGAAGGCATCGTCGACGAATATTGGGTCCAAGTTAGCGCCATAGCCGCCAGTGGTGACGACGATGGGGACGGAGAGCGCAGAGCTGGACTCTGCTCCAACGGCACGATCCTGAGGCCCGATGTTACGCATCTGACGTGTGGTGGCGTTGAACCGTGCACGAACGTTACTGTCACAGTGCACGTGCTCAATTTTCCACGCCGGAGCAGTTCTACGAGCTCTTCCGATGGAATACGGCTGCCGATCTTCTTCCCGGGATACGGTATGTAAAGAACGTTCATTTGCCTATAAGCGCTGCTAGATATCATCGGATACGAATATAGGCGTTATAAGATCATCACAAAGAGCGATGTACGTTTACAAAATATGCATATGATAGCACAAGCAACAAGGTCCTGAGCTACGCCAGCGTTTTCAAGCTTTTTGTCGTTTGTTCGCGTGTGTTTTCGCTCGTTCTCACCTGCAATAAATGCAGATGTTAGTACCAATATTTATAAACGATTACCAATACAATGTACTTTAAGTTGTACCTATGCAAGCAATATAGTCTTTTTTTTTCTGTAGGTATGTGTGGCAAACTATACTAACACTATGGTTACTTAATTGCCTTTATAAATGCTACGTAGCTCTTATTTGTATTTAACCTGTTTTGAAAGCTAAAAACAGCATATTGAAATATACTGGGAGAGTGTGTGTAAAAATAAAATATCGGAGATCTGCCAAAGTACATTATCGGATTGTGAAGTAGAAATACTGGAAAGGCAGAAACTTGTAGACAGGCTTGAAAACTGCTACTTGGAATCTTAAATTTATATGATTTGTTAAGTCTAGCATTTGTTTCTAAGTTAGTACAACAGTTGAATAAAAATAGTGCGCAATGCAACAATAGAACAGTGGCGCACCAGACATACAGTGTGCTTCAGTACATTGCAAGCTTACATGATATCAACTAAACGTTCAGATGTCGACACAAAACGCACAAGAGAATTGGCATATTACCTCCAGTATGTACACTTTAAACCGTATTACACCCATATAGATGTTTTTTTGGCGTCTGTAACTCACACCCATACACCCCAGGGAAAGGGCGTAACAGGTGCCTCTGGTATTTTCCAAGGGTTGATGGTGAATTATAGCTATAGTTCTGCCCTGGAAGAACTATAGCTATGGGATTTGCTTTATAGTGCTTCAGAAGGAAGGGAGGAAAGGGGGGGGGGTGCTTTGTTTATATTTATGAAAGGGTGTTAGGGGGTATGTTTGCTTGAAGACCTCATTCCACTTTTACCACAATGGTGTAGTTATCATACTACACCCTTTAAAATTAACGCATAAAGTGTATAAGTCCGTGAAGTTTACTCATGAAAAGGGTGTAATCCTGCTTGCTGCAGCCTTTCCGTTGGGTGTATGGGTGTGAGTTAAGACACAAAAAAACCGCATATATGGGTGTAATATGGTTTAAAGTGCAGGCTGTCTCTTTAGGTAGAAGAACTAAAATATACTTTATTTACAAGATGAACGAAAAATTGCGGTGTATGTGCATCAACTACTTCCTCTGGCAAATGATATGTTTACGTTGCCAAGACCAGCTATAATTTGCTTTACGGACATTTCTAGCGTAGAGGCCTTCTAAACACCGGTCCCTCGTGTTTGTTTATTACTTCACATGGTGTGCTGAGGTTTTCATTAACAAATTTATTAATATTCCTACTCTGCAGCGCTCAGCTGCTAGATGCACTTTGAAAATAATAAAAGTTACGCATCGAATGAGCAGATGTTGGCTTAGTAATTCCTAGCAGCACGTGCGACCGCATTGCGCGCAAAAGGAGAGGAAAAAAGCCTTGTACGGGCACATGTGTCGCCTTGCTATCGTGCTTTCCAACGGGCATACGTCGGAAACAGGAAATGGCTCACGCTGCTGTATTGTGCCTACGACGCGATTCGCCATCCTCTGCAGCTTTACTAGTTTAATCTCGTTACGGACACATCTGCGCAGTTTTTTTCAACCACGACCCACTCGCACTAGGGAACCAACTGTTGCGGTTTCTGTAGTGCCAACAGCTCGCATTTATCCTGTGCTCGGCGTCAGTAACATAAAAAAAAATGTAGAATAGCTTTAAAATACCGATGTTTTCAGTGAGTTTCCTACATTTCATACGTTTACACTGGTGCGGTGAAAGTGGAGAGAATATTGTCGATACAAGGAAAACGAACCCTATTGGAAAAAGTCAAATGGTGGACATGGTGGAAACCACCATCCACCATTATAGTGGATTAATGTAGTGGGTGGATGGTGGACGGTGGTGGATGGTGGGTGGATAGTGGACGGTGGTGGATGGTGGACAGTGGTGGGTGGATAGTGGACGGTGGTGGATGGTGGACAAGGTGGGTGGATAGTGGACAGTAATTTAGGTGGGCAGATGGTGGACGGTAGCCTTGGTGGCTAAAAATTATGCTGTGTACAAGGTACGCAGCAGGTATGGAGATGGCGGGCATATTTGTCAATGAACTATTTCTCTTTCAATGCTATTTCAGTTATATTTCAAAACATATTTGTTACACAAGGCATACAGGTTAACCACAGATTGGTAACTCAGCTTTGGTTCCAAATGTGTTATCAGGCAAAACAGGCACAATAATACCATGTTTGCACTAAGCAAAAAACACACTGGCTCAGTGAATAAGTTTATTCCCTTTTCTACATTTCTTGGCGTTATGCTTACTCCTTTGCCTCGACGAGCAGCTTCTGCAGAAAACCCTTGTAGAAAACCCTCACCACGACATCACGGTAGTTCCTCGGTGGCTATAATTGAAGCGGCTACAAAGAGATACATTTCTCCAAGCAACCTGAAAAATATTTAAAAAGCATCATTAAAAAATATAAATGATTTGTTTATAATCAATATATTGATGTGTCTTACACTGCTCCTTTCAATCAAATAAATAGTACTATAGTGAGTGCTTGTTGCAAGTATGGCATGTTGTTGGGCTAGTTGGTTCATAGATACAGCAGACACTTTTAAACTGGGCGAAGACAACACGTTAGAACACAGAAATAAACAGACACACACGAAGCGCACGGTGTGTGTGTTCTCTGCGCTTCGCTCGTCTTCGCGCAGTTTATACGTGTCTGCTGAACTTACGACTAAGTGACTTTTGAATTAATACAGTAAAATTGCACTACAAATCACTACAGCTGGTGAGGTACTACCGGCTGTTATATTATTTTATTCGCTAGTTGCCGTAAGCGAAATAGTGCCGGCATTCCGTGCGAGGACAATTACTTGCCCTCGCAACAGGTCGGCAGCGTTCACTTGATTGTAGCCCTTGAAATAAATCTTATTATAACCACAAGTGGGTCAGTTCTCGCGGCAATTAACCTAACCCTCGCAAAATGAACGCGGGATTCGCTAGCCCGCGTTGAGCAAGAGAAAAAAAAAACACACCGAAACCACAGCCCAAACTTTCAAACGTTGCAGCGGCAAAAGAAATCCACATTGGACGATGCCGGCGGCCAGCCAACGGGGATACGCAGCCGGCCAGTTGACGCTAGCGCCGCAGTGCCGAACCCCCGCCCCATTCCGCCTTCCCCGGAAGCCCACCTACCACATTATATCGTCCTTCAGGGGCGGATTCTGAACAAATTCCCGTTATTTCCGACGTAAAAACTTATGAGTGCACAAGGGTGCTAGCATAATCAGTGTTGTTTATTGCATCGCCAAATGAAACGTATCGCGCCTCACCGATTCCCAGTCACAGCACAACCCGGTGGCAGTAGCAATAATTTTTTTAGTTTGGTTATTACAAGTGCAGTGACGATTGTTAAATACCTGTGTAAGACGAGAGGCTGTCGAAAATTTGATCTATGTTTTCAGTTTTACGGCGGGTAGTGCGCCCGTCTCACATATTCAAGCACTTTGTAACAGTAGCGATTAAGCTGTTCACAAACGTCGGGCGGGAGCAGCTTCAACACAACTGCAAAGACATTCAGCACCACCGTATTCAATATCCCTTGGCAATACGCATACAGCAATAATAATGCATAACGTGCACAGAGTAGCACTCACAGCCACCTACCTTTCGCAAGAGAATCATGCTGGCAGCGTACACGTTGCGACGTCCGCCGGTCTTCAGGTGATGTAACGAGTCGGCGTTGGCTGACCACCCCGTTTGCAGGCATCCGTCGGTCTAGAGGCAATATGGTGAGTTCCCATGTGCACGAACTGTCACGTCGATTCTCCATGCCACAGCGCGCGTTGCGAGAAACTATTCCGGCACTCTTCATCGACGATGATCACCAACAAAGGAATCGTACTTGGGAAGCTGGCGCCTGCCGCTCACTTAGTGTGCCGTGTACCGCGCATCATACTGATTCAAGATGTTCCGCCTAAGTCAATGACCGCAACATAAACCACAAAGCACGGGCACGCACGAAAATCAACCGCATCAGCACAAACACAATCACCACGCCATGATCACGTTGTAAGCAGCGCGCCGCCATGACAGGAAAGAAAAATCTGGGAGGACGACAGCGGCGACGCCAGTGGCCACGGCCTAAACGAATTTCACTTCCGACGATGGCGGACGTGACGTCACCGCCGCCATTGAGACTGCGCCTATGGCGAACACGGCCTCAGAGACCGGCAGTAGACATTAATCTCAGAGGCTAGGTTGTAAGCCGCTACCAGCGCAGCGAGGAGGAGGGAGCTGGGAAGCAGCTGCTCGGCTCAGATAATAACTGCTGGGGTTTGACGACGTCCCAAAAGCACGATATGATTTTGAGAGACGCCGTAGTATGGGGGCTCCGGAAATTTCGACCACTTGGGGCTCTTTACGTGCGCCAAAATCTAAGTATACGGCTGTGCTTTGCACCTTGCCCCCGTCTAAATGAGGTTCTCGGCTCAAGCCGCAAATTGTTTTTGCATACAGTACATTGCAGGGGCGTAGCCAAGGGGGGGGTTGGGGGGGTTCAAACCCCCCCTGAAATTTTTCAGTTTTGCTTGCGTATATAGGCACGCACACATACAAACGCACGCACGAACATACATAAAGTATGGATGAACCCCCCCCCGAAAAAAATTTCTGGCTACGCCCCTGGTACATTGTCAATCTGTTTACGCGAGGTGATTCGGTTGCAGCATGCATTTCACGGACCTTTTTCTCAACATTTACATCCGTAGCGCACATGATGTTGATGTTTACTTCCAGCCTTATCATAAATGTGAGCGAGCAGCAAATTCAGCGCGAATGTTAAAGCGCAACAGGCGTGGTCTCGGGTAGGTACATCCCACGGAAGTCCAAAAATTAACTGCTATCCAGTGATCACTAATTTTGCTTTTTCTTCGTGCTCGAATCAATATTCTCAGCCAAGAAAATCATATTAAAATTTACGAATAATCAGGCAATACACTCTTGAGCATTTTTTCGCGATCAATAAAATAGGCACTGCAAACAAATGTAACATTGAAAACGAAAGCTCGAGGGGCTCGACCACTCACCACAAAAATATAGATTTATTTTATGTCAGTCAGTAAGAAATAAAAAAAATGCATGCTCACAAGGGGTGCATTACAAATACAAAACAAGTTCGATATCCTGTCTATTGAGTTTTACATTGCTCCATTAGGCATTACCAACTCGCTCAAAATGCTGTTCATTTGCACTGCAATGATATTTCACATTATACTCATCATAGTTGCCACTGCTTTCGAGTATAATGACGGTGTTTGGTGCAGCTTCTCCAGCATGGTGCAGCATGGTACACCATCATTTTCCTCACCCACCATTCCCTCGCTGCTTTCCACCATTCGCGCCATAGTGGGCGCTGTCTCCTGCCCCTACCCAGTATTTTGCTGCTACTCTCCACCATCGTCCACCATCCTTTCCACCTTACCCAGCTAACGTACACCTTGCCACCCACCACTGTCCACTATAACACCATGATTTACAGCATACCCAGCATTATTTCCACCATATCCACCACCTTTTCCAGTATCCACCATGGTAGTTTTTCCGATAGGGAAAACATTGGGTATGCCACGTGGAGTTTAACTGACACGAGAAAAACAGTATTATTATGCGTGTAAAAGAAGCGAACAATCACGTTGGAGCCTAGTTTTTAATTGTATTTATCGTCATGATGTCAATCTTTACAGCACACTTATACAGTTCTGAAGCCGCCGTTGTAGCTTGGTTTCTAGGGTGTGCTACTGCTGATATCTAGAACCAGGTTTGCTTCCTAGATAGTCATGAAACGGAAGAACACCTGTGTACTTAGAATTCATCGCATGTTAAGGAAACTCTAGTCTTCAAGCTTCATCAGGAGTCACATACTACGGCGTCCCTTAGCAAAATAGAACAACACGAAGGACGAGACGAAAGACGCATTAACCACAGAACGAGTGCTCGTCCTGTGCTTAATGTGTCTTTCGTCTCGTCCTTCGTGCATTTCTATTTGGCAAATGTCGCACCAACTCGCCCAGACAAAGTCTCTGCGTCCATTAGATTCAATGTGTGATTTTGGCACGTAACAAAAAAAGCCCTAAATCTTTTTAGTGTAAAAGTTATGGTACATACAAGGTGAATCAAAAGACGTTGGGTTTGTCACATAGACATGAAAAACGCCGCAGTATTACGCATCGTCATGATGCTAACCGTCACACTGATAAACTTGAATGCGTCTTGTCTGTCGTGACGTCACCATGGCAGTTCGTCTATCTTTTCTCAGATTACAATCCGCGGTGTCGTCTTCCATTTTCCCCAGCTCCTGACCCACCGAGCAACATCTCCTTCTATAAATACAAATCGTCGCCCATGGAGACCCGAATATTGTGGGACCTGGTGCCAGCCCGTCCAGGTGATGCGGTCCTGTATGACGTCAGGCTGTGCGACGCGTCGGGACCATGCGACGCCGTCAACCCCGGCGAATGCGCGCAGTTCAGGACACCGGACACTTCGCTCACGTTGAGCTCCGACGTGGCGAGCCGGCGCTGCTTATTCATGGAAGCGACGACGCAGTGCGCCGGGCAGGTCTTGAGGAGTCATACTAAAGTCGTGGAAAATTCCGTTGGATAAGACGCTGATTGTGGAACGTGCGCTTTTTGTGTTAGCCGCGTATAACTTATTTATTTTGATAATTGGTCAGAAGACCTAGAGATCACTTCATTTCATTGTCAGCCCGGCTGGATTGCGCGGCGTGGTTAGCATTTTATGCTGAGTCTACACGACGCGTCGACGCAGCGGTCTGATTCACATTCATCAACTGAATACGCACTTGCTGCGCTTGTTGCAGATATTTAATCTATACGCAGTGCGTATACACACAAATGAAAGAGTGTGGCTAAGATATTCAGTCTTAGGACAAACTTCGAAGCAAGCCTTTAACATCTACAAATGGCAATCTTTAATACATACCGTGTCTGTACAAAATGTCGTCAGTGGATACGCAATATATTTGAATAAATATACAAGCTTCTTCCCCTGCTATGCGCTGTTTTTATATATCTGCTTTATTTCCACATCGGCTAGAAGCTTCTGCAGAAGCTGTAGGCAGTACTTCTAAACATACCCGTATCTTCCTTCATGTGACACTCTTAATCAGGTCCCAGGTAAATGCCGGCTACATCCAGGAAACCAGACGAAATATCCTGTTTCCTAGCTATATCTAGCGTTGTAAGCAGGATCTGATTAAGAGTGTAGCGCGCATATCACTCCTATGCGCTAACTTCAGCTGTGTAAGAAAGAGTGTTTTGAGTCAATCGCTGTCAAAAACCCTGATATGATAAGGAGGCATATATGTAACCATACAGTACGCAGATGTATTAATCATAAGGGTTGATATGTGTTCAGACGGTCTTACGGGATATATGCCTGATGTGCAGTAGATTATTTTTCGATTATTCAGCAGTCGATATTTGGGGATTTTTTACCGCAACGTACTCCTCTTTCATATGTTAACATTCCTGCTTACTTAAGTACGAATTTAGTCTCGTGCCAGGACGAGCACATACACCTACAGAGCATAGTCCATGGGCCCTTAGTAAATCCCCTGCAGTGAGCATATAATTTCATGCACGTATTATTTTTATGAGATTAATTAGGTGTACGTTGTAGACGCAGAATAACAAACGATTCAGTACCAGAGTCTTACTGAGTATGACTTACTGACTATGCTAAGGAAGCTCATAACTGATTTCAGTAACATGGTTCGACTGTCTGAACCGTTCGTAAATTAGCAGTATGTAAGTGATTGAGCTTTATTTCAGCGTTCATCTTTCAGCTACATACGTGAGGAAAACATTTATAAACAAATGTAATGCTGGCTTGGCCTTTGCACACTGGCCGCTTCATCAGTCTAAAATCTAACTGATGCTGCACTATCTAAATAGCCAACGTAGCATTATACCTGTGCTATTCAGCTTCATTTTTAAGATATAGACACTGGCCTAATTGCTAGAACCTGCAAGCAATGCCATTCTACAAAGTACAATGTTGAGCGTCTTACGACTTGGCTGCAATAAAATAGGCTGTGAAACTGGTAAATTCAAAGCGCCCCTGCACATTTTCATGTCTCACATATGCGCACGCATATTTCTTACGCTTAATTTCGTTCTATTTATTCACAGTTCAATAGGAAATATGAACAGATCTTCGTTCTAGGTCGATATTTCATAGTGGGTAAGTGCCATTGGTTAGAAATAGGAACAACAATAAGAATGAAGTTCTTGGGACGCTTGTGCATTGCTCACGGTTTCTAAGCCACTCCAATACAAGCTCGCTAGAACGTGAGTACTTTCTTCTAACCTGTGTTCACTTTTTTATTCATGTTCACAGACTAAATTTTGTCATCGCTATGCACAAGCTCCATACATGTAGGGCTTTGTTTAGCCTCTGCCGATACCTGACAGCAACAAAAATCAAACATGAAGTCTATGACAAACAATGCTTCTATTTCCTGGAGCGACCAAAATCTTACACACATAGTATGAAAAACAGCAGGTCAGTTCGCAATGAAAAGCAGGATCTCTGACGAGGGCTATGTCAACAGCCATGCCAGCCCGCACAGCGAGCAATGGTTTCCTTGGACACGGAGAACAACGATACTGTAATTAATTTAAACACAGGAGGGTACATAGTCATTATTTCTCTTTCTGATAGCCACAGCGGCTAAGATGTTCTAGTTTGAACGCTAGCAAGAGCAAGCGTGATTATCGAAGACACGTGACAGTTAACTACGAGACGAGGATGACCGAGTTATTCATGCACGACTTCGTGCGTCCGAACAGGAAGTGATATACTTGCTCTGACGCAGTACCACTGCCTGTCGCACATGTCCACCAGAGTACGTACTGCAAAGGTGGTCAAAGTTTTATTGGTTCATGCCGCAATACAGGAAGAGGGCTCAATCACGATAAAACTGCTTCCGCCTGGAATTAATATGAGGTTGTCATTCTTCTCGCCACTCAGGCCCACTCTAATGCTGACGCAAAGGACTGACGATATCATTTAGAACGTGATTATTGTCCGATACACTAATGCAGCGAAGAGTTTCGGAAACTTAGCAAGGAACCTAGATGTAGGGATTTTTTTTCGTATTCTCCAGCCTACAACATTCCTTTGCATACCTTGCTGGTTTATAAGTTGACGGAAAAATAATTTTGCATTAATGAGATCGCTACAGGTGCTGTCCTTCAAGTTTGCTTGCCTAATTTCAAAAGGATGAGATTTTAGTTTATATTTCTGTTTGAATACTTCGGTGTGCCATTGCTAATTATTCATGCAGCACGTATTGTGACACCTTACACTGTTTTACAACAGAGGGCATTGTGTTGCCGTTTCATTTAGGTTTATTCTCGCCAACACAGCAGGTGTACGAGGAAGACGTTATGGAATATTGGAAACAATAAAATGACCAAATTGCGCTGCCAATTCCTATGTGCCGAGCATCTCAAACTGTGTCGCAGAAAAGTTTGGGAGCGTGATATCAAGAGAAGTAAACAAGCACAAAAGAAGAACGAGCGAGAAGCTGCTCACTCATGCGCGTCGCTGCCGGATATGCAGAGTGCACGCAGCCATGCGAAGCGAAGCAGAGACATCGCACGAAGCAACGCAAAATAAATAAGTGTCTTTAATAGTCGCGTAGAACAAGACAGAAGACCTTGCTTTCTCTTTGGGCAAGTAGTATAAAGATGTGAGTTGGGATAATGAGTTCATTTGCCCTGTGTCATACGTTCAGGCAATAAGGAACTACGAAGAAATAGTTTGCTACAAGACAGCGTTGGAATCGGATATTTTCTACAAATAGCAACGCTTTTGTGGGCTCAAGCGATAATAAGTGGCGTGGGACGTTGCGAGAACTACGAACACATCACCTGAGTACTGATCAGGGATGTAGCCAAAATATATTACGAGGGGCGGGGGTGGAGGTTTCAACCAAGTCTATTGTATATTCATGGGTATGCCTGCATGTGCATGTGTGCAAGGATATACACATGTAAAATTGAAATATTTCCGGTGGCTGAAATAGCCGCCCCCCCCCCCACCTAAAATATTTGGATTGGTGGCTACACCAGTGGCACTGGTCAAGGTTTCCAGCGCGTTCATGTCCGCCAGTGCTCTCTGACAATGCCTAATACAAGCATGCGGATAAGTCTAACTACACAGGGGTCTTCCCTATTTTGCACTACAAGCTCCTGAATTCACTTTACGGAATATTGTCAGTATTAGGTTTCTTTTCAACAAAATATCTACGGAAGACTCAGCAGTTCTCAAGTATTTCCGCTGCTTCGTGTCACGGTCCGTTATATCCTCGTGCTGTTTACGAACCGTCTCCGTCTGCTTTTGCGGCCCACAGAGGGTTTTCATTCTAGAAGCCTAACCTTTGTGAGCCGTAGACCTTGCGAAATTTTTAAGAAAACAAAGGCTACATTTTCTGGCAGCAAGGCTGCTGGCGAGGGCTTTCGAAATCCCTTCATTTGGAAGCGGAGAAATATTTCGGAAATATGAGAAATCAATACGGAATGTTCTTTAGAAGAAAAAGTCCTGAAACTAAATCTCTTTATTTTGCGGTTATCGTGGGAGCTACCAGTTAAACAGAGCCAAAGTTATTGCATGAGAAAATGCAATAACTTTCGCAATGTCCGTGTGTGTGGTTGCGCTGCCGGTAAATATGAAAAAGATGTCGACCATCAGGGGCGTAGCCAGAAATTTTTTTCGGGGGGGGGGGGGGGGGGGTGTCAACTACATTTCATGTTTACAACTACATGCATTTCATCCACAAGTCGCTAGTGACTGTATGGTAGTTAATAACAACAGTCTAAGCTACAAGAACAACCGCGCCAATAATAGCGGTGGTGGTGCCCTTTCGGATGGTTGAACAATAGCGAAGCAAACTAGGCGCAACAAGGCGCCGCGCACAAACAAATAGCAGGACACGCTTGCGTGCTGCCCATTCACTGCGGCTTTTGTATTCAGGGTCTCTTTTATGGTCGTTGCATACAATCTAGAGCGAACGGCAGTGACTCCCTTTGGAGGCCGTCATGCGGTATCACTGCGCGCTGAAGAGAACTCTCTGTTTTTTTAAGGCTCAGATTACATTAAGCTTTCACTCTCAGTACTGCATTTGCTCGCATACAAATGCGCCACAGAAAATTGCCTGCGGCACGGTATAGAGATGGTGGCGTAATTGCATGGTAATGTCCCGCACTCGTTATTCGGCGTATTTGACTACCATCGACACAGATTTGTCTTTTGAAAACTTTTCTTATTTGCGTTCACCTCCATGCTTTTAAACTTGAATTAAAAATAAGAGCAAACAAGATCAGCTACGTTTTATCTAGATATATTGTCATTTCTCTTCAAACTGCTTTCTCAGGGTCTTCTCTGTGTCCCTTTAATCACTTAATGTGAAACAGGTGAATGATCATTCAAATGAACCTTAGTGAAGCAGATATGTAACTGAGCAACTGCGTACACAAGCAAGATACGCAAACGTCTTGAATCGAACTTAATTATGAATTGATATTAAGCGATGTTTTCGGCACTTGTACAGAAGCAGAGTAGGTTTTTAAAGACAGAACATCGGGATGATTGTACAATGCTACGTTATAGATATCACGGAACAGCAGTCAGTTGTTTGAACGAATAATACGTGAAGAAGTGATCTAAGTGGGGGAGAATTCGATGGGCTGCCTATTAAGACAGGTGGAAAATGCCTAGAGATTCTGGTAAAGCTCAGTGAAGTCAGTTAGCAGGAACAACAGTCTTCATTTCTCCGGCTGTTTGCGCTTGCACTTGCAAGCTCGAACTTGTATTTCCGCTGTGGCGTGTGGGGATGTGTACTTTTGTTGGGCAACACTGCCATTTTGTACCGTCACAGTGGGCAGACGCAGTGGGAAATAATGGAGGCTACCCATATCAGCGCTCTGTCGGGTGCATGCGTTGCTCAACCCTCAATTGCCTTGCTTGACAAAGAGCTTAGTTATCTCAGCCTGAAAAGATAGTCATTACTTTGTTAGTGTTTCATTTCCTTTCCTTACCGGACCCTGCTGTACACGCGGTGTGTGACCGATGTTATTTAAACATGCTTGACAACTCAACCGCTAACAAAAGGTGAATACACTGAAAGGAATGACAACACGGGCGGTGAACTTTCAACTCTTTTAATCACGGCGACACGTTGTGATATATAGACAATTTAGACAAGCGCAGAACCCAGCAGATCCACTCATCAGGCTAGCGAGACAGCCACCTATAAAAAAACGGTTGAACCAATCATATGAAGGTGTTGATAACACAGTGTTCACCTTTATTATATGATATGCCTCCATGATCTCCCGGGCAGTTTGTTTTGCACAATAAGTGCTTTAGTTGGCAGTGAGCGCTCGTCGCGTGTGCTTCCTTTTGTATCTTGTTTTCTTCCTTTTTTTTGCGCTATTGATTAAGTATGCAACCGTACCACCTAGTCCAGGTTTCCACCCAGTTACTATAAACGTTTTGTGGGTGCTGCAATCTGTAAAGAATCACCGTTGCTTGCGGTAGTTTATTTCGTACAACGCAGCGGCCAGCGCTTCGGGCAACATCTGCTTCGAAGTTGCACGGTACCGACGACCTTGTCCATGTATACAACGCTCCACATATACCGGCCATTCGCCGCGCTTTCCCGACGCACTCCCGCGCGAAATAGAGCAACGGCCGAGCGGCGCCGGAAGGCCGACGACGCGGCCACGCATCAATGCCCTCCGCTAAGCGGCCGCACAGCGACCCACCATTGGCCTCGCGGAAATCCGGAGACGGCACGCTTTTGCGGGACCACGCGTGTTCATTTGTGGGCCAGCTTTTCGCGCCGTCCAATTCGCTCGACACGCACGGCACGTATACAGCTGCTGTAACAGGTTGCACAGGCGCACAGACGCCTAAGCCGGCGTGACATCGATAATTTCCCACTCTATGCAGGCTTGATCCTATTGGTATCACCGTTTGCCTCTGTTTATACATTGGACTGGTACATATTGGAGCAGACTTCGAAGTGGTATACAGGAAACCAGAGACAATTGGTTCCTTCGATAAAGCAATTTATGAAGTGACCACTTAGTGACCGGTGCAATTCGTTAACAAAATAGTAAATATACGACCGGCTGCTTTACGTTATCCTGCTCTTAAACTTTTAGCGCTGCGCAAATAGCAGTGTGTCAGACATAGTATAACGTTGTGCAATATATGTGTATGTCACTCCTCTCTGTAACCTCGTTATCCCTGCATTTAAAATGAACAAATACCATGGAGTAATTAACTTATTATTCACACAACCTGCCTACCGGTCCAAATGGGAGCCCGGAATAGTTAGGCCTAGGGTAACATTGGTTCGCACCTTGCGCAACTGCAACGTTCAATCCAATCTCCGCACATTGAGCGCCCCTTTTATACGTTGCTCTAAGCTATAACAGCTCAAACGCGTGAAACCAAGACGCAATACTTCTAGGGCCGTCCCGTGCGGTGGCGCAGTGGTTATGGCGCTCGGATGTCGACGCGAAATTCAAAGGTTCGATCCCGGCCGCGGCGGTTTCATTTCGATGGAGGCGAAGTGCTAGAGGCCCGTTTACTCTGCGATGTCAGTGCACATGATAGAACACCAGATGGTCGAAATTTCTGGAGCCCTCTACGGCCGTGCCTCTACTATGGCGGGCCTCGTAATCATATCCTGGTTTTGGCGCACGCAGAACCCCGCATATTATCATAATTGCTCTAACGCCCGGTGTCTTGTAGTGATGCCTCTTGTGATAATAATGCCTCCTGATCGCGCGGAGCCTGTGCACTCAGCGACAGCCCGTCCACGTTATCAAAGTGATGAAGTTGTCCCGGGAGAGGGAGATAAGGGTAGCGTAGTGTGACTGGTGTCGATCATAATGCACCCTTACAAGATACCGGCCTAGGCCGCACTATCTTTGCATCTACATGCGGGCCTCGCCTGCAGCGTCAGCTCATGTGCAAATCGTCAGCGGCGAAAAACCCGTAAATAGCATAGTTCTAAGCGTTATCGCAGTACCTCTACTGCATTCTTGTCATAAGCCAAAATTCCAATCAGCATATTGTTCTGCACATTTATTCTGACATCACAGTTTATCTGCTGTACCACATTGTTTAAATGATAGGTGTAGTTTGTTCAGGCCAGTTTGTACCAGATGACATTGTCGCTGTAGTCAAGAATTACATAAGGCAGCAAAATTATTGAGGAGCCTTCGATATGTCGTTTCTGGTATAGTGTTTGCTGCTTTGCGACGGTATTTATAAGCCTGGCAGATGGACAGTTATTCTCAAGTTCATCGTTAGAAGATTAACGGCAGGAACCTTCGTCTTGCAGGGGACATACAATCAAAACTTGACGAAGAATGTAGTGACATTCTCGTCCTCAAAGACTGGCCGTGCGAACACGGAAAGAAGGGAAAAGTCAAGACGCCACAAACGCCGTCTTTTAGCATGAATACGTACCAACTAACTCAGCTGTCTGTTATTCTAATGCATAGAGCGGTCGTGAGAATTTTGACTGCTGCTTCAATGGAGTCAAGCAGACACTGCTTGACTCCATTAAGCATGGAAATATCGTATAATTAGTCACCAGCATGATTCATTTAAAAAGAAATCTTCTGCACTTACGAAGATAATAACGCCAATACACGCATCGCAAAATGTTTGTGGGTAAGCACCACACCTCACGGCGCAACAATTTTTTGTACATACTGTATATATTGTACGTATTGTTCAATAGCTTGCTTTTCACCTTGATTTGACGGTATGCCACACTTTTCTTGAAATATTGTCCAGGGCATAAATTAATTTTGTTTTTGCCACGCGCTCTTGCGCTACGCCTTTCTGGAACAGCGCCTGTAATAAGCTCGGGCGTTGACCTTCTTAATTTCGTTCAGTTCTTTCTTCACTCCTGTTGGTTTGTCTTCGTTCGTTGTTATTATTTTTTTTTTCAAGGCATCTGTTCGAAATAGCCCTATTCCCTTTTGAGGAGTCGCAATCGCCACGTTGACTCCACCGAATCGTAATCTAATGATCAAGTTATCTGCTAATCTTTTCTATTCCTTAATCCTGCGTAGCCAGCCTCAACACGCCATGGTGTGGAAGGAGACGCGCTGGACTATGTCCATGCTCATGCAGCGTAGGGAGATGACCAAGGAAGAACGCGTCGCCTGGAGACTCCACAAGCAGAAGATCGTCAAGGGCGGTACGACACTGCTTCGATGGCTGTTCGTCATCGACATCGCGCTATTCGCCCTGTATGCGATAACACCTCGCATCCCTCTGAACTTCAATGCCTATGTGAGTATAGGCCACAACTGCAGAAGTTTTTGCACGACGAACTCGTTGATTGGTTGGGTTTCCTTTTGTCCTTTTCATCTGCGACAGTTAAGCATATCTAACTAGCCTTATCTGCAGTCCTAATTCTTGGCAAGTTATGATATACTGGAATCACGAGCGATGTTCTCGCATGACAGGTACAAAAATACTTTGGATAAGTAAAAACTGAGGGTCAGGGAGAGCTTTATATCGTGAGAGGCAGCTTTGCCGCTATACACCAGAGTACACCAGTTTCGCACCCAGCAACAGCCAAGCGCGACGCTCCACAGAGGACATAGACACTAGCATCGAAGCAGTGCGCAACCACGAGCTGGGGCGCAAGGTGCTCCTACGTTATAATAACGGCCTTCCCTCCAGCGCATGCATTGAGAGAGTGCTCAGTGTAGCAGCTGAACCCTTAACGAGGAAACGTAGAAGAATCAGCGACGACAACTTTCAAAAACTCCCGTAGAAAGTTACCAACGTGTAACACTATATCACGGAAGCCGCAGTATGCCTCCCAGCCTTCCCGCAAGCTTCTCTCTACGGTTATTATTATTATTATTATTATTATTATTATTATTATTATTATTATTATTATTATTATTATTATTATTATTATTATTATTATTATTATTATTATTATTATAATTATTAGGGCTTAATGCCGCAAAGGCTACTACTTCTCTTTACCATGCAATCCACAGCAGTTCGTTTTAGCTTTCGTAAACTTATGTTATTGTGTTACGCAAGAAAAGTTTTGCAGGGAAAGTAACGCGAAGGTAATCGATTAAAAATCTGCTATTGCTCAGTTACTTTTCCGTGGCTGTAAATGAGCACTGTAATCAATTACATTTCAAAGGAAGTAAGTGTAATTGTAATCATTTACTCATTATCTGTACCAACAAAGCTGGACAAAGGCACCTGCACAGAATAGATAGCATTGGCACGCATGTAAACAGTAATTGCGCCAACGCCCTATACGTCGCAGGCATTGGCGTGCGCAGAGTTCCCCATTAGGGGGGGCAAAGATCCGCCGCAGCGCCCCCCACCCTACTAAGTCAATGAATGGGGCAGATTTTGCGCCTCCCCCCCTCTTAGGTGGCTAGAAGGGTCAATGTACGGGGCAGATTTTGCGCCCCCCCCCCTCTTAGATGACTAGGAGGGGGGGGCGGCCGCCCCCTCTGCGCCCCCTGTGCGCACGCCTATGGTCGCAGGCGTAGCGCTAGCTGAAACAGCTAAATTTTTAGCGTATGGTTGCACAGCACACCTTTAATAAGAGACAGTGGGATTCCGCCAATTTCAATATCCGCTTAACTAAAAGTAGCGCAGTTTCCCTTGTGAAACGTCATCGTTACATAATTAAAATCACGCAGATTGCTTCCAAAAGAGATCGATGAACGATACTGCAGGTGATACTCTCCGATTGCACGCTTTTGTGAGCAAGACTCATGATTGTAAGATCGCTCATGGAACAAAAATTACATTCCGGTGAACTACTCGAAAGGAATACATTAATTATTACGCGATGCATATTGAAATGACGAGTTTTCATAAAACTTTGTGCACAACTTGTAATATGCGGCAACACAACATCGTTTCGCTCTTTCGCAAGATGAATGCCAATTACGACTGACGCCTACTAACAGCCCGCACGTTTTGTACAAATGTAACAGCCCACGTACCTGACGATGTTGTTTCCGCAGCCTGCACGACACTTGCATGAGCAACTTGATGTTTCAATAAAAACAGCGGAAACGTCCAGGCTTAAAAAACCGCGAAACACGCTCTCCGTCGGACTGAGTTTCGGAAGTTTCGCGTTTGGATTGTGTAGAGTCTGCTGGCATGACAGCCCGGGCACGGCCTCCGATATTGCGTGCCAGTAGGCGCGCAATCTTCGAGGCCATGGCGCGGGAATGTTGCTTCGCCGCGCTTGCGATAGATGGCGCGACGCGCGATGCAAATATGGGCGAAAAGTCGGATAGATGGAGAGGGTTTATTGGATAGCAGCGATGAAAAAAAAATAATAACGGCTCTGAGTAACTACCGAAAATGCAAAAAGGAAATAAGGAGGGAGGCATTTTATGATAATTCAAGGGAATCGCTTTACCCTTTGAAGCGCGGGGGGTTGCCTTATAACGCGTAGTTGTAAAGCGAGATTCAGTAAAGAAGAACAATGCACATGCTGTGTGGAAGCTAAGGAAACGACGGAGCAGGTTCTGAATGAATGTGGAGATATCTACCGCGGTGTATGTTTGGACACGAGCCTACATGAAGCTTTGCCTTTTAGGGACAACAATGGAAAGCTGAACACGTCCGCGATAGAAATAAGTAAGAGACGGTTACAGTGTTGGTGGCAGAAAACTAGAGAGAAAGGACAAAAACGAATAGTTGGAAAAATAACGTCCTTCTGCCGTAAGGGGCAGAACACTGGGTTGTGAATGTTTTTTTTTTTCTGTAGTAATATCCAATTAATCGAAGTAGACAAGGCATTAAGCGAACTATAAAAAAAAGTGTTTATTTTCTTCTTTTTTCTTTTTGTATAGCCTGGTGGCGCAAGTCACCGCCCCGTTACAAATGGGATGCGCATAGCATCCATCCATCCATCAATCCATATGGCAGTACACCTTGAATTCGCTGTGTTCTGGCCTATAAACGAGCAAATTCAGCTGCTTACAACCACCGTGCTCACATCTTGTGGCATTCACGCTGTGGTATGCTGGAATGTCAGTGGCGCGCGACAGCAGGTAGGCTGTCTTTGTCCACCAACACAATTACGCTCGTGGGAACGCCTGTTTACCTGGTGTCCTGATTTCTTACGATTTATTACAAAGCAGATTTCAAACGCAAATGAATACAGGTAAACAAATCACGGAAAAATCTGACCTTGTTGCTTCGTTCATGCAAGGCATCGGTGGTAGCGTTGAGCAACATAATTTCCCATTCTGTTTCATGTTTAATACATTTGCCATTCCTCGTCTCGTGGCGACTTATCTGTCACGACGGTAACTGCGTGTGCGGCTGTGTGCTACGTACAGCAATACAAGAGGCAACAGTGAAAGCTTACGTAACGCTTATAAAAAAGTGGCTGGCTCTACAGTAATCGAGCATTCATGTAAGCTTTTAATGGTTACCGACAAATCAGATTGGTTGGATATGATACTAGCCACATCTAGGCGCCAGGCTGCGTCGTGCGCCGCACGCAGCATGCCGCCATCTCTCGAAGGAGGCGCGAAACCACGCCGCAATACTGTAGCCTTCACGATTAGCTCCGGCTGCGCGCTCCCACTAGCTCTAATGAGAGCACAGGCCTGGCGCTGGGGTTTAAAGTGCGAGTGTATGGTGCCCTGTATCTGTCATTAGAACGTCGCGATTAGAAAATTACAAGCAAAACTTCAAGTGTACTAGGAGTTAGAGCTTCAGTGATAGTGTAATCTAACACCGAGAACTCGGAAACTACGATTTGTGTAATTTGTTTGGGCCGCAACTAGTGTTTGTAATGCGGCCCTCTACAAGGCGTTAGCGGCTAGAGACCGCATTTTTTTAGTTATTGGCTAAGTACCCGAATGTTCACGTTGTAGTCTCGCATCGATGCCCGGATGTCTCGTTTGAGTGCCCGGGTAGCGGCGCTAGCTTCTGACTCGACCTCAGTTCAAGGCCGTGGGCAGCGGAAGCTAAAAGCATTTCATGCATAATATCGCACCTTTCTCGCATCCCATTTCTGTGTATCGCCTTACCTTACAGCTGGCCCGAGAAGTGGCGCGAGAGCGGAGCGTTGACCAGCACTACGCCGACGACATCGACGATTCGGATGGATACGGTGAAGCGGATGATGCAGGAATGTTCGACGTCTACAATGATGATTATCGAAGCACATACGGCGACGACTTCGATATACGCGAAGGAAAGGATGTTCAGCCAGACGCTGGTTATTCAGGTACCGTTAACTAAGTGCCTTGAAGACACGCACGCACACACACACACACACACACACACACACACACACACACACACACACACACACACACACACACACACACACACACACACACACACACACACACACACACACACATACACACACACACAACCTAAATACACACACACACCTATGATATAAAAAAATGTTGCACGCAACGTTGACAGAGCACGTGAGGTTCGAAGCTTTGTTCGACTCCGTTGTGCCTGTGCCCTGGTGGCATGCGAGATTTAGTAGTACGCGGTGCAGATTAAAGGTCGACCCTTCAACGGGGCATTAAACATGTGTGAGCAACTGTTTTTGTTTACTGATGGTTTCTATAATGTCACATTATAGGTTATTACGTTAAATATGAAACACAGTGCGTAGCAAAGTACCCTACCGGTAAACAAGAATTTGAAGGGACATAGCTTGCTAAGCGTTATATATGGGCGTTTATTTATTCATTAATTTAATCATTAAATACTGCAGGCCCTATACGGGTAGAACAAGGGTAAGCAAAAGCAAGAGAGAAACGAACAGTAATGGACACCGTTGCCAGGATGATGCAGTGTCCAACATCGGCGAGACGCAACGAGATCAGTGCTACGACAACCAGTGTCACACCTGTTTTAGCAACGCTTGATCATGCTGATGACGCTTACACGCGCGTGTATAGAAGGAAACAGCACAACAGAAAACGCTCGCAAATGAGCATGCTTTGTGCACGTGCACATGTTGGAGCAGATCCATTTACTGTTCGCCGACATTGTACGCTACCATATCGTGGGATGAACGTTCGCGTGAAGTTATAAAAATGTACAGACCGTACAACATTGCGGCAGGGTAGGCATATATAGGCAAGGCGAGCAACAGATGTGTATCTGAGATTATTTACTCAATCTATCAACTGAAATAGTTTTTAACGTGTAGATTATGGTATAATACGTGTGTTAAGGAACGTTGGTTCGCATCTCGTGTTGTTAGTGCTATGGTTTGAACAGGTAAAGTCACGGACAAAATTTTGCGAGTAAGGGAGCACCGTTCGAAAAGTGTCCTCGTGACAACTCTGTATTACCGATCTTTGAAACTGTTTCGCCGCGAATGCCCGATATTGTTGTTAGTGAACAGGGCATATTGAACATGCTTGTGAACCTTAATATCAGAAAGTCCTCTGGACCGGACAATATCCCTAATTGCGTTCTTAAAGAGATACGCCTGAATGGATGTCGAAATACCTCCATGTTCTTTTTACAAAATCGCTGTGTGAGGGCCAGGTTCCAGACGATTGGAAAACAGCTAGAGTCAAGCCTATCCATAAATCAGGCAACAAGCAGAGTGTCAAAAATTATCGCCCCGTATCGTTAACTTCAACCGTTTGTAAGCTTCTGGAACACATTATCCACAATAGTATTTCATATTTCTGGACGAACATAATATCTTAAACCAACATCAGCATGGATTCAGGAAGGGATTTTCAACAACGACACAATTGGTATCAACAATACACGACTTCGCTACTTCAATTAATAATGGAAAACAAAACAGATGCAATTTTATGGATTTTGCCAAAGCTTTTGACAAGGTTTTCGCACAATAAATTAGTATACAAATTAGAAAAATTCTCGGGAATGATCAACTTATTAAATGGATATCGGCCTACTTAAAAAACAGAGAACAATTTGTAGTTTTTAACAATCATTCCTCTCACAGGGTTTCCGTTGACTCTGGCGTCCCCCAAGGGTCAGTTTTGGGTCCCCTTCTATTTATTTTATATATTAACGACATAGTAAATGGTATCCCTGTAAATATTAGGCTCTACGCGGACGATTGCGTTATTTATTCTGAAATAGAATCCTCAAAGGACCAAGTTTTGTTAAACGAGTCGTTTAACAAGGTTGTTTCGTGGTGCGAGGCTTGGCAAATGTCAATCAATTTTGAAAAAACAGTGTACATGTCCATTTCTCATAAGAAAAACAAATTAAATTTTCAATACTTTGCAAACAATGCCATTCTTCAGAGGTTCAATCCTACAAGTATCTAGGGTTATGGATAACAAACGATCTTAACTGGACAAAACACATTGACAAAGTAACTTCCAAGGCTAATCAGAAACTGTTCTTTTTAAGAAGGGCTTTGAAACTCTCCCCTCCATCTGTCCGGGTTCTTGCTTACAAATCGATAGTCCTCCCCATACTTGATTATGCTGCGATGATCTGGGATCCTTTTACTCAAATCAACATTCATAAAGTCGAAAAAATACAAAGAAGAGCCGTTCGCTTCATATACAACAGTTACGGACGAACCTCGGTAAATGAACTGTTAGTCAGAGCTAACTTACCTCCACTTTCAGAAAGAAACCGCATATCCCGATTAAATATTTGTATCAAATAATTAATGGGCATTACAAGATAGATATTGGAAAAAATTATTTCATTTTCTTCAGGTTACGCCACTAGACAACGCCATGATCGTACAATAACTCCCTTCCGTACCCGCAATAACTGCTTTAAATATTCTTTTTTCCCCAGAACTGTGCAGGATTGGAATAGTTTAAATAAATTACACTGGCGGCGCAGTGCACGCGCCGAGGCTACGCTGAACGAATACTAAGCGCATTTTCGTCCGATAGCCTCTCGTTTTCCTGCCTCAGGTCGCGATCGGGCATGCAAACTAGAGCATATAGGACACGCGTTGCGCATAGTAATTGTCCAGCGTAGCGTCGACGCGCGCACTGCGCCGCCTAATGTCCCAGAGGCAGGTATCGAGCAGCGCTGCGGAATGTCGCAAACTTTTGTCCGTGACTCTACTTGTTGCCCTCGATTTGGCCGTGACCAGCACTTCCCGCTCGTTATGCATGATACGACGGATGGGCAACGCTTCAACGTTCGGACCAGGTCACCCGCTATTTGATTGCAATCATCCACAACCGCATTTGAAAGCCGGGAAAAGACGGAAAACAATAGTATATTTCTCCAGCAATTTGGGCATGTTGGTATAAATTCGTAATTACATAAGCAAAACACGAACAGAGACCAGGAAAGAACACAGGACGGAGCGCTTTTCTCTTTTCTTTCTTAGCCTCCGTTATAGTTTTGCTTTTGTAATTACGAATCATGAATTTTAATTCGTAATCATGAATTTGAATCACCAGTATTGCTCCGAGGCGTTCATTCAGATGAATCGATGGAGTGATCATTCAAGATTACAGCCGCTGCTTTTACTGAGGCGTACGTTGATACGGTCATGCACATTGGTGCGCAGATGACCATGGAAGCGGCGACAGCGAAGAAGGTTGCAGTGGCAGCGGAACGAAGCCAGCAATGGGAGGAACTTGCCCGGACACAGAGACATGCCCTGAAGGCTGCTCGTGCAAGTCCCCCGGTTGTGGAGGCACTGCCCAACCGGACACGGAAACATCGACTTCCAAAACAATATCCACTGTGCAAGTCCCATAAGGAACCTGAGCAACAGCCTCGCAGTAAACGGCTCACGGGCACATGCAAGGACAGGAACGTGCTTCGACGACCTATTCCAAGAGACGCCAGGGCAAGGTACTTCATCGTAAGTAGCTCAGCATCGACAAAACTTTAACAATGGACTAGAGTGTATATTTGGGTGGGTTGGTGCATGTCCATAGAAAACTAGAAAGAGCGCGAACCACAGGATCACAGAGACGGACTCAGAGACGGACAGCACCTGGTCCGGCTGTTAGGCGTTCTCTATCGATTTTACAATGGGGTATGTTTTGTTATTTTAACTTACTGGCTGTTTGCAGCTTTACCATGCTTCGCTCAACGATTATTCCAAGGAAAGAGTGGATATCGGAATTATTCTTGCGCGTATACGTAAATATATTGAAACAAAAAAAAAATGCAAGGAATAGTATACCTTGCTTGTCGCGCGATTTGTTTTATCATATCATGGTAGGAGGTGGTAGAAAATGATCAAGGTCACAGGTGAGAAAATGTCTGTGCGAGTGCTATGAAACCACTACATATTTTCAGTGACTCTGAAATTCAAGTGTTCCTATTGGACTACGTCAAACCATGCTTCACGCACCTTCGTGCGTGCGTTTGTATGTGTATATGTATATATACAATTGCGAAGTTGAAAAATTTTGGAGGGCTTTAAACCCCAATCTCCCCCCTGGCTAGTGACAGTGGCGCCTGGCTACAACACGAAGCTCCGCACGTGCGCACTTTGTTTGTGGCGTGTTCACTTTACTACCCCGCGCACCACGTCATCAGTGAACACCTTCGACGAACTTGCGCTCAGATAAAATGGTACGCGCGATCGCAAAATGGCTTGCCGCTAACGCACTGAGCGCGCGCCGAGTGTCGCGTTGGTGTTGAGGAGCGGCGGTGATAGCACCATGTGGCGTGCACCAGCCACAATGATATAGCGGTTATGGTGCTCGACTGCCGACTCGAAGGTCGCGGGAACAAAAATGCTTGAAGCCAGTGTACTTAGATTTGGGTGCACGTAAAGCTAACCCCAGCTGGTAGAAATTTCTCAATCCTCCACTACGGCGTCTCCCATAATCGTATAGTGGTTTTGGGACGTGAAACCCTCGACATTATTATTACTATGCGGCACTCACGCCAGTGTGCAGGCTAAACATGCTCATGACTGCACGTAATTAAGAGTAGCGCCAAATCGAACAACAGGGAGAAGGATAAGGGCGACCGCTTGTCCTCGTCGTCTTTGTCTCTGAATGGCCTGATAGGGCGGTACCCTTGTGATCAGGCGGCGGCTCACGCCAGCTAGCCGTAACTCACAATAAAGTACTAAATCTATGTAGTGAAATCCTAAGTTCAGCTCTTGCCTCGATTTTAGGGACCAGTCAGAAAACCTGCTCTTGGTATTCCTACCTGCTTAAAGTCCATTCCGCCCGTTCTGTCCCTAAATCCCATTGCTTTTGAAAAATTTAGCTACAGCGCCTTAAACCGTCGGGTGAAGCCCTTTACAAAAAAGTATCAGGTGTTCACGCTGTGGTCCACTTTCGCGCTCATCGTGCAGAACTCACTGTAATTGTCTGTTGTATCGTGACCGAAAGCCGAGTTACCGACCGCATCATTCTCGCACTTACACTCCATACACATTATTTAGTGCTTACTCCAATACCACGTGGAACGTCACCGTCGCAGGAACACATCTACAAGCCGACGGACGCCGACAGCTCGTTCCGGCAGACTCCGTGCTCAACGTCGAGTTGCCGCTGGCTGCAGTCCCTCCTGGACAGTGGTGGCTCGGCCAGGAAGGAGGCCGCGCGCGGGAACCCGCCCTGCACCGACTTCTACCGCCACGTCTGCGAAGCCAAGACACGGTCGCCTTACAAGACCGGCTCGGACAAGCTCATGGATAGCATGCGTCGAATCATAAGCCGTCACAAGACCCAGGAAGGTGCCCTACCCGCAAACTCCGACTCTCTGTTCAAGCGTTGCATGGAAGGCGTGGATCTCATGATCAAGGACCACATCAGATAGTATGTTTGTTTTTTTTATTTGTTTAGTATATCGTGCAGGCACATGTGGACCCAAGGCAGGAGGGGCAAAATTAGAAGAGAAAACACAGAATTCCGAAAGGAGAAAAACAGACACAAACATCTCAATTACAAAGTTCACATATCAGAAATTGATCAGGTCAATCGAGACAACAGAGTAAACCGAATAATAATGGTAGTGTAAATGGGGAAAACAGCGCGAAAGGAGACGTAGTGCAAGTGAAAGAAAACACACATGACGAGCGTTGACTAACTGCTGAACGTTTTATTGCTTCAATGCGAAATAACAGAAAATTGGCTAAAAAACAACGGCACGTCAAATTTCAAGCCTTCGTCACGATGCAATGGTCAATAGAACTTTCAGTTGTTAGTTACCGCTCGTCCTGTGTGTTCTTTCGCTTGTGCCACGTCTCCTTTCGCGCTCCTTTTCGCATTTACAAATCTCTGACCAACTAGCCCAACGAACCACACTTCTGGAATAGTTTAGTGTTTCATTCGTCAATAGTGCGAGGGAAAAAAATGAAAATTTGAGGGTGTTAGTTCTTGTGTGATAAAGAAACTCGAACTCGAATGAACGAACTACGAGAATCAACACAGCAAACTTTCGCACTACCGTTCGAGCGATCTGTGAGTGAAGATAGAGAGGTCACTATAGGAATAAGGAGCCGTAGCTGTTGAATTTGCCTAATATGCGTACATGTCAATTTAGAGGACACTGTTGTTTCGAAAATGGGTATTTGTGAGAATATATTGGTATATAAGTTTAAGGACCCGCTATGTAGTTGAAGTGTGTAGAAGGAATTTACAAACGATATTTAGCGCAAGGTAACACAAGGCCGAGAAGGGAGGACACAACACGTCCTTGTGTCACCTTGCGCTAAATATCGCTTCATGCCATACCAACCAGGCCGAATTTCTTCCCATTGTGAACCTACAAAGGTGATACTGCTTGTAATGTTGAAAGCAGAAGGAGGATAAGTAACGCCACAGGAATGTCACAGGCCTCAATCACGACCGCAAGACAGATCCACATATTACGCAGTGTGACGGCTGAATTATAGAAGGGCTGGCCTTCCTTCATGCAATTTATGTTGCAATGTTTACATTATTCGTGCATAGAGAACATTATATTTCACGGTTGTCAGCTTTCTGTTATTTGAAGCATCCGTGCGTTTTTGGTTGGATAATATATAATTGCAAGGGATGTGTATTGTGTATTTCAGCAAAAGGTTTCAGTTTCAGATCCAACCAGGAGGATGACGTTTTCTTGAACAATATAGATGCGTTAGATGATCGTGTTTAGTAGCTCACGATTTCGCAAGGGTACGCCGATTGTCAAGTTGAAGTAGCACAAAAGCAGAAACGAATAATCGAGGTTATTGCAAGCACAACAGAAATTGAGACTATTTGCCGTAACGTGACATGAAGGGCATTGAACAAGTACAAATTGCTGTTCTGTAATTACTTATTCCAACCGAGGAACCGATCAAAAAGCAAGATATTGCATTCGCCGTTTACATTTACTACACTTAGAAAATGAGGCTCGTATTTTGCTGTTGTTATTTTTCGGAAATGTACCTGTAAACTGCGGTTACATGCGAGAGATCTCTTCCCGGGCTGGATACGTTCACTTTGCTAGATGGCCAGGACGCGGGATTCAGTGCACAACACAGCCTAAAAATTCAATCTATGCGTGCAAGACAAAAACAGACAAGCACCCCGATAAAATCCATGTGTATGTGCGTTTCAAACAATGCACAGCGGCTCGTTACCACAGTGCTCCCTATATAATTCCGCGCCGCACAATTTTCTATTTTGATAATAATAAGATGATCATTAGGCACGCGCTGAGATTATATATGCTAGAAAAACGATCTAATTTTGTGCCTTTCACTTCATGCTATCCGTGGCGCTTTTGCAGCGACTGGGATGAGAAGAAGCTAGACGGCTGCAGTTACAACGTGCCCAAGACACCTCTGACCTTGTCGGAGCGATTCTTCAAGTCGGGTCGCCGTCGCACCATGCCAGAGTTCTTTGATTACATCAGAAGGTATGCAAGCAATACATTCCTTGTGACAGTGACACGTGAAAATTTATGAAAATGTTACAGTTATGAATAAATGAAGCGTGAACAGCTTTCGCTGTTGGAAGGTTGAAGAGCACAGCCCCCAACTGGTAATTTTGCGGTTGTTGCATATTGTATGGACATCAAATTAAGAGTGCGAACTGAAATCGTGCTCGAATAACGAGTGATGGTGAAAATAATTAAAAAACCAAAAACCCTGTTTATTTAGCCCTAACTTATTATTTCAATTTTCATCAGTTTACCTAAATTAAACATGTTAACAGCGGTGAGCTGCTCGAGAACCATGTGTGCTGTACCTTCTATACACAGGTCAAAACAGGGAATACTGAATCATCCTTATTTTTCTAGCAACATCAGTACAGTAACGGTGGTAAAAATGAGTGACTGCAGTTTATTTTTTTTTTACCTTCCCATACATAAATATTGACGCGGGAAGGTCATTACATGTATAATACCTTCCGGCAATGATTTGCTATTGAATATTCATAAGGATGATTGACACTATAGACCTTTCGGGAACAATCCCGCATCGGACAGACGCACGTGACAAAAGAAAATGCGCGGGACGCCAACATGCGAGGAATCCAAGAGTCAGTAATCGTGGAGTTACCATTTGATTTCTTGCTTCCGGGCGAATCCTGACTCTATCGCTTTATTTTGGACCTCCCCATACACACTGACATGTTTTCTAAGGACTATCGGTTGGATTATCGTAGAGTGCCTGGTTTGTGTCAGTTAACGCCGCGACGTCTGTGACGGCGAACATGTCAACGCCGCTGCAATACGCACATGTTGAGCCTGTGTTAGAGCCCAAGCGAGTGACTTTTTTGTCGCTTAATGCTCTGCGCAGCCTTACCAACAACCTCAGCCTCGACGACTCCACTCTACCCGCTACAGGCTTCTTTACTCGTGAGTGGATTCCGGCCGCCTGCCAGTGGGTAGCCCGCTCTGCCCGATGTCACTACGCCATAGACTTGGCAATGGAGACAGGAGAACATTTGGACCGATACCAGCTGTACTGGAAGGTCATCTATTTCTCTCCCCTCCTTGGCCCGATGGTGAGTACACACACGTCTTTTGGCGCACGCCAATCACGATTGCATTGCAGAATTGCCAACGCTACGTTGACCAGATAAGATAACAACAGTTTTCCTGATAACAGTTTTTCCTGATGTACCCATATATGTTGCACGGGCGATAATGATGGATGAAATATTAACACCTGTTGTATTCAACTTGGTTCCAAGACAGTAGTACTAGTGACAAAAAACAAGAGAGAGAAAATATGTCTTTCGAGATAACACAAGGTATCTCGAAAGGCGTGCCACTGCCAGTGGATTTTACGTGACTAAGATTGCAGTTTAGATGTTCATTGTGCCATACATTTCATATAAATAAATAACATTGAATGGTTGATGTAGAGAAAAGTGAACTGAAAATCGTCGCGGCGAATCCATTTCTCCGACATTCGACTTCAATATACTGCTTGCAAAAGAATATCGAGGTTTGAAATTTATTGAGATCACATCAGTTTGGGCATGTTTGTAGTCGATTTCAGCATCTGTCGGACAAACCAAGACAGAGACCGAGTGACAACAGACGAACACAGGCGTAACTTCCACCAGATTATTTGCAAAGCTTCGCGCCCATACACACGGGGTCAATGAAAGGTCTGCCCAAATGTATGTCACATTTTATATCAGATACGGTGAACAGTGCAAAATAAATCCGGCTATGAACTATAAGATTGTGAGACGATTTGTATTACCCTTTCCATCGAGTCGTGCACGGTTTCTGATTAAGATAATTTATTTCATCTTTTGTTAAATCAAGCGATTGCGCACTTACGCACGTGCCCCCCCCCCCCCCCGTATCTTATGTAAAATGCGACAAGTGCGGTTGCGCAGGCTTTTCATCAGCCCCATATATATGACTATGGCGCTTTCAAACTATATATGTGGCAAGTTATCGCGCCTGTCTTCGTCAGTTGTCACTCGGTCCATGTCTTTGGTTGTGCGCTAGATGTTAAAACTGAAATTATGAATTGCATAACCCATGTCTGAACTACACTGAAGTACGACCACGCCTTTCTGACCCAGGCAAACCGAATCTTCGAAGCTGTGTTCGACGAACCACCGAAAGCCCGCGTTCAGGCCTGCTTCAACCTTATGGAAGATCATTACATCACCAACACCACAAAGACGGCACGTCTCGCTCTGAAGAACGCCATACGGCGGCCCCACGACATCCTCTCCAAGGTGTCATGGTTGCTCCGCTGGGCACTGAGGGACCGCGTGCCGAGGTGGCTTTCACGCCGGAACAGGCAAGGTTCTTTATGCACGAGGTTTTTTTTACAGCGACAGCTGTTATGAGATCAGAACAAGCGCCGATTTTGGTGCCGTAATTATCTTCCGCCGCCGGTATCCGTAACGGCTATCGCGCGCAATAAAAAAATGAAATGAGAAAAACAAATTGTAGGATCGGATTCATTTCAAACCGTGCCTATTACGTGGCAGTCGAGTATTCTACCACAGAGCCACGCCGGTGCTTGAAACTTCTTCGCAAAAGACCCTGTACAGGTGTCATATCGGGCAAGGAATTCTGTTAACGTGTGTAATACAGCGTGGTTGAAGAGTAAGATATCAACCAGGCGTCACACAATGCGAATTGCGCAACGAGTTGATCGTTGAATGCTTGCAGCCTATTACAAAGGGCTCATCCATAATTCTTTATCGTCATCAGCCACATGCAACATCAAGAAAGTGCACGTAATACCTTAGAGATGTGTAGTAGGTACCTCGCTTCTCAGCAGAGAGACGAATGATGGCATAGTGGGTTTTTCTCCACTTCATAAAAATTGCGATGATTTAGAAAGTAGTGGGTACCTTGGTTGTCTACAACAACAGGCTGTAAAGAGGCCGCTCTTCCAGCTTTCGCTGGGACTGTGCTGCGTGTTCTCCGATAGACTGGGATGTTTTTGTGGGCTAGTTGCTTTATCTCATTTATGGCGAAACGGCGCAAATGACGGAACAAATGAAAGAACGAACAGGATAAAAAACTGACTATCCACGTGCTTACTATTAGAAATAAGCACAGTATATATAAGGCAGTGTACATGGAGCAACAAATGGGGGAAGGAGTGAGGTCAGGGGGCACAACGGTATCTGGTGACGCGACAGGGCAGCATAGAAGTTAGTGTATAATCTAAATTATTTCTATGCGGGCCAGTGGAGTCACGAAATAGCGTTGTGCCGCATTTTTGTTGTTCCTTTCTCTGCTTCATATGTGCCGGGCTATTTCCAATAGAAAAAAAATACAGTCGATCGTCAGCGCTTTGTCCGGTCGCGTCATTCATCTGACCCGTCGTTCGCGCTGCTTCACCCTGATGTCTGAGAGGTTGTTGCTGGTGCACTTAGCGCACACTTCGCAACATATAGAAACAGTATGAATCGAATGAAGGCCTTCATCACCGTGTGTTATAACCGTGAAAATGTACCACTGAAGTGGTATTTATTTTCCGCGAATGAGGATTCATTAGCATCTGCCTCGAATTGTGAACGTGTGGCAAATAAGAGCTGGTGTCATTACCTACCATATTTACTCGCCTACTACGAACGCTGGTTAATAGTTGGCTAGTATATTGCTTAAAGTCAAGTTAATCATGGCTTGTGTTGACTATATGATCTTAGCTGTGTATGCTCGTAGGGACCCTTGTCATGAAGTTATCACGATTTCAAATATTACGATACCTTGCTTCAAAATAATCTGATGACGAAAGACGTAACAGTTGCGTTTGAAATGTGACTGCAACGCATGTGAAGAAAAAAGACATACTAACGAATGCGACTGCCTATCTGTTGTATTACATCCACTGCAGCCACATTTCAAATGAAATACCAACTAGCCCGTTCCCAAACATTTCTTCAGTACCATTTGCATCATAAATGCAGAGGCGATTTTAACGAAAAATCGCTCACGTTAGTGTTCATTTTAGCACGCCTCCCTGGACGTGGTTGTCATCGTAGAAATATCGGTAGTTAGTGCTTTCATTATTGTGTGCGCATACGGCGTCACACTGACACATCAGCAGTAGATAGCATAGCCACGCGATATGTGGCCGGAATATGACACCACCTGACCTGCAGGAACACCTGATCCTGATGAAGGCTTTTCACTTTCGCGGCAATCGACAGTGTTCGTGCAGGTACTGAAATGGTTGTAGCTTATAGCCTACACTAGAGTTTCATATCACTGAGGCACTTCCGCTGTGCCGGCTGCGTTGCGATCAGCATTTCTCGGCAATCGTCCCGTGTCGCAGAACCAATGTCGCGGAAGCCACAGACGTCTCCAGGACAGTTGCCGGTGCCGGCGCAGCGGCCAAGCTGGAAGGGGACTACTTCAACGAATCTATTGCTGCGGAGGTCCGGAGACACCTCGAAGTGGTGGACGCCGAATTCATGAACAGCAAGCGTCACCGCGACGTGCCTTTGATGTCTCTCTTCACTGCCGACGTACGTATCTTCGTAAATCATTTTCATTTGACGCCAGGCAAAAGTTTTAACCTGACATGCATGGCTCACAATAGGTTGTATCGTTTTACGTCTAGACGCAGTGCTGTGGGAACTTTTGGAGTAGCCAGTGTTTACTCGCATATTACGAACGCTTGTTCGCACTCTTTAATGTTCATTGGGTGAATTTAGTGGCTTCAAAATGGCACCATTGTCATTATGTACCCCGTATTCAAACCGCTGGCTGAAATTACTCACGATGCACTTATAAGACAGGGCTAGCTATGTAAAACATAAAAGATGAGTGCAAACATTTGAAATTAGACGCATTGAGTGAATTATTAGGGCGGGGCTTTTGCTGGCGCGCGTTAACACAACACATCACCAGGCATTGATTCACTGGTGTACTGCTGTGAATAGTGGAGAAGATGGCTGAATGCATATTATGGGTCGCGTGTTCCTTCGAAATGATTTACAAGTTTTCGGAGGACATAGCCAGTGGCTACAGTAACTGTTCTGGCATTACCTTTAAGGCCAGTATGTTGCGAGGTGTTTACCAAGAGAAATGCGTGCAGGTACCCCACAGACCTTGCATATGTCTAATGATTGAGTTGCCTACCAGCGCAACCACAGAGGACAGTGAATTTCACAGTACAATCATTCACGCATAAATGTCATGAAACACGGTATCCTAATATTAGTTTGTATTGGCCTATCATAATAAGTCATTTTTGTTCGCGGTTTTTATTTAAACCGATCACGTGTTATTTACATGGACATATGCAGGTATCAATAATAGTTTTTTGTATACCTATGAAACAGACGCCCGAAAGTGTTTTTCGTTAATATGTCCACGAACGTATACACCACCGATGTTGCGAAATGCAGTTAGTGTAGTGTCCCGGCGTTCTAATTTGTCAGAACATCACCGATTACCAGTAAAAGTGGCGCAGTTGTCAACTTGAACAGGTTTCGCGTTGGGCGTGTCCTCGATGGGCAATTGTGAACAGTACTTGCAAACTTAGAAATGGCAGCTTCGATAAAGACAACAGAAGTAGGACGTTCAACCTTACGCCATGAATCCTATCATCTATAAATTAACATGCACAAAAAGTTATTACTTTTGATTTCGCCGAAAGTGTGGCTTTGCGATGTTGTGATGCTCCATAGTTGAGTTATTCAGCAATGGCAACGTACGCCGGCTACAAGGACAACACGAAACAAGAAAGACATACACAAGCCCTTGTACCTATACTTCTTGTTTCGTGTCGTCCTCTTCGCGCAGTGTGCGCTGGCGTATGCTTTACTCATCAACCAATTAGCCCACCTGTACATTTTAATCTTAGATCAGCGTTCGTGTATGTCCTCTTTGTTGTATGCATATTACTTTCCATATCTTACAGGCACTTTCGAGTTTGGATAGACTGTGGGAATGGCAAATATTCAATCACACTTGAAAGCTGTACTTTGGTGAAAACTTTGAAAACCACCAACCAACATGAAAATATATTTGCTTTGACGTTTGGTCCCTTGATCGGTGTCTTTCAAAGTCTTCACCAATGTTTCATCCCTACCAGACGAGATTTCTTCAGACCGTCGACTTCGTGAAAGCCTCAGGTCTTTGCGCCCGTTCTTACAGACGCAGTACGTGAAGAAGCGCAAGGCCGTGGTGGCGTCCACAGGCCTAGTGAGTGTGATAATGAACGTGACACACAGCCCGGATCCTATAGCGACTCTTCTGATCGGAGCGCCCATCATGCGAGCCATGGTTCCGCGTCGCCAGGGCGCATACAGATGGAGATGGGCTAACCAGCACCACCTGAACCAGGCTACCAACTGTGTTGAGAACAAGATGGCGTCGAGCAAGGCGATAGCCGGGAGGGTGAGTAATGGGGCGTTTGAGAGCGGCGGCTCCAAGAGGCGTGCACACGAAAACACAGGCACGTGTACGCCACCTACTACAGAAAAGTGGGATAGGTGAATTCTTGACACTCCATTTCAAGCGCTTTTGAACAAAAAACGAAATACTTCTTTTTCTTTTTCTTCTTGCTTGAAAGTGCTTAAAGGGCCCCTACACCACACCGAGTTTAAAGACAAAAGAGTTACCCGCCACGGTGGTGAAGTGGTTATGATGCTCGACTGCTGACCTGAAGGTCGCGGGTCAAATACCAGCCGCGACGGCCGCATTTTTGATGGGGGCTTAAAAAGTCCCAGGTGGTCGACATTTCCGCAGCCCTCCACTACCATGTCCCTCATCCTGGTTTTGGGACGTTGAACCCCATCAATTATTATAACAACAGAAAACAGTGGTTTCGTTCTGAACTTCACTGCCCTCCCTACAGAAGCTATCTCCTTCTCGCCACTTATTTCTTCATAAACCACGTGGAAAATGTCAACACTAAGTCTTGAGCCTATTGGGATTTCGCGCATCTCGGCTACGCGCTCATATCACCGCTTGTACGGTTGAAAACGCACAAAACAAAGTGAAATCAGTTCATCGCGCTCGACAGTCATGCAAGACGAGGCAGAACTGGCTTACGACTGCATGGCAAAGCAGGGTAGGAGACAATTTTCAACCGAGATAACTCGTATAAGGACCAATCGAGAGCTTATTTTCTCTTGACGTAACGTGAACAGACTGCTGGCGTCACGAATTGTGCCGTAAAGACTGGAAACGCCTGGAGAGGATGACACGCTCATTCTTTGTATATTCAAAGGTTGTTTAGGGTCTTTTAAAACACATCAGCTTCGAGGAATCCAAACAGCCTTACTTTATTCCATAAGTGCTTCTCATTCAGTAAACCGGGCCAGAGACAGCGCGGGTGGACCCGCGGAACACGATTGCCTCACCAGCTACAACGACCTCACGAAAGCATTTTATCTCTAAAAGAAGAACCTTTCCCACCCTTCATCGCAAGCTAAACAGAGCACAGGCAACTACCCTCCGCCTGTTACAGACAAACAAGGACCCGTCACTGTATCGATACCACGAAGTATACCCAGACATTTATCCTAACCACACTTGTAGAAGAGACAGGAGGTGTAAACACGGACGCGAGAGAGAAGTGAAGACAGCAGAAACGCCGGTGTTTGTGGTGTCATCACTTCTCTCCTTTGTCCGAGTTTGAACGCCCTGTCTCATTAACATGAATACACTTACCAACTAGTTCAGCAATCTGTTATTTCAAACTTGTACGATCTGTAAGACCCAGGTAGCCTGGCCCCGCATATGCCGTGGTAATGTAAACCCCAATGCCCGTCCATTAACACCGAGACCCTGTCGTCGAGATAGCACGCCACCCTGCGCAGCTCCCACCTCGACGACTAACTTTGGGCTACCCAGTAATCCCGCGAGGCGACGAGGAGGCAAGACCTCGACGTCCCCACGTGGGAGGCCTTGGTCCAGCCAACTAAACTGCTGGTTATAATAAACGTTTATTCCTCCTCCTCCTGCTCAGGCACGCTGGGCTCTTTTATTATATCCTGTCCTTCGAGAGCCGCGGGCTTCGTCAGCCTTATTTCTCTGACATCCCCGCAGAGCATGATATACGCGTTCATCTCTAACTATCGTCGTGTGCTTACAGATCGAAAGAGGAGACAGCCTCCTGGCTCTGCTATTGATTTGATGTTCCTGCTTCTTCCTTTTTTCCTCAAAAACGCCGAATATATATCAAATCTCCGCTACACTTCACTTTCCTGAAGCTGGTGAATGGCAAAGGAAAATTTCGCTTCCTGACGTTGTGGTACCTTGTATTCAAGCGGTGGCTATAATTTTACTCCTAGCAGGATCGATCCCCATTGCGGCTATTGTGCGTGCATATGACTGCTGCCACCTATTACTTGTAGTGATAGAGAGCATGTGTAGACAAGCAATAATTTGCGAAAAACAAAATAGAAAACTAAAATACTCTCACCACAGCTGCCTTTAAGTAACAGGTGTCCTCGATGGCAACGACAGTATTGGGAATGAACCGACCCAGTTAATTAACACCGGCATGCTGTCATAAGCCCACGTCATAAATAATGTGCAGAAATTTGCGGCCAATTAAGGACGACCATGCCTTCTCCGAAATAGAAGATAATATTCGGTATTCTCAGAAACGATTCTAGTTGGTACAACAGTATCAACGCAGTAGCATTCTAATCGCTTTGATCTTGAGTGGTCTCCCAAAAGTCCTCTGAAGACACCCAGTAGACTAATCTTGATGGAAAGAGACGAAACCTGAACCAGTTAAAAGAGATTTATTATACTGACGGCGACAAAGAGAGTGTCAACATAGGCCGGCAAAGCGCTTGCCCAGAGTTAATGTTTTCCTTCTCCCCTTTAATGTAACGTTAAATTGTTTACTGTGGTATATTGTGGCTTCATAAGACATGACTACAATATCGCAACGGTACAGGCACATGGAAGGAAGACTTCACGTCCCTGTCCCATTACACATGCTCGATAGCAGCTGGCCCAAAAATCTGCCAATATGTGTCTTCTTTGTGGCCTTGCTCGACCTGCTTACCTAATTTAAAAGAAAACGTTGCTGTGCTAGTCAGTTCCTTTTACACAGTAGACCGTTTAGCGCGAACAAATAACGTGGGAAGGGTTCAACGGCGTTGCGAATTTTCGGCTGTTTATCCGATTGCATTTTAATCATATTGCAGTGCAACCACAGACATAGGCAATGACATGCTCAGCATACCACGAAAAGTTAAAACCCGGAACACCCCAGTCACAGCCTGCTATAAAAAAAGACATTCTTTCTGCCCCCGAGAGTAACACCGATGTGTCAATATTACATGTGTCTTCGGATTTTGTTGCGAAAGGCCTCCAACAATTCGCGAGCCGTGGTGTCCTTGCTTTTTCTTGCCATCCGATTCTTATAGAGTCGTTGGTATTCCCACTCTCATACCAGGTTCAGACAGAGTCGGCCGTCCTCGAGCCCTTGTTCGATGCCTACCGACGGAGCCTCGCCGATGAAGTCGGCCTTGGCAAGCGCCTCACGACGCAGTACAGCAACAGCGAGCTGTTCTACGTGCTGTGGGCCCAGGGCCACTGCGACGACCCGCTAGCGGAGGTGGTCGTCAACGGTGTCGCTAACAACTCCGCCCACTTCGCCAAAACTTTCGGGTGCTCTCGCGGTGACAGGCTGTGGTCCGAGGACAAGTGCACCTTTTGGACATAGAACACTTTCCTCCTTTTTTTTATTTCTCAGTTTTTCTCCAAATGTTTGTTACGCTTTTCGTTTTCTCAGAGGTTATTTTATTGCTTGTATATAGTGTCATAATAAATGCGTTTTGTTTTGACAGTTACATCCTAACAGGTTGTGTTATTTGGACTTATACGTCTAAAATCATGTCTCGGGCTAGTTAGTAGGAACAGTTCGGGAAATAAGTGATAGCATAACAATTTTCATGGTGGTGGTGATCATAGGTCGGCACACGCCCTCAAGAGTCGACTCACTCAGATCGAGCCGTGAGTCCGAGCCCGAATGAGTCCGGTTGAGGAAAAGTTTGATGATTCTGAGTGTGAATGAGCCCTAAGCGTAAAGATATATTTCTTGAGGAGCCTCAGTGAGCACATTTTTTTGCCGACCTGTGGTCTGTACTCATTTTCAGCATTACTAACAGCCTTATGTCGGCTCACGCTTATAGTCATGACTACTCACACATACTTCAACCCTTTGTGAGGCACTACCTTGAAAAAAAAACTGTTTTCTTATAATCTGCAGAATAGCACTTAAAATGACTTAAGAAAATGTTTGACAAAAACGGCAAAATAGCTTCTGAGAAAAAAGTGGTAGATATATGTACCGCTGTCCTCGGGGGATATGAAATGAAAAAAAAAATTGAGCAGGCACATTAGTTACAAATTAAAGGGGGCTGTTTACTTTTAGAAATGCTTCAAGCATACAATGCGCTGCGGAACTTGATATTTGCTGCACTGACAGCTGATGTGCAATTACGGCTCCAACACTCGAAGGTGACCTGTGACAGGTATATATGAACCAACGCGACTTCACGATTGCGGTAATTATAACTGCACCTAAAGCGGACTGCGATCGGTGCTGCGTTTGGAAATAAAACCCGTGCTACAATGAAAATGGAAATACTGCGTTTGTGCAACCTTACCGGTGCGATAGCTCTCCTGGTAGGGCTAACACCACCAGCCGAAATAAAGCCCGAGAATGGTTCGTTGAAGAAAAGTCAACAACAAGCGCAGCAAAAACCTCTTTCGATATTGAAAGTGAGTCACTAGGCTCCGTTTAGTAATTGGGTAAAATAGGACACTTCACAGGCATGTTCAATCAAAGCTTTCAAGGCGATCATTTAGGCGACAACAGCCGATAGCCAGCGGTAATCAAGGAACGCGCGAAATCCAATTTGCTGTCCGCGCCGCATGTGTTAGCGAAATAAACTCGTGATAACCTTCTTCAATACCTCGGTAGATGGCACCACCAGAAAAAGCGGCGCCAGTTTGGGCCGTTTGTTTATTGTGAGTGTTTCAAACGTAGTGAAAAAGTGATTACAATTGTACCACTGTCCTACAAAGGGTTAGGGCACTAGCGTTGAAGTGCCAGCTCAGTATTTATTGATCAGAGGCGTTAGTTGTGGAGAGTCGGTGCTGGACCCCCCCCCCCTGTCTGCTTCCCGTCGCAAGCTTTGTCACGGTAAGCTATTTCACGAAGACCCAAGGCGCGCAAGGCAGGGTAGGCAGGAAGCGAGAAGCAGGCGAGCAGCAAACTCGAGGCAAAGTGCGGTTCTTGTTGGAGCCAGACGATCCTCTTCCCTGTGCTACGTGAAGGCGGCCACATTTTAAGGGCGCAGTATGGAACACGCCCCTCGGTCACTGCGCATCACGTGCTGCTATCAAGCCAGTCAATGACGGTGTGCCTCTTACAACATATATATCTAGCATTTAGCGATGAAATGTCCAGGAGAAAGCCAGCGCTCGTCCTGTACGCGCCTCATCTAGTCCTTCCATGTACGCGCTACATGACTTCATTGCTACAGAACTGAACAGACAACTCAGACATTCTTCTACCCTCCATTCAGACAACTTCAAAATTTCCATAGGCTTACCCTATAGGCCAAAAATTCACACAAAATTTATATCATCAGAACGCGACGAAATCTTTCAAAATCTAGAAATTAAATATTTCCAGAAATCTATAGCCTTAGGCTTCTGGTCCCAAATGACACAAGAATTTAGTTTGGAAGCTCTGCATTTGCTAAGCGCACAAACAGCGGTTAAGGTTCCCGTATGCGCGGCAATAATGCGCAGAGCAACTTGAAAACATTTTGTCCTGCCTCGTTGTTGTAGCCGAGAGCGTAACGCGTTTGACTCACAACCGAAGGGGCGCTGGTTAGAATCTCGCTGTTGGCCTCGCAGAGAAAAAGAAAAGACATGCTGCAGCGATACCTTGACCATGGCTAAAACCCAGTTCGTACATGAAAAACGGGTGCTTCGTATCGCAATGCCGGTGATGCTGAGCATAGAATGATTCTTTCAGAATGATGGATTTGTAAGCATGGGCTGCAATACCTCAGCGATTGGCCCTTAAACGCAGTAGAGTTGCCGTCCAGGCCTCAAAAGAACCGCCTTTGGTCTTTATTTTTTTTTTTTTCTAACTTGAATCTGAGATCGGAAAAGAGAAGACCCTCCGTTCCCTGAACGGGACGTGGCCATTGCTCCCATACAGCAAGTGCAGAGTCCTCCAAGCATCGTAAGCTCCGCACCACTGCGGCACTCTAGCACCACCCCGAAGCCCGCTTGTGCCCATTGGAAACCGCTGGGTGGCCGGCCGGCACTACGGATCGAACCCGGTACCTCCCGTATGGAAAGCTGACGCCGAAGCGTATCGCCACTACTCAGATGAGTGTACAGGTAAACAAGGCGCAATACATTGGTTTCGTTGAAATGCGACGGAACTTAAAAAAGTATCGAACGGAAGCGCAGCGTTAAATTTTCACGCATGCGCTAGAATAATGTGGAGAGCAACTTCTAAACACCTTTCCTTTGCTGTTGTTGTAGCCGAGATGGTAAAGCGTTGGTCTCACAACTAAAGGGGCGCTGGTTCGAATCCTGCTGGCGGCCTGGATGCGAAAGAGAAAACCCTCACAATGGTGTCATTACCGTGATCAAAACAAAATTCGTGCGGGAAAGACTGGTTCTTCGAATCGCACTGTCGGCATTCCCAAGAATACAATGATGGCGTCATGGGTGTATCGAGGCTCGCACTGACAAGCCCACAATTGGATTTGTAAGCAAGGGTTCCAATTGTATACACGCCGACTCTTAAATGCAGTGGAGGTGCCTGCCGTGCCTCAAAAGATCTCTCGATTTTTATTATTATTTTTTTTAAATTGAAGTTCGGAGAACAAAAAAGAGGATCCCCGGTTCGCTGCACGGGAAGCTACCCTTGGTCCCGTGCAGCGCGTTGGGAATCCTCCAAGCGTCTTAAGCCTCGCCCACTGCGGCACAGAAGCGCCACCACGAAGCCCGGTTGTACCCATTTGAAACCGCTGGGTGGGCGGCCGGCCCTGGGGATCGAACCCGGTACCTCCCGTAGTGGAAGCTGACGCCCACGCGTTTCGCCACCACTGCGGTGAGGGTACTGGTGAACAACGTGCAAGATATAGGTTTCGTGAAAAAGCGGCGAAATTTAAAAGAGTGGAATGAATGAAATAAAAGTCAGGGTCACTCTAGATTGGAGAGTTCCTTAATCCAGGAATCCTCCAGCCGAAATCGCGTTCCTTAGGAAATCCGAGAGTTATTGCCTTACCTGGTTCGTAGTAATGCCCTCACTGGGATTCGAACCACCGCCCTCTCGGTTACGAACTTAACGCCTTAGTCACTCGGCTACTGGAACGGCACAACAAGCGCGCTTATAAGTTGGTCTGTACATTATTTCAGCCCCTAATCCTAACAATTTAACGCTAGGATTGTTTGTCCAAGCCTCGGCACAGGTACCACTTCAAAATATTACTGATATCATTCATGATGAAGGCTGTAGCCTCAATGAATTTCGTCTTTCTCAATTTTTTAAGTGTTGCACTCTTATGAAAAGAGTCATTGAAGCATTTTCGACCAAAAGGCAGGCCTATAGCCTTATTATTTGATGAAAATTAACCCTCGCAACTATTTTAAAGGAGATTTAGCAAAACTTTGCCAAGTCGAAAAGCAATAGATTAGCTAAGGCTATAGTTTGCTTTCTTGGTTGAAAATACGCTCACACCATATATTTAATCAAACTTCGACAAAACTGAGAAATCTCTAGAAGGAGATTGACAAATTCTATAGGTTGACGTTCAGGTTGAAAATGGTCTCAAAATCGAATTCATCGGAAAACAACGAACCCTTTGAAAAATCGAAAAATACCAGTTTTCCAAAGGCTATAGGCATGCCATTCAGCTTTAAATTGTCCTTAAAATCGAATTAATCGCACTACTAAGAAAATTGGAAAACTCGAAAAATGCAAGATTTCCAAAGGCTTATAGGCTTGCCGTTGAGGTCGAAGAAAGTCTCGAAATCGAATTCATCAGAATACGAAAGATCGGAAAATGCAAGATTTCTATAGGCTGTAGGCTTGCTATTCAAGTTGAATGGTCTAAAAAAGGAATTCATCACAATACGAAGAAAATTGGTAAAACTCGTAAAATTCAACATTTCCAAAGGCTTGCTATTTAGGTTGATAATTGTCTCGATATCGAATTCAACAGAATGGGAGGAAAGTTTGAAAAATCGAAAAATACAAGTTTTGAAAACGGTATAGGCTTGCCGTTTAGGTTGATAATGGTCTGGAAATTAAATTCATCGGAATATGAAAAAAATTGAACAACTCGAAAAATGCACCACTTACAAAGGCTACATACAGGCCTGGCGTTTACGTTGAAAATAGTCTCGAAATCGAATTCATTAGAATACAAGGAACCATGAAAAATCGTAAAATACAAGTTTTCCAAAGGCTATAAGGCTTGCCATTCAGGTTGAAAATGGTCTCAATATCGAATTCATCGGTATAGGAAGAAAATTGGGAAAACTCGAAAATTGTAACATTTCCAAAGGCCAGTTAGGTCGATGATGGTCTCAAAATGGAATTCAACAGAATACGAAAAAAACTGGAAAACACGAAAAATGCGAGATTTCCTAAGCGTACAGGCTTCCCATTTCGGTTGAGAATGGCCTGAATATCGAATTCAACAGAATACGACGCAAGTTTTGAAAAATCGAAACACAATATTTGCAAAGCCTTTAGGCTTACCCTTAAGGTTGAAAATTGTCCAGAAATCGAATTCATCAGAATACGAAGAAAACTTGAGAAATCGAAACAAACAAGTTTTCCAAAGGCTATTGGTTTGCCATATAGTTTGAAAATAGTCTGAAAATCTAATTCATAACAATACGATGAAACATTTAAAGATTGGAACACAAAACATTTCGAGAGGCTTGCTGTTTAGCTGAAAATAGTCTCGAAATCGAATTTCAGAGTACGATGGAACTATGAAATATTGAAAAAAAAACAAGATTTCTTTAGGCTGTAGGCTTACCATCTCGTCCGAAAAAATCCTAAAATTGGCAAAGAAATTGTACAGCACCAACAAAGCAGGTTGACAAGAGAAACACCAAAATGGTAATAACGTTAACGTTGCACAGAATGCTGTCTTCCCTTTAGAAATCGTGACGCATATATGTGTGCGCACATGATCCAAAAATCAGACAAAATTTATGAAGAAATCAACTTCGTTCCTTAATTGGGATAGTCATGGCGTACATACAGCACTTGCATAAAGGTAAAAGATATGTTACAATAATTTCGCGCTCAAGGTTATCACGCGGCCCATACGAAGGCGTGGTCTTATGGAAAGAACCAGCAAGCGCGTGAACATAAACTGCGTGTTAGGAACTAATCTTTTGTGCAATTCCTATTCATCGCAAACAGTGTGAATGCGCTGCTCTTTTCTATACCACGACGTATTTTCAACGGGCGCGTGATAAGCTTCAATGCACTGAGGCATATTTCCTTAATCAAGAAGGAAGTATAGTCTTTTCGGTAGGCCATCGCTGTCACGGCGCACATTGTGCGTGTTGGGCTTGCTGCATCCCGTCCGTATTTAAACAAAGGCTCAAGCAGACTTCACATAACAAGGGAGATTAATTTATTTAACGCTCACTCGTCAGCACGACGACCGAAGGCGCGCAAGGCAGGCAGGAAGCGTGAAGCAGGCGAACAGGAACTCCAGGAAGCGTGTGGCCCTTCTTGGAGCCAGGCGATCCTCTCCCTGGCAAACGCGAAGGCGAAGGCATTTCAAGGACACAGGATGGGCCACGCGCATCCCTAGTGCCCATCACGTGGTGCTATGAAGCCAGCCAGTGAGGGCGTGGCTCCTACAACATATATATGTCCAATTTTGTGATGAAACGTTCTGCTTAAAGGAGCGCTCGTCCTGTATCTTTGTGCCTCATCTAGTCCTTTTTCGTTCGCGCTCGAGAATTATGTGTTACGAAGCAGATAGATAATTCGACAGTCTTCAACCCTAATGTCGATTTCTTTAAAATGCGACGAAACTATCAAAAATGGAGCATCTAAAGATTTCCAAAGGCTATAGGCTTCTCCTTTCAGTCCAAATTTTCCACAAAACACATTCCAGGATATCACGGCAAAACTCTCAAAAATCCCGAAAATAAAGATTGCCGGACGCTATATTCTTACCGTTCTGGTCTCAAATGACACCACATTTTCTTCATGAACGTCTGAATTTGCGTTACGAAGGACACGAAAGCGCAAAGGTAAATTTACACGTATGCACTACAATAATGTGCAGAGCAACTTCTAAACTCTGTTTCCCGTGCCGTGGTTGTGGCCGAGATGGTAAAGCGTTCTGCTCAGAACCGAAAGGGCACTGGTTCGAATCCCGATCGCGGCCGCATTGAAAAAAGAAAAAAAAAAACGGAAAACCATGCCGCAGTGACGCGGTTACCGTGGCTGAAACCCACTTCGTATATCCAAAAACTGGTGTTTCAAATCGCTCTGCCAGCATTCCTCAGGATACAACGATGGCGTCATGGGTGTATCGAGGCACGCACTGACACGCCCACAATTGGATTTGCAAACAATGGTTGCAATTGTGTACACACCGACCCTTAAATGCAGTGGAGGCGCCTGCCGCGCCTCAAAAGCACTCTCTGGGTCTTTGTTTTATTTTTTTTAAATTGAAGTTCGGAGAACAAAAAAGAGGACCCCCGGTTCGCTGCACGGGAAGCTACCCTTGGTCCCGTGCAGCGCGTTGGGAATCCTCCAAGCGTCTTAAGCCTCGCCCACTGCGGCACAGAAGCGCCACCACGAAGCCCGGTTGTACCCATTTGAAACCGCTGGGTGGGCGGCCGGCCCTGGGGATCGAACCCGGTACCTCCCGTAGTGGAAGCTGACGCCCAAGCGTTTCGCCACCGCTGCGGTGAGGGTACTGGTGAACAAAGTGCAAGATATAGGTTTCGTGAAAAAGTGGCGAAATTTAAAAGAGTGGAATGAATTAAATAAAAGTCAGGTTCACTCTAGGTTGCGGGTCCCTTCTTCCAGGAACCATTTAGCCGAAATCGCATCCAGTAACAAATCCGAGAGTTATAGCCTTACCTTTTTGGTAGCAATGCCCTCACTGGGATTCGAACCACCGCCCTCTCGGTTACGAACTTAACGCCTTAGCCACTCGGCTACTGGAACGGCACAGCGAGCGTGCTTATAAGTTGGTCTGTACATTATTGCAGTCCATAATCCTGAAATTTAACGCTGTGGTTGTTTGTCCAAGCCTCGGCACGAGTACCCGTTCAAGATATTATTGCTGTCATTCATGATGAAGGCTATATCCTCTATAGATCTTGTATTCCTCTATTTTTAAGTATCGTTGCAACTTTATGAAACATGTCATTGAAGCCTATAGCCTTACCGTATGATGAAAATTAGCCCTCGCCACTATTTTACGGAGATTCAGCAAAATTTTGCCAAGTCGCAATGCTATAGATAGCTAAGGTTATAGCTTTGCTTTCTTGGTTGAAAATACGCTCACACCATATATTTCACCAAATTTCGAGGAAACTGAGGAATCAAAAAAAGAAAAGAGATTTATAAAGGCTATAGGCTTGCCGCTTAGGTTTAAAATGGTCTCGAAATCGAATTCATCACAATACGGCGAAACTACAAAAATTTGAAAATACAAGTTTTCCATGGGTTATAGGCTTGCCTTTCAAGTTGAAAATGGTCTCAAAAACGAATTCATCACAATACGAAGAAAACGGAAATACTAGAAAAATGCAACATTTCCAAAGGCATAGGCTGAAAATGGCCTCGAAATCGAATTCATCAGAATACGACGAAACTACGAAAAATCGAAAATAGAAGTTTTCCATAGGCTATAGGCTTGCCATTTAGCTTGAAAATGGCCTCAAAAACGAATTCATCAGAATACGAAGAAAACGGAAATACTAGAAAAATGCAACATTTCCAATGGCTTGCTATTTAGGCGGAAAATTGTCTCGAAATCGAATTCATCAAAATACGACGAAACTACGAAAAATCGAAAATAGAAGTTTTCCATAGGCTTGCCATTTAGCTTGAAACCTTGAAAAATCAAAGCACACAAGTTTCCAAATGGCTGTATAGGCTTGCTATTTCGGTTAAAAATGCTCTCAAAATCGAATTCCTCACAATACGAAGAAAACTGGAAAACCCGCAAAATGCAGCATTTCCAAAGGCTTGCCATTTTGGTTGAGAACGGTCTCAAGATCGTGTTTAATAGAATACGACGCAACTTTGAAAAATCGAAACACAACATTTGCAAAGACTATAGGCTTTGCCCTTTAGGTTACAAAATGGCCTAGAAATCGACATCTTCATAATACGAACGAAACCTTAAGAAATCGAAACACATCACTCCAGCCATGCTAAACAGAATCGATCCAGACTTTTCACCTCACTGTCAGCACTGTAATCACGACCACTGCAATTTCGAACACATGCTCTGGCTGTGCCCCTTTAATTCGGGGTCAGGATTATCGGACAAACCCTCCTGGGAGGCTGCCATGCGCAGCATGGACCTCAACAAACAACTCCTGGCAGTGCAGAGGGCCCGGGACATCGCCGAGAGGCTCCAGCTTCCGGCACCTTCCTGGGTGGAGCCACCTGGCTGAGCTAGCGGGACCTCCAGTCGCGTTCAGCTTCTGCCACTTTTGGACCACAATAAAGTTCTGACTCACTCACTCCAATAGCTATAGGCTTGCCATATAGGTTGAAAATGGTCTCAAAGTCTAATTATTTAGAATAAGAAGAAGAAATGAAATCTCGAAAAATGCAAGACTTCGAAAGGCTATTTGCTTGCCATTTATGTTGAAAATGGTCTCGAAATCGAATTCATCAGAATGCGATGAAACTTTCAAAAATCGGAACACAACATCTTCAAAGGATAAAGGCTTGCTCTTTACGCTTAAAATGGACTAGAAATTGAATTCATCAGAATACGACAAAAATATGAAGACTTGAAAAATACAAGATTTCTATAGGCTGTAGGCTTACTATTTTCGTCCGAAAAGACCCTAAAATTGGCAAAGAAATTGTGCAGCATCAACAAAGCAGGTCGACATGAGAAACACTAAAATGGTACGAGCGCTAACGTTGCACAGAATGCTGTCTTTGTTAGATATAGTGACGTATATATGTGTGTCCACATCAACCAAAAATTAGATGAAATATATCAAGAAATCAACTTCCTTCCTCAAATGTGATAGTCATGGCGTACATACAGTACTGGCATAAATGTAAACATGCTTCAATAATTTCGCGTTCTATGTGATCACGCGGCCCATACAAAAGCGTGGTGTTATGGAAAAGAACCAGCCAGCGCTTGAACATAAACTGGGTTTTAGGAACTAATCTTTTGTGCAATTCCTTTTCATTGTAAACAGTGCGAATGCGCTGCTCTTTTCCATACCACGACGTTTTATCAAAGGGCGCGTGATAACCTCAAATGCGTTCAGGTATATTTCCTTAAACAAGAGTGAAGTATGGTCTTTTCGGTACTGCCTAACTATCACCGCGAACGTTGTGCGTGTTGGACTTGCTACATCCCGTACGTAGTTAAACAAAGACTCAAACAGGCTTCACATAACAACGGACAAGAATTTATTTTACGCTCACTCGTCAGCAGGACGACCGAAGGCGAGCACGGCAGGCAGGCAGGAAGCGAGAAGCAGGCGAACAGCAACTCCGGGAAGCGTGTGGTTCTTTTTGGAGCCAGGCGATCCTTTCTCTGGGATACGCGTAGGCGGCAACATTTGAAGTACACAGGATGGGCCACGCGCATCTCTAGTGCGCATCACGTGGTGCTATGAAGCCAGTCAGTGAGGGCGTGGCTCCTACAACATATATATGTAGAATTTTGTGATGAAACGTTCAGTTGAAAGGAGCCTCGTCCTGTATTTATTCGCCTCAGTCTAGTCCCTTTTCGTTCGCGATGGAGAATTTATTTGCTGGAAAGCAGACAGGCAATTCGACACATTCTTTTAACCTTAGATCGATTTCTTTAAAATGCGACGAAACTCTCAGAAATGGGGCATTTAAAGATTTCCAAAGTACAGGCTGAACCTTTCATTCCAAAATTTCCACTAAACATATTGCATCATATCACGACGAAACTTTCAAAAATCCCGAAATTAAAGATTGCCGAAGCTATATTCTTACCGTTCTGGCCACAAGTGACACCGCATTTTATTTATGACGCTCTGAACTTACGTTAGGATGGACACGGAAGCTCAGCATTAAATTTTCACGCATGCGCTAGAATAATGTGGAGAGCAACTTCTAAACGCCATTTCCTGTGCTGTTGTAGCCGAGATGGTAAAGCGTACGTCTCACAACCAAAAAGGCGCTGGTTCGAATCCTGCTGGCGGCCGGGATGCGAAAGAGAAAACCGTCACAATGATGCCGTTACCGTGGTTCAAAACAGAATTCGTGCCGGAAAGACTGGTGCTTCCAATCGCACTGCGGACATACCCGAGGATACAATGATGGCGTCATGGGTGTATCGAGGCTCGCACTTACGCGTCCACCATTGGAGTCGTAACGAATGATTGCAGTAATGTACACACCCACCCTAAAATGCAGCAGAGGTGCCTGCCGGTCTTGAAGAGGTCTCTGGATCTTTCTTTTATTTTTTCAAAATTAAGTTCGGAGAACAAACAAGAGGACCCCCGGTTCGCTGCACGGGAAGCTACCCTTGGTCCCGTGCAGCGCGTTGGGAATCCTCCGAGCGTCATAAGCCTCGCCCACTGCGGCACAGAAGCGCCACCACGAAGACCGGTTGTACCCATTTGAAACCGCTGGGTGGGCGGCCGGCCCTGGGGATCGAACCCGGTACCTCCCGTAGTGGAAGCAGACGCCCAAGCGTTTCGCCACCGCTGCGGTGAGTGTACTGGTGAACAACGTGCAAGATATAGGTTTGTGATAAAGCGGCGAAATTAAAAAAGAGTGAAATGAATGAAATAAAAGTCCGGGTCACTCTAGATTGGAGGGTCCCTTAATCCGGGAACCCTCCAGCCGAAATCGCATCCATGAGGATTCCTAGATTTAAGGCCTTTTTTCGATAGCGATGCCCGCACTGGGATTCGAACCACCGCCCTTTCGGTTACGAGCTTAACATCTTAGCCAATTGGCTACTTGAGCGGCACAGCGAACAGTGCTCACGAGATGGTCTGAACATTAGACATTTATAGTTTAGCGTTAACGTGATATCGGGGGTAAAGGTAATAGCGTTACCGTGCCGCAAACGTTGGTTGCAGAAAGCGTGTTTTAGTTTAGCGGGATAGCGTTACGTGCCCAAGCCGGGACGGGGGCGCCACCTAGGGAAGGATGAATGCGTTAAAAAAAAGTGAAAAGAACAAACCCTAGAATGCTCGCCTGTATCCCCGCACGCAGCAAGATGACTTCTTTTTTTAGTGACACTAAAAGTGAATAAATGTGAACTAAATTCCAAAAGCGAATATTTTCATGTTGCAGACTTGTTTACACCGATCTTTTAGATAGGCCTAGGGACGTTCGAAATGGGAAGCGATCTCAAAACCTACGCCAAGTTATCCGTAATACCGTGTTGTCGAAGCTACCTGAATGCAAGCGAAGCCGTTTAGCGCAGTATTTTGCTACGAAAGAAGTGGATCCGTCCACATGAACGCTAAATTCAGTTCGAAGTGGGCGTCCAAAACCACCGCCATGTTTTACGTACACTACGTAAACCACGAAAACACGGTAATGCTAAAACTGAAAAATAGCGTGCGTACGGTAAACGCGACGGGTAACTTACGGTACTGCGCATGCGCATTTCGGTCCCGGTATTCCGGTAAGGCCGCTGTTCCGTTAAGCCCGCTAAACTATAACTGTCTATTATTGCAGCCCAAAGCCGTAAAAAGTTAATGTTAGGGTTGTTTGTCTAATCCTCGGTACACACGTCACTTCAAAACATATTTGAATCATTATTATGAAGACTACAGCTTCTGAAGACTATCGCATTCTTGACCAAAAGAGAGGTCTACAGCCTTACTTTTTGATGAAAATAGCCCCAGAAATCATTTTATGGAAACTCAACAAAACACTGCCCGGTCGCGCGCACATCATGGACAGTGTACCGATCATCGGTCGCGCGCCGATCTGCAGTGTGCGCGCCGATCATCGGCGTGCACACTGCCGCGCGCGCCGATGATCCAGGCGGCCGCGGTAGTTGAGACATGTTTCGCACAATGCCTCACAGATGGCAGTACAATATCTAATGTTTGCTGTTTGCTTGATATGTTTTCCGCTAGATGGACATAGTTGTCCATTTTTGGAGCTGTTTGCAAGTTTGTGTGTGTTTCTAGCTGCGATGAGTGCAATATCCCTGCTTTTTTGGAAGCATGGCGTCGAGCAAAAAACGTAGTTTGATGGCCTCGCCAATGCGCCTACAAATCACCGAATGGGCTGAGTTTCGTCATGACACCTGCCGAACAAAATGCGTTTGGAGACTCCTTCCACTACATGGCATTTATGTATTGTTTTTTTTCGAAGCAGTTGCAAGCAACATCGTGGCTTTGTGGTAGGACACCTTCTGGCCAGGCAAAGGGCGCGGGATCGATCCTCAATGAGAGCGAAGATTTTAATTGTTTCTTTTGTTTGCATCTTTCTCGATTTTTTGGTCACGGACGATTTTTCGCTCACAAGCGACGCCGTCACCGACGCCTAAGCCGACGGCGGAATTTATGAAAACGAGTTCTCTGACGCTATCGCGTTAAAATCTTGAAAAATCGAAAGCTAAAATATTTCCAAATGCTATAGGCTTGCAATTGCGCTTCAAAATGGTAAGAAAATCAAATTCATCAAAATGTGAGAAAATTTTGAAAAATCGAAAAACACAAGATTTCCAAAGGCTATACGCTTGAAATTGCGGTTCAATATGGTCAGAAAATTGAATTAACCAAAATGCGTGAAAATGTAGTGAAAACTGATAAGATCCCCCGCGCATTGTGTGTTCTACCGCGGTTAAAAGCGCGCGAGCGGGGGCAACGAACGTGGCCGATGCAGAGATCAAACGAGCCGGCCCATTTCTGTCGCTCGGAGGGTGCACGCGATAATATCACCCCGCTCGAGAGGCCTGCCGTCGAAGCAGACAGGAAGCACCCTGCCCGTCTAGCAACTTTCAACTTTGAATCTAAGGGCGCAGTCGCGATCGCTGGCGCGCGCGCTATCTCGAAAGCCATCACAGCGGGTGGTTCCTCTACCCTTCTACGTGCTGCGCTCTCAACGCGAAGTGACTATGCGGAGAGGATCTCTCTCTGGAGCGGCCGTGTTCTCTTACACCAGCGTTTTGTAGTTACGCGAGATCGAATGCAAAACAGCTGCCATCCTCACTTCGTGTAACACTACAACTTGTTGCTATCGCATTCATTGCTTCACCCTTGCGTTGAAACTGTGACTTTTTGTAGTACAGTCAAATTTGAAGCCACGTTGCCTTAGCAAGCGAACACTTTAAGGTGGTAGGCCACTTAAGCGTTAAAATAACATTTTCTTCAAAACAAGCACGTCTTATTTCACTTACCCAGGCATTTATAGTAAAAAAATATTATTTATTTTTTGGGATGTGATCTTTGTCAAAAATAGTATTAAAAGTGGTAGTCACGCCAGCCGTGATAGTGACTAAGGGTGGCTTAATTCAGTAAAGCTTTGGCATTTATGCAACGAAAGGTTGGAGCTATGTAGTGAACTAGGATAAGTATTATGCAGTAAATATCAAGGAAGTAATGTTACAAAAAAACAAAAAGACGGGGAAAAAGAGCGAATTTAAACTGAACCTGTTTGCAAAATCAGCTGTGAATTAAGAAATATTCCATCAATTTCTTTTATTCTAATTCATTGCACAGATATATATGTTGTAAACTATTATACAAAATTTCAGTTCGAAGTACACACTGAGAAAAAAGTTATGAAAGTTTGCGTCACATAATTTGGAGGAAATTCTTATTTTGAGTAAAACGTAAAGATTTCAGAGCTTGCAAGATGTGTGCGTCCCCGTTGTGGCCGTTTTTAGGGATTTAAAAACAATTAAAAACGCAAAGTTTTATTTAATGACATCCTCCTATGTAACAGTCAAAATGAGGTTTATAAAGTAAAAAAATCATTATTATAGACGAAAAAACACTTACTTTCGAAAAAAACACAATGTGGTTTCGGTTTCGCTGTACGAGCATGGGGTATTGAAAACTTGCTGTAACTTGCAAACTAATGACGATACGAGGATAATTTTTGCTGCAACATATTTTTGAATGCTCGGGCGTCCACAAAAAGAAAAAAAAACTAAAAATCGGCCTCGTGAGAAATATTCCACTTTTGAGGGTGGCCTACCACCTTAAGTAAATGGAGGCGAGTTGAAGTTTGCTAGTGAAATGTTTCGAAATGCCGCTATACAATCCCTCTAGATTTCTTGACATTTCAAGGGGACTACTTTGTGCTGGCTGTACTCCTCTACATCTTCTAAGCCGTACCTAAACTGTACATCCAAGAATTCTAAAGCTGCACAAACATTTCACGAGTTTGAAAGAGTGAAATGCTGATAAGATATTTTATTTTGACATTAGGTCAATTTTCGCATGGCACACCTACTGACATCCACACTAGCGTATTCACGAATGAAAAACATATAACGAATGAAAAGGAAAACATCCTCACTGTTTATTCTTATATCTTTAATTTTTATGCGGCAAGATAAAATATTTGACTTGAAATTTATAGGCATAGAGGCCAGATGCAAAAGCAGTAAAGTCGCGCGTGGAAAAGCTATCGCAAACACAGAATTTGAAACAAAAGCCGCATTAAAAAAAGACGTTCAAAATCAGCAAGCAGAGCAACTGCAAAAATATTACGCAACTTTTAGACAAATTAGCAAGGTAATACTGCACGAATGGCGAGCATGTTTACACATAGTGTAGGCAGAAAAAGTGCACGGTGAATCAGAAGAAGTTGCTGCATCGCATGAACATTCATTTCGGTATAGATAAACATACGACATTAAGACAACCTGTCAAAGTCCACTTGGCTTACAGCTCATCTGGTGGTGAATGCAATGCGACAGCTAAACGTACAAAAGCGATCATGAATAAAATATGAGTGGTCGGAACTCTGAAGAGCGCGAGAATTTTCCGACAAAACCATTAAAGAATAATTCTAAAGAAAGTTTCCTTAAGGCTGCACGATCTGTCCGCGACACTATTTCCACTGTTCGCTAACGTCTTACAAGCAGCGCACACAATTCATTGCTCGTGTGAACCCTAAACGCACGCGCACAGCCGTCAGAGTCGGCACTTGTCACCAACGTAGTCCTCTCGTGATGCGCAGCCAAAGGCTGCAGCGAACTCGGGCATGTTGTGCAAGGGCAGGAGGCAGCCGGCGCGAGGCGACAGCGGGTCGGGCGTCTGGACGGCGTCGCAAGACATGAGACAGAAGCGGACGAAGAAGGTCTTCTGGGCCTCGGGCCAATACGTTTGGAACTCCTGAGTTGATGCGTAAGCGCCTAAACTCCCAAGGAGGCCCTCGTAGGCCAGCCGCAGGCTCAGGGCCTGCTGGTACATGGCGTTTCGCTGGAGATCGCCACTCCCAACTTCTTGGCGCTGTAGACCGAGTCGACTGTGGAGTCGCTGCAGGCAGAGGACACTCGTGTTGTACATCTCCGCCATTCTACCATGACCAGGATCGTTATGATGCGATGCGGGTCTCTGTTGGACAATTATAAGCAAAGAAGCGTATCTTGATTGGCGCATGAGGCTAAGGAACGCTAGTTATCTGTGGCATTCGTAGAATCTGTTATTACGACAGTTGTGATTATGGATTGCATTGTATCAAAATTAATTAAGTGAGTTTAGAGTGTAAGATATTACTCCAAAGTTTACGGAAGTGAAGCAAGGTGCTAAGGTAGATTTAAGTATGTCTTGTAAGTCGTCGATTTGGTTGACGCCATTGTAATGCGTGTTAGAGCAAACAAAGAAACAGGAACTCGAGTCATAGTAGTAGGAGGCAGACCTAGGCCCGGCCTTTCTGCCTCCTACTCTTTTTTTTTATTACGGAAGTGTACCAAGCCGGGGTTCACCAAGACTTCACTGACGTACTTCTGTCACGGATATGGTGTTGTAAAATGTACACGAAGAGATGACAAAGAAAAAAACTAGAAGAAAAGGTTCCGTCACTGGGGATTGAACCCACGACCCTTCACTCCACAGCGCGCGGCGCTAAACGACTCGCCTACCAAGCGCGCGTTCTTCAGCACACCAATGGCGAGCTGTTTATATAGACCATTTACCGCTGGCGGTACTCAGAGCTCGGTGGCACCTCAGCGTGTTAATCACCTGTGAGATGGCCCGAAGGGCGCGTTTTCATAGTCGTCGCCCCGCTCGTTGCGATGCGCGCGCACCTCCTACGTATACCACCAGCACTTTGCCCTACAGGGCATGGCGCCCGTTCGAGCGAGCCTATCTCGAAATGGGGGTGGTTTGTACTTCTTGTGACTTCACCGCAAGTGTTGCGTTGAAGTTACAGAACGCACGAACATCACTTCGCTCGCTGAAGCGGCCACATTTGCGAAAGGTGCAGGCTGCTCAAACAAAAATAAAGTAACAGCTGTGACAGTTGTTAGTTCGCGCTCGTCCTGAGTATACTTGCGTTCGTTTCCTGCGTCCTTCTTTGGGTTTGACGGAGCTATAGCTACCAAACACCAATAGGCACTGTACAAGATCTCATATATCAATGCACAACGAACGCTCAACTACGTCTGTGAAGGCACGTTTCACTTTCGTGTCATACCGATTCCTATGACGGAGGGATCAGAGATGTTTTTTCACCAGTATGTTTCTTTATTTGAGCTAACACGTATGGCCGAGGTAGATTTAGCTAGATTATGGCGTGTATTAGGACGGATTATGCCTTCGTCCTAAGTCGTCTTATCGTAAGTTAAGAGGCCCCAAGGATATTTTATAGCCTGCCTTTGTACCCTCAGCAGTAGTCTAGAGGATATGTGTTAGAGTACTGATCCGATAATATTGATATCTGGGGTTTAACATCCCAAAACCATGATATGATTATGAGGGATGCCGTAGTGGAGGGCTCCGGAAATTTCGACCACCTGGGTTTCTTTAATGTGCACCTTAGTCTAAGTACACGGGCCTCAAACATTTTCGCCTACATCGAAAATACAGCCGCCGCGGCCGGGATTCGATCCCGCGACCTTCGGGTCAGCACTCGAGCGCCATAACCACTAGACCACCGTGGCGGGTCTAGTACTAATCCGAAAGTTGCGGAATTGAATGCCGGCCGCGGCGGCCGCATTTCGATGGAGACGAAATGCTAGACGCCTGCGTACTTAGATATTTAGGTACATGTGCCTGCAGCGCTGCCGTAGTCCTCCTGTATGGTGGTAGAGGCCTAGTCAGGTGACGTTTCTTTCAACGTCACCTTTTGCCACGAGCACCATGACAATCTTGGATCGTTGCACAAATGAAGAAATAAAATGGTAAAGTGCTTCAGGAGGTTGAAATTTCCGAAGCGAACCATATGGCGTTACTCACATTCATATCATGGTTTTGGGACGTAAAAGACGAACAAATATTAGTAGACATACTATGTATTTGCCAGCTAGTTATGAACAGCACACAACGCCCATGCTCACCGCGTGCGTCGTAGTCATTGAAGCCGGTGAGACGATTTCAGCAATGCGCGCAGACAGCAGCGCCCCGACGGTCGCGTAATTGTATTGGGGCGGCACGCCGTTAGCGTAGAGGAACGGCGACCTCTGGTACAACGTGGGCACCACCACGGCCTGCAGCGCTGCCGAGTAGGCCAGCTCGTGGCGTCGCTCATAGCCCAAGACGAACATCTGCGCCATTGCGGGTGGTGAGCGGGCTCGCCGCTGGTGGCCGTACGCCATGACCTTCAGGTACAGGTCGGTAAAGTGAGCGTCCTGCTGCTCTTCGATGTAGGCTAGAAGAGGAGCGTAGTCCTCCTTAGCGGCGTCGTCGGCGGTTGCGACAATGTCGTCCTGAAATGCCGACCACAACTGCTGCATCAAAATGACTACTCATACAGGAATGTTATCGCGTAGCCGCCTTGACATATTGAGAATTTCCCTACCTAAACCGCTTCTTTAACGATTACAAACAGAGAAAGAAGATAACAAGGCCTGCCTTGTTCTGTCACTCTCTTTTGTGTTTAGCGTTGTGCGCATTTTCCATAAAGAAAAACTCTCAAGGTCCCTTATGCATTCGCCTATGACGACTCGAAGGCGTAAGCAACGTTTTTTTTTTTCTTGTCGGTAGAGATACTAATTCTCCCCCGCCCCCCTCTGAAAGCTTTGTGCACCTCACCTGAGTTTGCACTGCCTCAGTGATCGGCCCACGTTTGACCAAGTGACGATCGCATATCAAGGCGTTAATCATGTGACATCACGTTATGTCACAACGAGTACGTCATATTCCGGCGCAGTGACGTCATGATGGCGTCATATGGCGCCGTCATCGCGCATACCCGCCAATGATGCGGTACGCCCTAAATGGGCAAATATGATGTGTACTACAACAGCAAACAGCCTGTTTCTTGCATCAGCACAGGCAAAAATATAAACACGTCTTATTCGAAAATTGTCTCACTCCGCGAGATAGAGACCATCAGAGAACACATCGTCTTTGTTGTATGCATAGACCTGGCGCGCCAATCTATATCTGTGAGTGTAAATATTGACTTAGATCCGCGTCTGTATTCTTGTATAACAATATCTTACCAACATGCAGTGAGGAAAATAGAGAAAATCATAGTGACGCGTAAATGCCACAGATGGAGAAAGCCACAGAAATGGTCAATCACACGTTGGTAGTCAGCATGGAGGTTGCGCAGGCACTTGGGGTGTATAATAGAGAAAATTTTGTCTACAGTTTCACACCTTTATACTCCTACGGCAAAAGTGGCATGTGTTGTTAAATCAACCTACAGCCCAAGCGTGATACAAACCACTACGCAGATACCCTGCTCCAAGCGCTCAACTCCTGAGGCACCATCGAATGCATCATCGTTTCAAATGGCTCTCAGAAAGGGCCACCGATTATGTCACGAGTGGTAAGGAATTGAAGGATTCTCCGCTCAAGGAGTTGACACTGAGCATAAGACAACCTAAGACTGGTAGTTTCGTCTTGCTGCCGCCGATGGTAGACTGGAAGTGGTGGCTGAGAAATCTCTACCACAACAGTCATAGTCAACAATTTCAAGCCACAGGTACGAGCATGTGCTGACTCACCCGCAGCAGTTGTGCACGCAATGAAGGCGCAACCCAACAGTGCGAATACACTGCCGCTGCAGATTTCGATGGCATCACCACACTCTTAGGGTGAAGTGCAGCTCGTCGAGCAATATTAAAATAATACCTTATTTCACGAACATACCAAAGTTGTGCACCCTAACATAACAGAGCAAACCTGAGATGTTATACCTCGCAACAGACCCATACTCAAGATGTACAATCGAAATGAAGCGCACGGAAGTGTGCACGTGTCGGAACACTATCAGCAACTTCAGCACAAGACCCCCTGCTCGAACGCCTCTCTGCGCTCCTTTCACGAAGAGGGGCGTCATGCGCAGCCTGCATTCACGCGCAGCTGCACAACCCCGACACCTTCGCTGTACTGATCAAGCTGGCACACATGCGCACCAGCAGCATTTCGAGAGGCGCCACTTTCCATCTCAGACGAACATGCTTCTATTGTCGTCATTGTTCTAGTTTATTTTATCTAGTATATGACGATATTGATCGTATCTATACAATGGTATCTTCGCAAACGAACGTTTATTTCTGATTGTAACATTTCAAGGATCAGCGAAGCTTCGCTTATGATGAATGATAAGAAAGTACGATAGTCATGTGTCTTGAGAGAATTCGTTGCTAGGCTAGTTGCTTCATAATGACAAACTGCAGAACGCAAATTAGGTACTGGGCATAGAAGGACACACAGCGCTTGTCCTTTCGCGTGTTTGTTCGCCTAGGTCACGTATCTAATTTGTGCTCTGTAGTTAACTAACAGTCGCGTATACTGTCACATGGTTGTCGCGGTGAGGAACGCGGAAGTTGAACCGGTGAAGATTGAACTCTTTAAAGGGAGAATTTGTGCCCAACAAGGGGAGTAACACTCACAGTGCCACGAAAGGGAAAAGCACAGTCGTCGGTTGCCAATAATCAGGCCCCTGGGTAAAACCACGCGGGGGAAACGTGTCGGCTTTTGTAAATGCGTCATCACCTATGCACATTCTATCGTTATCGCTGGAAATTCAAGATTCTGCAGCCGCTTCCGCGTTGCGCATGCAACCTCACTAGAAGTGCAGAAAACATTGGGGAATATTTCGGTAAGTTTCGGCATGCCTTCCGCTGATGAAAAGCATCTATAACAGCTTTACACCGTGAAAACCAGTAGCCATAAAACACATGTAGGCGTTTCAAGGCCACATTTTATCATTGAAAGAATTAATTTGATGATAAGCGGTACGATTCCGCAAGTAGATTAAAATTTGCTTTAAGATTGCCAAGTGCCATGCATTAGAATGATGATTTATCATTTGATGTACAACAACCTCTTCATGTGACCCACGTGGAGCAGTGCCAAACTGGAGATACGTGTAGGCTTATCTCCGACACTGGGAGCGCACTGTGTTTCGATCATAGGCTAAGGGTTGTTCCGCAAGTTATTTCGAGTGAAGCCTCGTTTGCAGGGAACCTTTTAGCAATAATGAACCACTGCCTCAGACATCTTTTGTTTAATTATGATAATAATATATGGTGGTTAGTGGCGGAATGGCCAGGGATGGCCGAAGAGCGCCAGGACGGCAGTTAGAGAGTGATCAATGATAGTAAGAGGTGGTTGTATGAGGGCCTAAAATCCTGAGCAATAAAAGTGCGTAAAGCACATATAAATCATAACAGTGAAGTGAAAGTTCCAGGAATGAAAACGGTGACATGGTTGAAATGTACGAAAAGGGGATAGAAAACGTCTTAATTATGCAATAAAAATGCATTGACTGAGAGCGTGCACTCACCATTACGTCTTCGGACACCACCACAGGTGACACCGCATCGACTTTTCTCTCCGATGTTCTCCGCATCGAAGCGGAAAGCCAAACGAGCACATTACGAGCATCGTGTAACGCTTGCGCTAGCTCCTGGTACATGGTCTGCAGAACCGTCACACTCTCTTTGACGTCCATGAGATTCGCCACCATGAGTGGCCCTGAGTCCGTGAGGCATCTCTCGGTTAGTGAAACGCAGAACCGCGTCGTTTCTTCGGGGTCCGAGAGCAGCCTTTCTCTGGACAACTCCAACGACAATATCTCAGTGTCAAGGTGGGACGCCACGTACAGCGCGGTCATCGCGACACCATTCGCGTCGGCCAAGTTGCGCAATGATTTCTTTAAGAACTGCGCACCGGTCGCGAAGGCGGTGTCACCGGAACTAAGAGGCCTGTAGCCAGGTTTCAGAACGTTGTTCAGCCCGTGGACCCAGTCCTCCGCTGTAACGTTCGGAAAGGTGTCATCCAGGAAGTCTTTCAGAGCTGCGGCTACGTCCTGTTCGTATTGGTCTTCCGCGAAGTGGTTACCGCCCAGGTCGACATCAAAGGTGACGTCGGCGTTCACTATAGTAGACAGGTCGTCCTTGAGAACGCGTTCCAAGGCCTTCCTCAAGTCCTCCTTGTCGCCAGTTGTGGTCAGCTTGCGCAGGAGAGAACGACCAGGGGAGAGCCTCATGGCCAGGTGATCGTTATCGATGAACGTACGCACGGTCATTATTGTTTGACATCCGGACAGGATCGCAGATCGCAGAACATTCTCCACGATCTCTTTGTAGGTCCTGGCACCACGAACTTGCGTCCAGTTGAGCTGCTCGCGAGCCGAATTAAGCGCTGCTTCAAACGACAGCCCCGTCGACATGTTCGTGAAGAAACGGAGGCAATGCCCGTAGACGTGGCGCATGACACGGATTCCGCCTTTTTCTTCGGCATTTCGTCCTGCGATTGAATTAAACGTGGTCGGTGGAGACAGATGTGCGATTACGATTAGATCAAGAAAAAAGCACCGTCTGAGACATACGCGTCTATTTTCATGCACATTGATAACACAGCACGAACTCAGGTAAGAGGAACCAAGGAGAACGACCCATCAAGAATATATAGGTTGGTGGTTGGTTGAGACTGCATCTAGCCTACTGTGCAACTTCGCACAGTTCTCCAAAATGAACCATGAACTTAATCAGCCTACGCGAGGCCAACATATTCGAATGGGCTATGCATCATCGAACAAATTCGCTCATTGTAGAAAAGCATCGGCGAATTATCATTGTGGGCTAACGAGTTAAGGCTCGGCCGCACACTAAGAAGCAATTTTTGGAGGAAAACGATGGAGAGCTTAGGCGTACTCTTAAAGTAGAGCGCATGGCTAGTCTTTTAAAGGTATTTTATGATTCACAAGTTTTGAAGTATGAGAGCCCGAACGAAGCAGTACGAAATTTTCTTGGCACCTACATGCAAACTTCGCCCTTTGCTCGCGGTCTTTATCAACTCTTCGAGCATTGTGAAAACAATGTGTCAAATGCGTACATTTTATATGTAAAGGTAAAACTTTCGAATATCTGTCGAGTAGACAACCATTAGCCCATAATTATTCATTCACCTTGGTTAAAAAAATGACCGCAGAAAGGAAGACAGAAAATAAATTTTGAAAGGGCTTCAACTACACAAGCTGGAAGTGTTGTGGACCACTAGTGGACAGACGGACACGTAAACGCAGCGGTTAAAGAACGTCGAGCTATATGCTTCCGTCCACGATGGCATACCCGTTTGTGTCCTATATCACAATAAATCTCGTAAAACGTACTTCCTCGGGGTAAAATAAAATCGTCAGGGCAGTGAACAAGAACTAATACGAAGAACCGTCATTCGCCACCGAGATCCGTGACTTTCAAACGACGTCAGTGTGCGACGTTTCTCCGTTCCCCCAATAAATAGCGAAGCTTGCGAGCTCGCTTCCAATTGATTGTTCAAACGCGGCGCTCGTGATCACCAACCAGCGCGCCATGCAGCGCGTGGTAGGCTATCTCAGAGGCCATGTTTTGAACTGTCCGCTTCTTAGTTCTTCCGCTAGATGGCAACGCGTGTCCACTGGCTCACCATTATAATGATTTATCGAACTTTCTTGTCCATAGCAAATGCCTAAAAGAGTGCGAAGTTAACGTTGCTTCACGAGCAGCAATAAAGAAATAGAAACTGTGCAAGATATAGAACGAGAGAAATATGAACACATTAGTAGCAGTTATTCGTATAGGCGTGCGCACAAAGGGGGGCGCACCCCCTTAATCACCTAAGAGGTGGGGCGCAAAGTCTGCCCTGTACATTGACCCTTCTAGTCACCTAAGAGGGGGGGGGGGGGGCGGACGAATAATCTGCCCCATACATTGCATTAGTAGTGTGGGTGGGCGCTGCGATGAACCCTTGCCCCCCCCCCACCCCCCACCCCCCTTGATGGGGAACCCTACGCACGCCTATGGTGATTCGGTTGGTTCGTCATTCTGTCGTGCAGCATCCTGGACTCTGCAGAATTGTAGTTATCTCCAGGTTCATTGCACTTCAAAGATGTGTGCATGGTTATGGCGCAAACCTGTCATTGCTTAGTTGCTTATCAGGAGGGGGAAGCTGTTATCTTTGATCTGGGTGTGCTGAATGCCCACAAGTGCAGCGGAAAAAAGAGACTTGAAAGTGTTAGTGCTGGTGGCTAGCCTCAATACGGTGTACAAGTTGCGTCGACGCGCAATAAATGTATGTAGCTGCAAAACAGCGGTTGCCGGTGGCGTTTATTATAATTACTTCGACATGTCAGCGGATAAAGGTCAAATCTAGCTGCCACGTTCTGTTGCATCGCTCCAGATTTGCCAAGTATTATGACGTTGATGAAAAAGTCTAGTGAATCCTTCATTGCTCCTGACATGTAGGACACATGTTTCATATGTTATTATCTGACATACCAAATAACCTGAAGACGTGCAAGTCTGATGCAGTAAAGTGTGGAAAACATATAATTACGCCTACATACAGGACACAATAAAGAAGCGGACGAGACCAGTGCAGACTAATCGTAGTTTTATGTTTTCCATGCCTTACCAACTAGCCCCCCACCGTACGCTTCTTGCAGTAAAGTAGCAAGAACTCTTTTTCTGGGGGCGGGGGGGTCAATCATACATTTTGTATGTTCGCGCGTGCGTTTGTATGTGTTGGTGTATATATACACGTGCAAAATTGAAAATTTTCGAGGAAGGGAGGGAGGGGTTAACCCCCCAACCCCTATGTCTACGCCCCTGGTCTGATGTATAGGTAGTACGTATCGTAGCAGTCCATTGCACTAACTATGTCGGACCTCTGTAGGTAATTGCATGTCTAAATTTCCGGAACCCTCCACTACGGCGTCTCCAAAAAACATAGCTTGGTTATGGCACGTAAAACAAGATAAATTGTTAGCTTTATCTTTGCAAATAATTTACAAAGTTCGAGATAATGATGTCAGCATGTTGCTTTTGCTCAAACATGCGGTGTGCATACAGTGGAAACCAGATATGTCGAATCTCAAGGGAATTACAAAAGAGTTCTATATACATAAAAGTATTTCGATATCTAACATAATTTATATACCTAAGATATATTCAAGGGGACATTGCAACTTCGACATGTTTGCACGGCGCATACGCATCGATGAACGGAGGACACGACAGAACACAGGCGCTGACTTCAGTTAAAGGGACTGTCTACCGCTCGGAAAAAAATTTCTGATTGTGGTGAAAATGAGAAGATCGTTCGTCACATCGGCGGCAACGAGCATGCTTTTGCCCCTTAAACAGGAATTATATTTTTAATTTGATGCTGAAAATCGTGAAAGAATGACCGCTAGCGTCATCCAACAGCGATGTGGTCAATCGACTGGTAGGACAAGAAATCCTCGCAGGTAGACCCATTTTGCTTAAACACAAACGTTTATACCTTGAAATTGTATTTTGCGCACTTGAGGCAGCTTTGGGTTGCGTCAGAGAGCAATTTTTTGTTGTTTTTTTCTCACGCATCCAAAAAGGCACCCGGTCGCGCTGCTTGCGGCGCTGTCTTCGATTTCGTTGTTTCAACTCATGCGGTATGCCATACGGCCCTCCGCGCCTGTCGTACTGTGCCGCTGTATTGTTGTTAGGATGTCTCACACGTGCTGCGCCGTGAAGGCGTGCACTTATCGTCTCTTTTTGACGCATAAAACATGGCTTGGATTGCGGCAGCAGTGCTAAAATAAATGCATAGACTGCGATTACAGCAAAACAAGTGTTCTGTAATCGTATAATAAGGCTTCATTTAACCCCTAGAGCGTTGAAAACGACTATTGCATTCATTACATTAGTGTTCAGCGAAAATAAAGTAATCCTACAGAAATCACATGTGCTCTCTGTTTTCATTTTTACCGTCATTACAATCGTCATCGGTTCCACCAACCAGTGTTCTGGACATGTTTCACGCCAATGGAAGAAGACCGAACGCCGATTGAAAAATTGTTTTAAAGATTTCTACTCACTTTCCAGAGAAACCACTGCAAGGTTGGACGCTTCAGACGGTACGCTTTCTATTGCGGTACAAAACAGAAAAGCGATGAAGGACGTCAGACAGTCCCTTTAGGCTTTACTAGCGCAACCAACAGAAATATATACATAAGTCATAAACATGAAGTGGGCAGAATCTGCTCATGATATCACACAACCTATCTCATCACAGCCAGATAATCAATCTCGTTTCTACTCACTCATGTTCATGCCTTGTGTATATATTTCTGGTGGTTTCGCTGATAAAACTTCCTTGAGGTCAGCGCATTTGTGGTGTCGCCTCCTCTGTCCTCGTTCCATTTGCGCTGTAAACATGTCGGTATTGAATCACCCGCTAGCCTGAGCTACCATCTTATCAAGATACTAGGATTGTTCGATAGAACACATAATAGACCGATCTCACCGCGAGTTTCACTACGCCACCGCTGCCGCAGTGCATGCCGGTACTTGTAGTACTCGGCAAGGTTGGTAGCGTAACTTCCGTAGAAGCCCACGTGTCAAGCCGGTGGCTAGTTGTTGCAACAGTCGCCATCTATGTGAGGAGGGGACAAACAGAATTAAAAAAAAGAAAAGGATGACGTCACAACCGGAAGCGGAAATGACGTCACGTTTTAACGCGATGGGCGCGAAATTATGAAATTTTTTGACAGGGCGCCGCTTCTTACTTTTTTTTATAGCTGCATGTTCTTTTTCTTATCACTATGACGGCTCGATAATGGAAGCCTGCAAGATAACCGGAAGACGAAAAAGACAGATTTGATAAATAAGGTGTATTTTATTGGCGAAATATTGCAGTTGAACAGGATATTACCCCAAAATATATAACACAGAAATAAGAAGTAGCATAACAATTCAACGTGCACAATGTGATGGTGTAATGTGGGCCCAGGATCCGAAATAATTCAACCGGCAGTCAGGTGATTCTGTACACACAACACAGACTTTAACACAACCGATAACTCTGACGATTCACACACAACACACTACAGCATTCCTTATTTACATCCTAAACGTCCTACGCGCCTCGCACACAAACTGTCCTACTCGCCGTTATGAACAGTTGCCGCTGCGGCGAGGTCGGTCGTCACCGGTACTCCTTGGGCAGTCAACAGTCACGCTGCCTTGACCGTGGCGAGGTGGTAGTGGTGCTGATGATGGCACTGCAGGCCGGTAGATCACCAGGCCACGGCAGCGCAGGTTAGCTGCCCGTCGCCAACATGAGCCGCGGCCACCTCGTGACACCACTCGGGCCCCCGGACCTCAGGCCAGGAACAGACTAGGCTGCCGGTCTCTGTGTCAGCACCGGGCACAGAGCGGGAATCAGGCTCACCAGGTCCACATGGATGCCGGACGCCTGGTTAAGCGATGTCGCGACCCGAACCGCCGACCAGCGGCTGCCGTTCCAACCGTGTCGCGCTCCAACTCCTCGAGCAGCACGCCCCGCTCGCGCTTCCTTTTCGTCGTCTTCCCCTCCAAGGCGTACGGCAGAGCAAAACTGTCGTTCCCTCTTCGCCCCGTCACGGGCCACACAATCCACATCATCACACACACAAACCTTGCACACGTGTTGCTCTTGCATCCGTAGACAGCGCAGCGTTTCTTCGCGTAGCGTGACGGGTTCATCGTCCCGAAGGGCGACAGCACGCCGGCCGTGCGCTGGCAAAACACAGTCACTGAAACGGTTCCCGATGGCTGCGATGGGCTATATTACCTTCTGCCAAGTACCACGACTAGAAAACAACGCTTATGCGAGGAAATATCTACGGACGACAGGCACAAACCTACTGCGCAAAAACGAGCGACGCCATTTGCATCACAAAATGCGCAAAACCGTTGGCCCATGTTACCAGACTGCCTGCATGTGCCCGCTGTTTCTGAAAAAAAACGAAAAAAATTGGCCACGCAACCACATACCCAAGACTAAAGTTTGATTAAAGTAATCTACTAATTTAATTCGTGACAAATAAATTTAAAACTAATGAAAATAAACGCTTAATTAATTTTTTGTTTTCATTATTTGTCCCCCCCTCACCTAGTAGCGCTTTAATCGTCACGCGGGTGTTGATGTTTGTCGCAATAGGTTTCCGACCAATTTTCGTTCCGACTTTCGCGACCTATTTAGATTGACCTTGGTACTCGGTACGTTCAGCTGCCTACAGCTGGTGCATTGGCGAGCTGCATTAACGAGCTTTAGCGGCCTTATTTGGAGGAATTGCGATGGTTGGGTTGACGTGCTGTGTACTGGAATGCTACAACAGAAGCCTGAAGCAAAATGACTCGGATTTTGCGTGTTCTCAAAGGATTTCAAGCTCCTACAGGAGGGAATGTGTGCGACAGTCAACGAAGTCGGACAGAGAGGCAACAAAAAAAATTTCAATTACGGACAGAGAGGCAACTACAGCGCACTTTCTTGTTCAACGTGTTTGTGAACTCCCTGTTCATGATGCATCGTGGTTTAGCAGTGGCCTATTGCGTCATAACAACCTTGATGCGCGAACGATGGACCGATCAGCGACAGCAAAAGCTCATATAACGCGAGCTGGATCCCCTTGCCGGGCCGATCGCTTTAGCGGCGACAGGTTGGATACAACGTCCTTTCCGGGCTCAACAGATATCGCTTTAATATATTAGGAAGACCTAAACCGGCCTCTAACCAAATGCGATGACGACTGTCAAGCGTCTAGCATGAACGAGGCCTGTGATACAAGCCAAGATTATAACTGCATGCTGTGTACAGCTCGCGCCGTGGAGCGCACGGCGAAAACTCGGCCGTGCCGGTATCGCAGCCAACTCCGCCGCCGAGATTTTCCTGTTCCTTTCAATATGCGATATTATTGTGAACGCATCGTAAAGCGGGCAACAGCGGTAGCAAAGCTGGACTTCTTTATGAGCGTAGGCTATTAACCGTACACTGCCGTTTCGAAGCGGTAGGCCTAGCGACGATACCGGCGCCGAGCCACCGGCTGAGGCCGCCGCCGCCAGCCGGAGCTAGCTACTGCTTATCCGCCGCATTGCGTGTGCCGCCAAAATCTCTTACTGACTCATCCATCCCTTGTACAGCAGGAAATATTATGCCATTCAGGAGATTTTCGTGATGTTAACCTTTGCGAAACGGCATGAGCGGCCAGTCACTGTTCAGCGGACGCGCCTCTAACCTGCTTCACGGCGACCGTTTTATCTTCATTCCCGTTTAACGTTTAACTTATTACTGCGATCGAAGTACAGCGTTGACAACACAGTCTACAGGGGAAGTGTCGTTTCGGCAAAAAAAAAAGCGCAATAAGCTTCTTTTTTTGGTCCCCTTCGGCTTTTTTTTTTCTCCTGTTGTCGTATAGCGGAGAGCTCTGCGCAGTTTGGGCAAGTTATTTTCCGGATACTGTAGCTTGTGTCGCTTGCGTGCTTCCGTTCACTGAAGAAGATATTTGCTCTCATGACGACGGGAACGTGATTTCTCTTTTTTTTATTACTAATATTTATTCAGTAAAACGAGGCAAGCTCATCAACCCGACGAGACCACCTCGTCACACGTAAGCACTATCAACTGTTCTTTTTTTCTTTTAGCGCTAGGATGCAGTTAACCTGAAATAAAATAACATACGTTGGAGGTGCGGACACAGTTTTACACCGCGTTTAATCGTCTTGCGTGTCGAGGATTGGTGCAAAACGCCAATATACCTGAAACACGCAGCAAGCAGCCGCACCAGCAGCGCTCCGAGAACTACAACTAAGATGGCGACAGTGCCACTGTCGGAAACTCGCGCATGCGCAGATGGTCTGGTGGGAGCGGTCTATTCGTTACATGTGAGTTCGATATATGCGGGTTTCATAGTATCGCACAATGGTCGCGAGGTTGCGCAGTACGGCATTTTGCTTATCCGTTACACCAACCTTCCCAGCCAACGTTGCTTATAAGAGACTCGTTCATCTTGGCCACCCACGCGGCGATGGTGTCCCGGCGAAAGCTGCCGCCGTCCTTTCGTCGCTCCAGCCACGAGTCGCAAACGTAGCCGTAGAAATCGCTGCACACGTCCCTGCTGGCGTTGACGATGGCGCTCAAGTAATCGCGTGCCGCGATGCACTCGGGCGTCAGGCACGCCAGCGGTGACAATGCTGGCTCGGCGTAAAAGATGAACGCCATACCTACCGAAAACAGGGTGAGCACCACGGCGCAGGTCATGACCAAGAAGGCGCACACGATGCGCTCGTCTCGGGTGTTCATCTCGGTCAGGGCTGCACGCGCACAGTTGCCCGCATTTTATGAAGTGAATACCCACAAAAAAGATAAAAAACATAGAAGAGGCTAAACTTGTCTTTTCGTTTGATGCATTAGGGACGCCCACGGAACTTGAAAAAAGGCACCGCAAATATAGGAGGAATACGAGATACCTTGGCGCTGCTATAAATCTTCGTAACGTAGCGTTTTGGGCATGGTTGTATGTCATACTGAGGCTTATAGCGCACAAAAAACACGAACGAAGAAAGGCGTGACGTGCGTAGGCGCTAACTTGCAACAATGATTATTTCGAAATCAGGGAGCTGTGTATATGGGCAACATCGTTTCACAATCACCATCATACTGCGTAGTTTGCAATGCTCAAATATCTTTACGTAGATAGGCTAACTGCTAACAAGAGAGAGCAATCGATGTGCTGATGCAGTCGTATACAAGCTTCCATTACCATGTGGCGAGAATTATGTGGGTCAAAGTGGACGGTGCCTAAATGAGCGTTTGTAGGAAGACCGCTACAACGCGAAAGGAACAAAAAAAAGAGAGGTGGTTTCCTCGGTGCCCACTGCAGGCATTGCAGTAATCAAGGTGCCTGTGCAGGTGTGCAGGTGACGTTGCTTATGCCACGTGCATGACAGTATTTCAAGATTCCTCAATTGTTAGTACCAGCAGAGCGAATTAAGACGCAAAATAATTGAGGCTGAATTGTTTGATAGGCTGGTGGATAACCGTGTTTCTAAGCCATCGATTTTACTCTTCTGAAAAGAGTGAGCCTATCTACGTAAAGACAGTTCAGTACTGGAAGCTGTGCATAGTGATGATGATTGTAAAACAATGTGGCTTATATATGTGGTTCCCTGTTTTCGGAATAAATATTGTTGCAAGTTAGCGCCTCTGCGTGTCATTCCTTTCTTTTTTCATGTTTTTCGTGTGCCATAGCTCTGAGTATAGGCCAGCAGTTTTTCACGTTATGTGAAAAACTGCTGGTGTCACGAATTGTGCCAAAAACACGGGAAACGCCAGGAGGGTATACCGAGCATGTTCTTTGTATTTTCATAGGTTGTTTAGGGGCCTTTTAAACCACAATAACCTCAGTGGGAGCGGTCACGAAACTCTCTGGAGTGTTTCACACTCCAGAGTGCGAAATCACACGTAAGGAGTGCGCACTTTATAAGTACAAAGGCACGCGGCACGACACACGCCTTGAATTGCTCGTGTTGGCTCCTTTCGCTTTACAATGGGCACTGTTTAGGGGCGAAGCACCTTAGGGTCTAGGCTGGTCCGTTGTGTGGTGGTTGTGCTCACGGCACAGCAACTCGTAAAACCCCTAAAACGCATAAACAATACACTAATATCTATCATAATTGTCACAAAACAATATAAAACACCTAGATGCACAAACCCTTCTTTCTAGCCGGCGATTTCAACGTATACATTATAGACCTTAGGACCTAGCTTTGTCGTCGACACTCACTGTCAGCTGTCGTGGTGGTTAGAAAACCACTGCTAGTCGAAACGTGTGTATGTGAATAAAAAAGGTTTACAATAGACGAACAAGAATCATAATGGTGACAGAACAATATAAAACACCTACAAGCACAAACCCTTTATACTAGTCGGCGACTTCAACGTACACATTATGGACCTTAGGACCTAGCTTTGTCATCGGCTCTTCATGTCAATTTATGTCACTCAATTTACATTATATGGGGCAACGCTCGGGTAACATATGTGAGACACAAAAAAAGGTTGAACAGTACACTAATATCAACCATAATTGTGAGAGAACAATATAATACGCCTACAAGCACAAACAATTTATACTAGTCAGAGACTACAACGTAGACACTATGGACTTTAGGACCTAGCTTCGCCCACTCGTCATCATTCATTTCGTGGAGATACGCTCCATTTTTTTCTCCGGAAGCGGCTGTAACCAGACCGCTATGCCTAACAACCTCACGCACTCTGTCGTCATGCGTGAGCACCGTCTGGACATTGTTGTTTGGTTTAGTGCAAAATTGTACCGTGAAATATTTGCGATGCTCTTGCGGGACCCAGCTCAAAACTTTTTTTATATACTGCTGGTCTCGTGGTCGCACAAAGGATATCGAACGTGGCAGCGGCATTATTGGAATTATTGAAGGCGGGTCTACACCTATAGACCATGTTACGTACTTCCTTCAATGTTTGGTTTGCTTGACAGCTTGCACGGTATGTGCAGGATGTAATTGATGAAACAATCGTTTTGCTGAAATGTTTCCTGTCGACAGTGTTTAACCAGCATTTCTACTTGCATAAAAAGTTTACACGGCTTCAGTAACAGGCTTAATGCTGTCAAATTGCGCAGCTAAAAGCGTCCGCCCTTTGTTTACGTTAAGCCACACGTTTGGACGTTATGACATTTTCGGAACTAGCCCAGCAATCCTTCGATTGTCCGATCGAAAATCTTGAAAGATCTCAAAGTGGAACTTTCTTGACTGCACAGGCAGTTCATGTGCGGGGCTTCTGAACGTAGAAGGAATAAAACTTTTGACTAGGCCAGTTGACTGATGTCAGGAAACATCCGCGAGTAGCGCAAAGAACGGGAACAGTGAAGGCACTGCACCTGTCCTGTTTCTTCTTGTCTTCACTGTCCTTGCTCTATTGGTCAATATTTTCAGTGTGGAATGAAACGCATGCTGGTCATCGTTCTCAACTGCTGCCCTCGGAGCTGTTAAAAAGGCATGCCGCCAAACAACCTGCCATAGGTAATGAATCCAAGCGGAGACGAACTTATCCTAATAATGTAGCGTGTGTTAATGGCTCTTTTTTTTTAGTTCGAACATTAACCCACTTCGATCTACATTTAGTCCGCTCACTTCGTGTTGAATTTTTTTAGCTACACTCGGGATATTTGGCGCTGCTTTCAAGCACAAAATTCTTAGCGAAGGGACTAATAACGATTAGACGGCACAAAGAAACGAAAAGACGAGGATTGGCGCTGACTGCCGCCCTAAACGTCGTTAAAAACATCTTTTCTCATTTTACTGCGCTCTATAATGAATGGATGCTATGCGCGTCCCCTTTATAACGGGCGGGTGACATGTGCGCCACCAGGTTCGACAAAAGAAAAAGATAAAAAATGCGTCTTTCTATTTAGTTAGCCTAATGCCTTGTCTACTTTGATTAAATCGATCTTACCGTAGAAAAAATACCATCAATTCACAGCCCAGCTCTCTGTCCCTTCCGACGGGAGGATTTTTCCCCACTATAAATTTTTGTCCTTTCTCTCTACTTTTCTGCCAGAAATACTCGAACAGTCTCTTACTTATTTATATCGCGGACGTGTTCAGCTTTCTATTGTTATCACTAAAACCCAAGGCTACACGTAGGCTTATGCACAACTTACAGCAGGCTGGATTTCTCCACATTCAATCAGAACATGCGCCGTCGTTTTCTTAACTTCCTCAGAGCCCGTACATTTTTCTTCTTCTGTACTGAATCTCGCTTTATAACTGTGCGTTCTAGGGCAACCCGACCTTGCTTCAAACAATCGCGTTCTAAGGCAACCATACCTCACTTCTCAGCCAACCTAAACGTTCTAAGGTAACCCGACCTCGCTTCAGAATGCCGACTAGAATGCGCCCTCTGGAGAGGCTCCTTCGACTCACGGAAGTGTGACCAGTGGAACGAGGAACGCCTCCGCCCAGACTCTTCTCTATCCGCGTTTGGGCTAAAACCACGGGTGCCGTCGTTGCTTGCTACCGTCTTGTCCTTCATGATGCCTGGCATGAACCCCTTGGAACCTCTAGGAACAATCCTTCGGTCCTGGAAAGTTTGGTAGTTCGCAAGATTCCCGTATGTTTACAAACGTTTGATTATATGGGAGTGCAACGCAAATATTTTTGCCCCTTAGATGTAGACTATATCATGCTCGCGCTCTAGCCCGGAAGGCCACAAGAATCTCCATTGCGCACACATGCTGAGCTCCAAGATTCTACACTAAGACAACCTATTTCACCTACTTCAAAAATATGCATTTTTTCCTTATCATTTAGTATTATAAGCTATTCTATTATTTGTATTCGATTGAGAAACTTCCTTGTTAGAACAAGGAACCATGTAAATATGAAGTGTCTAAGCATCCTCATTCAGCATATAAGTTACACATGTTCATATAAATTACAACAGCAACTCTTATGTAAGTATAGCAAAATCCCACAAAAAGTCCAGAACACTCACTAGAGCCGCTTCAGCAGTGTCAAATCGCAATCGCCACTAATTAACGTAGCAGAGACAACGAACGCTTTTGCGGAGATTTGTTAAGTAATTTATTGGTTTAGTCATTTACACAGTGAGTCAGTGAGCGAAATTAACATATTGTATTTTACTTTTCATTAGATTTTCGTACATTTTCGTTAGAGTTCTCGCGAAGTTCCTTTAAGAACAGAACGGTATCGAGTAAAATGTTGATTAGTTGTAGCAATCACCCCAAAGAAAATGTTTAGCCGTGTGAAAACCCTAGTTATAAGTAGTTGCCATATCAATCACCATTCAAAATTTCTCGCTTGCATTACAAGTGGACACGTCACAAAAGATCGCAACGTGGGCGTTTCGAATAACGAGACTGAAAATAAAGGGGCTCCTATTGCTGCTCGCCTGCATGAAGTGACGCTTGACCCGCAGTGCGCGACCACCAAAATAGAGTGCCACACGCAACTGTCATTGCCTTGCTGTAAAATCTCAAATGACACTTACAGCCGCATGCGTCATCTATACTTGCTATCACGTGGACGTACACAAGCTATTTAAATACTGCTGATGAAGAAATAGAGCAGCCACTAGTCTAGCATTTTGCCAATACCCTTTCAGAAGCGCATATCACGAACCTAATTCGGTTAGTTTATCAATCGCGTCAACAAGCTTGGAACACAAAAAAACTGGCCATATCCACGGAATGAATGATGATAAGTGGGCGAAGCTCGAGAGGGGGAGATCATCGGTAAACCGTAACCCTCCCGGGAATGTTAGCCCATTACATCATTAGAAAGACGTAAGACTGTGCGGATATTATACAAAATCAACTTTTATTTTGTTCTTGTTCGTTTGTTGTTTCGTTTCTTTGTTTGTTCTTTTCATTTCGTCGTTGTCATGGCGGCTGGATTGCAAGGTCCCTTCATTATGACGGCTTTATGGTCCGTGAAATGAAGCGAGAGAGGTTCTAGCACTGGCTGCAGTGGGAAGTTTGCAAACACTAAGTCTATGCACGTCCCTCGGATCGTGGTAGGTTGCATATGGATACATCTGAGTGCGTATTTGGAAAGCATGTGCTGCACGACCCAGTCATTGGCGATGAGGTCCACGTTGAAGTCCCCAACCAGCACAAACGGACGGTTCTTGTACTTGTTGTCGTAGTCACGTAACGCAGCGTCTATAAACGACTTGACGTCCCCGACAGACGGCGACTGAATCGGTGGACCGGTGTTTCGACGCGTGGTGGCGATTCCGGGCTCGATTGTCGGCTCCACGATGGAGTGCCAAGCATGAAGCTTACCCCGCACCTCCACCAGCGTAACGACGTGGGATCGACGAGGACACGGAGCACGACAAACAAACACGCTTTATGGATCAGAGAAAGAACTGCAACGTCTTCTTCGTCCCTGCGCTGGACCGAACACTCGCGCTGCTTCGTTGCCATCACCACTGGCACATACGCGCGGCATAGGCGGTCACGTACGAGCTAGGAGGGACAGAGCCACGGCTTTAGGAGCTTCGCCCCTAAACCATCACGATGCTGGTTTAAGGAACAATATTCGCTCTCCTATATTTCCTTTCTCTGTGCCAAGATTTCTCGCGCAACGGTTTGCGGACATTTTAACAAGCATAGCTAAAGCGGATTTTCGTTTCGTTTGGCCAACAGACACAACTTGCATAAAGAAGAAGCACTCCATAACTTACACTCACGTTACATTCCACGTGGTTAATTAGTGGGGGCCAAGATACTACCACGCCCGCTTCTTGTTTTATTTTGGTGTATTCGGGTTTGCCAGCAAGGACGGTTAACAAAGCTCGACGTGGACCGCGCCGCAGTGTTCGACCATTTTCGCGATTGTAGTAGATCGTTTCGTCAAGATTGCGCGCAGGACTCGAATAGTCAAGATTATTCCAGTCATCTTGAGAAGCTTTTAGCGCAAAAAAAGACAGGGACACAGAGGGAGAGAACAACACCAGCGGTAGTGTTGTTCCCTCCCTCTGTGTCCCTGTCTTTTTTTTGCGCTAAAAGCTTCTCAAGATGAATTTGTACCAACTAGCTCGACTTTCGGTCTTACTTCAGTTTATTCCAGAGCTTGCGCGACCACCAGTGATAAGGCTGGAAAGTTCGATGCGTGATGTATAAAAGACGGCGCGTCTCTGCGATGATCACATTATCGACGGCCGACGCTCTGTTGGCCGCTATCAGTGTACAGCGTGCGTTGCTTGCTGTAGTATGAGTGTCCGTTTCCCGGCTACAAACTCGGCCACATAAAGAGTTTCATCTTGGACACCCCGACTGCTGCCTTCGTCAACGTCACGACCCCGTGACAATGCAATCAAAACAACTTATCTGAATTCACCATTACTTACCGGCGCGACGTTTCTACCAGCGGCCGTTCTCGCCTTGGCGCTCTTGCCTTTGTCATCGGCAGTTGAAGCAGCTGGATAAAAAGATTGAGCCGGCGCATAGCTTAATAATGGCATTATTAGAATTGCACCTACTTGAACACAAGTATTGACCACATTGCGTAGAGCTCATTTACATTGGTAGCTTTGATAATGGCATAAGTGTTGAACGGTAGTCTGTCAGTACTCTCGAGTCGATGAGAACACACATGCAATACAAGCTTTTCAAGCAAATTGTATCGGTAAGAAAAAAAGCTATCTGAAGGTACCTCTACAAGCTTTGCACATATATTGCGTTCTGCGAAGACTGAAACTTATATAATAACAAGATTTACAAATTATCGTAAAATAAAACTAATACATAAGATGCCTAAATTAAAATAAAATACATAAAAATTTTAGTATGTAGTCTGTGTAAGACACATCACGCCAGAGTTGATCCCCATGAATCATTACTCATTAAACACATTTCTACAAATTGAAAGAAATGGGCAAATTAATCAGTCGAATACCAGGAAATGACAGAAATCCTGAAACAGCAGACCATTCATTTCACAGAGTCGCCCTATAGCATTCGTATTTTCGGCAGCACCAGCAAAGTAAGTACTAAGCTTTATCATATGCAGGCGATTAAGCTCTATCATAAGACTCTGAAACGTAGACTGGCATACATTATAAGTTACATATGTTCATAATCGCTATGCCAAAGCAGCTCATGACGAAACAGTTCCAGTTGGTTGGATATATTACGACGCGTATAGCAAACTATTAAAAAAGTGACGACCAAAGCTAGTCTTCGATTATCCGATTTTCCACCGACAGCATATCACGTTTGTACATATGTGTTGTCATACTGGATGTATCTGTGCCTTCGAAGATGCAGAGTCTCTTACATTAAGCTATCGGCTCATTCCATAGCAGGAACAATTTGGAGTTCATACTGTTGTTGAACGAATAAGCTATCATTGAATTAAATTTAAAAAAAGAATCTAAATTTAGTAAGCTTCAAAGGCCAAAACAACGGCCTATAACAGCCCAGAAAAAACAGTGTAGCCAAGAATCTAGGCAACATGAAGAAAACGTGGACACGGGCAGATAACGCATGGACATACAACCGTCGCTCAAAGCGATGGAATGAATACCAAAAAGGGATAGACGACCCAGCCGAGGACGGCAGAGGTTTTGATGAAGTGACAAAATCAGGAAGTTCGCAGGCATGAGATGTAACCACCCCAGAAGAGATAGGGATGACTGTAAATCAATAAGAGAGGTCTTGGTCCTACAGCCCACATAGCATAAGATAAAAATCATGATGAGGATGATGAATATTGACTACATCTAGCAAAACATTTTTCTTAAGACAATTTGTTTCTAGGGCTCTTCTACACAATTTGCATGGCTAGGTAAAATGAGCGATAAAAATTTAACCGAAACGACAACAGAAATGTCAGATACATAAAACAGAGACAAAACATAAAACATAATGTGAAAACATGAAACTAATAAAAAAAGGAGAAGAAAACAAGAAAAAAGAACACACGATTGAACAGCTAATATATAAAACAAGGCTAATGAAGCCACTTTTTTTCATTCAATGGAAATCGAATGACTGAGTGTTCCTTTCTGATTTTCAAAGGACAATGCGCTCAGGTCTTTGAAGACTGTAAAGAGCTTAGACAATACGGAGAATCATGTTCAGCGCTTTTTGGCAGCAATGATACATAAGCAACGTTACCTGAAACCCCTGCGTCTGCACTGCCCGTTGTCGCCGATGTTACTGCTTGGTGGCCGCAGCCACCGCTCAGTCCAGCATAATCTTGCGATTTCGGCGTCACACCTGGTGTCCATTCGGTAGCTGACCTACCTGGCGTTGATATCTTCGGCGTGAGGGCCACTGAGCTCGCTTGCGAGTTTTTGAGTTGCCCTGTATCCTTTGTTGATGCCGGCACTGTTAGACTCGTCGGTGCCGTCGGATGTTTGCTCTTTCTTCGTGAAACGGTCGAACTTCCCTTCGGAGCTTCGCGAACGGCTTCGTTTGTGCCATTCTTAGCTGACTGCTGCTTGTGTCTGAAATGAGCGGATTACTCGCATTACGCTATCTGATAGTTTTGTTTATTTTTTCTGGGAAACCAAAGGTACCTTACAAAGGCGGGCAGTATAGCACGCCTAAAACAACTAGCTTGTGCAACCGACTTCATAGGAAGTGCTTTTCCTTGCACGAACAAGAGTCAGCGGAAGCTTACATTGAAATTGAGTGTTGGAACAAGCGCACAAGCACATAAGGTACAACAATATGGATAACCCCGCAGTAAAAATAAATTCAACAAAAGTAAGCGTGAACTGGTTGAACAAAGTGTTGTCGAACACCTCTTCGAGAGCTCAGAAGCGTATATGAATCCTACGGGTTTCTTCAGCACCATCACGAGGAAGCCATTTATTTGCTACAGGAGAGAACCCTGGGCCGATATACAGACCCTGGTATTTTCGATGAGGCGACTTGTTCTGTGATCACGCGGGATACACATCTGCCGTTGTCGAGTTTGTTTTCATTCGTTCGGCGACCCCACTCTCTTAAGTACATCAAGCATCTACTTTGATTTTTAAGTCAACAGTCTATAAGAAGCTACGGGACCTCCCATATTCCTGCACTCTAGTTCCTGTCTGTTGCGCTCTTACATTTGTTATATCCTACCAACATGCCAAAGGTTGCACCCTTCATAGGCTATGTTCTACCTTTCGCTGTGCAGCAACACTTTTAGGCGTTATACACCAGCAGACGTTGAACAGCGCTGCCGGAGATAAAAGCAGAAGATATAATTTTGTTTTGGATATAGTTTCCAAACGGAATTTGCACTCTCTTTTGGTGTGGCGATTTCTTCACTTTATTTACCGATTGCATTCTTCTGTTGAATTGTCCATCTAGTACTGAATGCCAACTGTGGCATAAAATAGGCGGAAAAAATAACAGTCCTTTGAGCTAAAGCTAAAAACTCAGAAGAGGCGAAAGCATACGCTCTCACGAAGCACTCATTAATTTAAGCCTTTACCCTGAACCTTGCTGCACCTCACATGTTGTTGCACGGCCTCCGTGATCGGCCCGCCTTTGACCAAGCGACGTGCCATGGTCACGTCGTGACGTCACCATTACGTCACATATTTCGCTGATGTATGCCGTCACATGCCCCGGATGTCGTCATTATGACGTTATCACTGATCGTGGGATGTATGTTGTACCGTTCTGGTGGACGCCGCGGCCTCACGAGGTCTCGCGAAGTACTGTCAGGTCTCACCACATCTCGCAATTTTTTTTTACACATGAGGCCTATGAGACTAGGGTAGTTACGCTTTGGATACGATTTCTTGCAGTCTTACATTGGCTACAGTTCTGTGTCACTGGTAAGAAGCTCTCTGTAGCTAGATCATTTTTTTGTTTTTTGTTGTTTTTTGCCAGGAGGCGATGATGATGTATTTAGAGAGTGGACTGCTAACGAGATCTATGAACACGTCATCGTGCTCAACATGACAAACTGTGAGGGCGTGGCGCTTTTCTCTCGTGTTCCATTTGCTGGTTGACCTAATAAAATCAGTCTGTGTTCGACAACCGAAGGGGTTGGACGTGTCTTATTTATGCTCACTGGTCCGCTGCCTATTGCGGTAGGCCTAACGTGAAGGCCGTTGCCTCCCGACTGGTGTTGGCGTAAAGAAAATCCCACGGGTCTGCGACCGGAGGGTCTACAGTACCGTTGATGTTCTGGGTCAGGGTATACCGCATCAGCGAATACAACAATTGGCATGTAAGGCGACTACCTAAAAAACATAAAATGTATAACTGCTACCTATTTACTTTACTTCTCATGTCACGTTATTTTCGCTCTCTTTAAAGCACTAGGAAAGCAAGCTTGTTCAAACTTAACTATACTAAAGATACCCTCGTCTATACGTAGAAATTCCTGAAACTCACTCGGACTGGGATTGTGTAGCCTTAGACTTGGCCTCCGTTCCCGTAGAATCGATTTGCTGCCTGGCTGCGGCACGAGATTCTTGCTGCTTTGAGGGCGTCACTGACGATGACAAAGTCTTCGAGGCTTTTGGTTGCTCCTTCGGGGTTGACGGAGTCGTCAAAGAAGTCTTCGACCCCGTACTGGAATTGCTTTTCTTCCTCTGCCTGGAATGTTCTGTGGGCACTGCGACCAGATTATCGGTTTTCGCACCATCAACGAGTTTGTTTGAACGAGCAATACTTCCATGTTGTCCTCCAGCGGTAGAGCCGACGTTCGCGTTCCGCAAATCGGGTCTCACGGAAAGGGAAGTTTGAGAATCCTTGGAGGTCGCCTTCTTTCCTTCGACTGCACCGGCTGCGGCCGCCTTCGGTACCAGAGCCTTGACATCTTGTGCACGAAGCTTTGAGCGGCTTTGGTCTTGACCTTTGATACGACTGACCTTGCGGCCGGCTTCGCCTTCCATGGAGAGCTTGAAGAGGGTTCTGTCGAAGATACTTCGCGAGAAAAAGCGAATGAAGTTGAGGTGATGTCGCAGTTGCTGCTCTTGTAACCTAAAGAAAGGAAACCCACTGTACGAGTCGAAACGGCGCGCTGCGTCTTCTTCTTCTTCTTCTTCTTCTTATCCTCAGTCGATGGCTAGTGCCGCGTGTTGCTGTTGTTCACGTACACACTATAACTCACACCCACTGCTGGGGATTGGCCAAGAAGTGAGGGGTTTTGTTTTTTAGGGGCGAAGCTCCTTAAGGCGGCACCCGTTCGTCCCTCGTAGTCGTAGTCGTAGTAGTCGTAGTGCGTAACCAGTCTTACGCTTTGACCTCCAAGTGGGTGCCGGTGGGAGATTTTTCCTGTGCGTTGTTGAACAATAAAAAATTCGCAGCGTGCGCGTTAACTAAAAGCCGAATTCTTCTGTCTCTCATTCCCCATTAGCCGCCATTGGCATGTTCCAGTAGGAAACGTTAGTAGAAGTAGAAGTGTAAGTGTTAGCTAAAAGCCGACTTCTTCTGTCTCTCACTCCCATTAGCAGCCATTGTTTACCTCCAAGGTAGTGCCTGGTGAGATTTCTCCTGTGCGTGATTAAACAATAAAAATTTTGTTCAAAACGCCGTTGATTGATGAAATAAACCAACGAAGACGCCAGATGTTTTGTAAAAGCAAAACGAAAGAACGCCAGATGTTTCTAAAGCAAAACGAAAAGATGCCAGCTGCTTAACGAAAGACGCCAGATGTTTTCTAAAGCAATGGTTTTCTAAACAATGAAAATTCACCGCGTACATGTAAAATTAAAGTGAGCTGCAAGTCGTCATAACTCATCGAACCTTTAGTATAAACGCGCCCGATCTCACGTCGGTGATGATGTACTGGGCAGAATTCACGGAAGATTCATGGTTTACCGATGAACCTCCGCAGCTTCGCCCACTCATCATCATTCACTCCGTGGATATGCTGTGATTTTTATATACACATGTACGTGCCATCCAGAACCAAAATTTCTTACAATATTTTGTAACATTTCTATTCTAAAATACTGTACTTCGAAGCTTTATAAAAGTTTACGAAAACGCATCTTACGCCGTACTCTTTCTTCTTTCTCTCAATAACTTACTAGACCACGTTTTGGTAAAATATAATACTATACATGCGGCGCTCCAGTAGACTTATTCGTAAGCAGATATATGGATCTTACGCGTATATAACTATATTAATATGTTTTTGTTTAATAGAAGTATGAATTAAGGCATTTTTAAAAGAGATGGCTCTGTAGTCTATGATGGAGTGCGCGCAGATGAGCATGGTTTGTTTTGTTTTGTCGCCTCGGAATGCGACACGATAACCTTTGGAGATACCGCCGTAACTTCGCTTTGAGTGAGCTTACTGGCTGGTTTAGGAAAGGTTGACGTGTACCTTTACTCACTCGGCACGCAGGATTCTATGTCATGCGAAGTGACGCTGTCGCCGAAAGTTGCTGTTTATAAATGCGGTCGCATCTGCAAAATTCGGTCATTTATCAAATAAGGAAAGCAGTGTTGCAAAGTCATCTGGATGCCAAAATATTGAGAGTAAAATTTAAGCCAGAATTTGCCAGAATTTATGGTTTCTGAAAGTTTTTTTAAAGAAGGCTATCAGTTACCGATGCCTTCTTCTTTACATACTAAAGCATTACCTTTTTATATCCAGTAGCTCAACTGTTCCTGTTAAATTGAGACAACGTAGGTGTTTTTACAGTATGTTGCTCATCCAATAATTACTAGGGAAACATGTAGATCAATGTTACCGTAAGTATGTTTACTCTCTCGCAGCTTTTCGCAAACGGAATACAACAGAAACGAGCTGCACGGCCTCAAAATTTGCTACATTGGCGAGTCGATTATCAGTTGATTTACAATGACTGACGTGACACGGCACGTTACCAAAAACGCCAGGCCTGCGCTGAAACGGCAGCACAGTCACAGCGAAAGCTGGAAGAGCGGTGTTTCTAGAGCTTGTTAAGCTCTCTTGGGGCTACAATACAAGTACACTAGAAAGGTACCCACTACGCCATAAATCACAATTTTTGTGAAGTTGGGAAGCACCTACTAAGCCATTATTCGTCATTCTGCGGAGAAGCGAGGCACCAGCTACACGTCTGTAAGGCATTATGTGCACTTTGTTTACGCGACGAGTAATGACGATGAAGAATTAAGGCTCAGCCCGTTGTAATGGGTTGGAATCTTTAAACGGCCCACCAGTTATGTAATTTGCATTGGGTGAAGCCCGGTCGTTATTTCCCTCTGCCGTCATGCTGTATAACATAGGTTGACGTGGGAGAGAGACGGGGGGGGGGGGGCGAAGAACTTCACTAAAACCCCAAGGAAATGGATCATGCGCTCATGGGCTTCCTTGGCAACCAATACAAGTGCACTTGCGAGGAACCCACTACGCTATAAATCAGTGTAATTTTTGAGAAGTAGGGCAGCAGGCACTGTGCCATTTTTCGTCATTCTACGGAGAGCCGTGGTACCTGCTAAACGCATGTAAGGCATTATGCGCACTTTGTTGATGCTGTACTTGATGACGACGAAGAATTATGGCAGAGCCCTTTGTAATGGGTTGGAAGCATTCAACAACCTACTCGTTGCGCAATTCGCATTGTGTGACGCCTGGTTACAGAATTCGCGTTGTGTGACGCTTGGTGCTTATTTTACTCTTCTACCACGCTATATTGCATATGCTAATGTGGTTCCTTCCCGACACGAAGCCTGTATAGGACCTCTTTGCAAAGCAGTTTCAAGCACCGGCATGGCTCGGAGGCTGAATACTGGGCTCCCACGCAGAGGGCCCAGGTTCGAACCTCGTTCCGTCCTGGAATTTTTTTCTTATTTCGTTTTTTTTTTCTTATTTCGAGCGATACTGGTTACGGACACCGGCGGCGGCGGCGGCGGCGGACAACTACGGCGCCAAAAACGGCCGGTGAAATGATCTTATAACAGCTTTCGCTGTAAAATATACTAACAGGTTGGCTGATACGCAAATAATAATCGGTGCTGATGCATATGTGGTTCCTAAGATCCAGCGATACATGCCCAATCATCGCCGATCATGTCGTATGTTTAACTCGCATGTCGCATGTTTCTAGTTATAGCTAGAGACCGGATTTTAGGAAAATGCCTATTTTCTTCCTTGCACTCCTATTGCGCTATTTTGATATGAGCATGAATTAGAGGTTATGAAGGGCTTTTATAGTGTTTTATAGTGCCTATAAATGCCCACCTTTGGCTTTCCTGCCTAAATGCTTAGAAATGCCTATTTGCAACATTGGAGCTTATATGAACCCTTTTTAGCCTCAAGTTTCGCTCCCGGGTTTGAGACTGTTATTCATTTTAGCGCGCAACGTTGACTGCTCGGAACTATGGCGCTCAACCTAGTCCTCTAGTTCAATCAACTCCCGGAAACAACCGCTAGCAGCAGTCATGTGGAGCATGGCGCCGAGAATTCGCCGCCGCGCGGACATGGCGCGAACGGTTGGCCACTGCGAAACTGCGGAGAGCCGTCAGTGGAAACGAGAGTGAAGAGGGAAAAAAAGGAAAGAAAATTGCGATGCGCGCGGCTTTTGTTTTGTATGTGATTTACTTTTTAAGGTGTTCACTGCAGCAGCGCAGCCAGACATGTTTCTCGACGAGCTCAACCATGCTTTATTTATATTCGTGCATGCGCTTGTATGTGTTCGTGTATGCATACACATGCAAAACTGAAAAGTCTCGGGGAGGAGAGGTGTTCAACCCACGAACTACGCGTCCATAAGGCAACATGCGAACCTACGCACCTGCTCACTTTATTGTTGCTTTTGCAGTTGATGATGATTAAATGTGTGAGCGCTTTGTAATGGGTCGGCCTTTAAAACACCCACTCTTTGCGCAATTAACATGCTTTCACACCTGGTGCCATGACATCCGTGTAGTGTTTTACAGCGAAAGCTGTTATGAGATCATTTCACCGGCCATTTTTGGCGCCGCAGTTGTCCGCCGCCGCCGCCGGTGTCCGTAACCAGTATCGCTCAAAATAAGAAAAAAAACGAAATAAGAAAAAAATTCCAGGACGGAACGAGGTTCCAACCTGGGCCCTCCGCGTGGGAGCCCAGTATTCAACCTCTGAGCCATGCCCGTGCTTGAAACTGCTTTGCAAAGAGGTCCTATACAGGCTTCGTGTCGGGAAGGAACCACATTAGCATATGCAATATAGCGTGGTAGAAGAGTAAAATAAGCACCAAGCGTCGCACAACGCGAATTCTGTAACCAGGCGTCACACAATGCGAATTGCGCAACGAGTAGGTTGTTGAATGCTTCCAACCCATTACAAAGGGTTCTGCAATAATTCTTCATCGTCATCAAGTACAGCATCAACAAAGTGCGCATAATGCCTTACATGCGTTTAGCAGGTACCACGGCTCTCCGTAGAATGACGAAAAATGGCACAGTGCCTGCTGCCCTACTTCTAAAAAATTACAATGATTTATAGCGTAGTGGGTTCCTCGCAAGTGCACTTGTATTGGTTGCCAAGGAAGCCCATAAGCGCATGATCCACTTCCTCGGGGTCTCAGTAAAATTACACTGATTTTTAGCGTAGTGGGTTCCTCGCAAGTGCACGTGTGTTGGTTGCCAAGTAAGCCCATGAGCGCATGATCCATTTCCTTGAGGTTTCAGTGAAGTTCTTCGCCCCCCCCCCCCCCCGTCTCTCTCCCACGTCAACCTATGTTATACAGCATGACGGGAGAGGGAAATAACGACCGGGCGTCACCCAATGCAAATTACATAACTGGTGGGCCGTTTAAAGATTCCAACCCATTACAGAGGGCTGAGCCTTAATTCTTCATCGTCATCACTCGTCGCGTCAACAAAGTGCACATAATTCCTTACAGACGTGTAGCTGGTGCCTCGCTTCTCCGCAGAACGACGAATAATGGCTTAGTAGGTGCTTCCCAACTTCACAAAAATTGTGATTTATGGCGTAGTGGGTACCTTTCTAGTGTACTTGTATTGTAGCCCCAAGAGAGCTTAACGGGCTCTAGAAACACCGCTCTTCCAGCTTTCGCTGTGACTGTGCTGCGGTTTTAGCGCAGGCCTGGCGTTTTTTTTTTGTTTTTCCGAAGCTGTTTCAAGCAATAGCGTCGCTTTGAGGTAGACCCCCTGCTTTGGTGTAGAACTCGCAGACGGCCTGGGTTCGATTCTCACTCGAACCGAAGTTTTTTATTATTTATTTAAGTTGCATCTTTCTGCATTTTCCGGTTGCGGACAAGATGATGATTTTTCGCTCACAACCAACAACGCCGACACCGACGCCGCAATTTCTGCGAAACAAGCTGTTTAAGGCTGTCGCGTTAATGGTTTATTTGCATGGCGTTAGAATTTAATTTTATTATTTGTAGATACTATCTTCCCTGGTACCCAATGTCCACTGCTCTGTAGTGGGTATGTAACAGCGTTTGTTTATGCGGAGCTGCCAAAGCAATAGCCCTCGATTCACTGCGCCCAAGACGGCAGATTCCCAACTTAGACCCGTCCTAAAGTCATCGCGTCTGCATCATCACTCTCATCGGCAGCTCTGAAGAGAAGTCCCAGTCCATATATCCGGCAAGTCTGCAAATATAGCGGGAAGCGACAATTCAACATCCTCGTCATGGCATCACTGATACCCGAGATGCAACCGCAATGCAAGAACCTTATCGTAAAGATCGGCCACACTATAATCATTGTCCTCGCCATCATCGACGTGTTGCTGCTTCTTTACTACTGGACGGCCAACTAAAACTGGCCGCTTTCACCGATGTGTAGACGGTACTGTTCAATGTAATGCCTTGTGCGGCGCAGCAAGCGAGGACCACCGTAAACGCGAGAGGCGAGAAGTCGCAGTGGTACAGATTCACTGTATTAACGTGTTTTATATGTTGTTTGGAACTGTTCACTGATGGTATTCCATGTTGAGGTATGAACCGCTATTTGCATTGTCGCGAACCTCACGCAATGTTATAAATTTGCACGAAGGAGGTTATCACTGTGTCTATTCCTGAATGTCGAGTATGCTGACTGTAACGCCAAACGTAAGCCAGGAACGTCACTTGAGAGCAACATAAACCAAAGGGGAATGTGCACCCAAACGCATTCATACATAGACAGGGTTTTAGTGCCGGGCCCCAAATTGGTTGCGTACGTAAGCCCTTGCGTTCCTTTGTATTCTCCATGGGTGCGTCTGGGGGTACAAAGTAACGCACGAGCGTGCATAGGGAAGCGGCTTATGGTCCCCGGCACTAGAGCACTGCACGGGCCCGGGCCGGCCCGAAAGCCCGGGCCCGGGCCGGCCCGCGGGCCGGGCCGGGCCGTCCGAAGCGTTTTTCGGCGGGCCCGGGCTGGGCTCGGGCTTGAAAGTGCGGGCCCGGGCCGGGCCCGGGCTTGAAGCTGCAGGCCTGGGCTGGGCCCGGCCCGGGCCCGGGCTTGAAGCTGCGGGCCTGGGCCGGGCCCGGGCTTGAGGCTGCGGGCCGGGCCGGACTCGGACCCGCTCATCAAAAGGCGTAAGTCGGGCCTTCGAGCACACGCGAACGTTATGCATTGCATGGTCTAAGGTATACTGCGCCAAGCTGAAGTGACACGTGCAAAGAGCTGGCTCTAAGTAAAGCTTAGCAATAAAAATAGAAAAACAGTTGAAGTGCTATTTTTTTCACCAGTATAGATATAGATTGGCACTGTATATTTTCACTAACGTTTCGTCTGCGGGACCAGGCTTTGTCAAAGTAATGGCACCACCGTAGTGGCACCGGATCAATTTCGACCACCTCGAGTTATCTAACGTGCACCTAAAGGTAAGTATATACACGGGTGTTCTTGCATTTCGCCCCCATCAAATTGCGGCCGCCGTCGCCGCGGGAATCGCACCCGTGTCCTAGGACTCAACAGCGAAACAGCTTAACCGCTGAGCTACCACCACAGGCAAAGCAAGATTTCGATGCATGTACAAACCGAATTTTCCGTCCGATCGGCCGCTACAAAGTGCACGGCATCATTAATAATAATCATCATCAACAGCTAATATCCTCTAGCGGGCCCGGGTGGGACCTGGTCATGAACAAGCGCGCCCTGGATTAGTTTAGTAATGAACGCCCGGGCCCAGGCCGGGCCCGGGCGTGGTACGACGGGCCCGGGCCGGACTCGGGCTGGGTACGGTCAAGTACGCCCGGGCCCGGGCCAGGCCCGGGCTTGGAACCACGGGCCCGGGCCGGGCTCGGGCTGGGTTCGGTCATGTACGCCCGGGCCAGGGCCGGGCCCGCGCTTGGAACCACGGGCCCGGGCTGGGCTCGGGCTTCATAAAGCGGGCCCGGGCCGGGCCCGGGCCGTAAGATCCGACCCGTGCAGTGTTCTACCCGGCACTAAGACTCTCTATTGTGTTCTGCCGTGTATGCTACATCATTTGCCATCTCTCCTTACAAAGTGAGGACCACTCAGCATTTGTGCGCGCTGCCTTGCTCACTATTAGTGAGAACTTCAGAGATAATCCATGAGCTCCAGAGAATTCGGCCGCAAATGTTTGGTGGGTGCACCTACAATGGGTGAAGGCGATGTCCTAGCTCACTCTTGCTTTCACAAAGTGTGACCCATCAAGTATCAGAAATCGTGTGTTAACCTTTAGGTACGGCGATTGGATCCCGTGTTCGTGCTTTGAGAAAAAAAAACAGCTCAGCGAATGAGTGCGTGCCTTGTGTGTTATGCCGAATGAATCACAGGTACCCATCATGCTCCATTAAAAGGGTAATAGTCGCAAGCCAAAATCTTAATCAGGTCATCAACTAAAGTGCTAGCTACAGCCCGGAAACTAAATGAAAATCTTCCCTTTTCCTGGCTAGATGTAACACTTCACACAGGAAATGAATAGGAGAGTAGAATGGTAAGCGTACACTGGAATGTTAAAGTGTATAGGTGCGTTACACATTTTGTATCCTGTGCAATACCCGCTACTAAAGCTTCGGTGGCTAAATTTATTGAGTGCTTACCCTGATTACGAATACTCTTACTGTATGGACAGTATCAATTGCAAGTCATCATTTTTATGGCCTTTTGACGATGGCGTATATAATTATTTGTGTAGAGTGTGCGATAAGATTACCTTTTGCTGTCATATTTACCATAGAATGTCGGACACAGAGAAATCAGGTAGTACACGGCATGGTCTACGGAGGCATCCCGGACAAACTCTCAGGATTTTAAACCTACCAATGGCCGTAGCGACAAAGTGCACTGAGAAAATGCGGGTCTATGTTTACTCACGTGTGATGACAAGACTTCCATGTTTCTATGTCCCTAGCAATGTGGCACACACGTCTGAATTTCACATTGTGTGTCACCATGTGATTTCCGTAACAAGGTGGTGGTTGAAAAGTGCATTACAAAGAGCTCAGATATATCACCACCGTCGTCATTTTTAGCCCGAGCGGCAACAAATACGATGGCCTTGAAAACGCGGTATGTGGTACAAAAACTCACGCGACCTCTCAAACACCGATGATGACGATGGTGATAATTACGATAGACTACCCATTCGAGTCGTCTTAGGAGAATGCGTGATGGACGCCGTGAGCTTTTTGTCAATTGGAACTGTTCACACAGCACAGCATAACGGGAAATTCAAGTAGGTGAGATAGTACCACCACGTAACCGATAAAATCTAATGAGACAACATTAAAAGTTATATTGTATGGCGTAATCCTCACGTTGTCAGATAGTCGGCGTGTGATTTTCCACGAGACTCTATGTATATTGCTTAAAAGTGTCTGCATTTTGAGCTGAAAGTGTCGCAAGAGAACAGTAACAATACCATAAAAGATAGAAAGGAGCTTTCACTCTGTTTACCAGCAAGCGCGTGCCTATAATCGAAACATCGCCGTTGCGGGGCAGTGCTAAATCGTTGCCTAACATATAATCGTTGCAACGGGTCGTGTTACAGATAAGAAATCGTTGCCACAAAAAGTGACCCGCGCGTCAAAGCATCAAACTCGAATACACAGAAAGCAATCCTGAAAAATAATCATTCCTTCCCTCTTAAAAAGTAATAAATGCGAAGCATTTCTTGGCGAATCTTAAGCGTTTCTATCTATCTATCTATCTATCTATCTATCTATCTATCTATCTATCTATCTATCTATCTATCTATCTATCTATCTATCTATCTATCTATCTATCTATCTATCTATCTATCTATCTATCTATCTATCTATCTATCTATCTATCTATCTATCTATCTATCTATCTATCTATATATCTATCTATCTAGCTAGCTAGCTAGCTAGCTAGCTAGCTAGCTAGCTAGCCGCCTACGTCTGGGTGCTCTCGTGATCACCTCAACTTGGTGTAGACCAAATGTGGCATGGGAGGGTAAGAGGATTCGACGAATATGAATGTCGGTTCATGACATGAATAACGTGATAATCCTGTCGCGTACGTCGTTAAACCCGTTCCTCCAGAGACGTGTGGCACCTACCCGTTTACCACGGGTCACGGTGTATGCGCCAGAGGTGATTAACAGTTTATATCTACCTAGGAATGGCGAGGACATTAGTCATTTCAACGCGAGAGCGTTAAGAAAAACCGACGTCGGCAGCGTTGACCAGACGATTGCAAAGAATAAAAAATTAGGATCCCAGCAGGAATAGAACCCAAGCATTCTGCGTGGCCTTCAGCTATACTACCACGGAGCCACGCCATGTGTAGAAACTGCTGTAGAAAAACAGCCTATGCAGGCATAATGACGGTGCAACATCACTTGAGATTGTGGTGGTGGCTGTCTAATTTTATAATAGAATAATAGACACTACATATGTACTCTACGATACAGGCGTCATATCAGGTTAACGTCTTGTGGTTCCAGTATTGGCTCCGCTTTTATAGCAGTCTAATAAACATTACGTTTGTATTCCTATGATTCAGGAAGCCATATTGAAGCACTCCTCGACCCCGGAGGAATACATTAACGAAAATTACGTATAACATTCACATCACTGCACCGTAAAGTGCACTTCGTTTCGATAATACAGACGTATGTGTGCTAACGCGAGTGCTGACATTACGTCACACCATAAGCTACGCTTTAACCGCCAGGGGCCGAATTCACAAAACTTCTCTTTCGTAAGTGCGCTTTCCGATTGGTCAGCCTGCTTCGCTAATCATATGTCCCGCATTGTGATTGGCTGAAATATTCTCTTACGCACATTTTCAGCGTAAGGCGTTTTTGACAATACGGGCCCAGTATTTTAGAACGTCTTGTTGGGCGAGTTGGTGCACGTCTGTGGTGGGTATCGTTGCGCATTCAATCGGACGAACACTGGAAGGAAAAGAGTTCTCGACGTACCTGGTAAGCCCAGGATGTGCACACAACTACTACAATTACAAAAACATGTCGACCCCCACGTAACGTTTGGCTGAAAGTAAAAATACAGCACATAAGTACTTACTCACTGCTTCGCATGAATGCGATTCCCACAAGGCGTGTTATCTGCCGAATTTTTAGCAGCCAGAGTGTGAACGATGTCCTAACCAGTAAGATAACTGGAAATTTGTAGAGAGTTGCCAGGGTTTAATGTGTATTCGCAATAAGTTATGGCCTTGGCAATGCTGTAATAAAAGCTAGGCATACCTATTCAGGGATGCGGACCATTATACGCTGAAAACGTCGATTAGAAAAACCGTTATCCCACATGTAAATCAACGTACGCAGTTGTCATATAAGGAAAAACTGAATTAGACATCGCAATTTAAAAGTTAGCCGCTTATTGGTGCTTTTTTTCCCTAGTCCCCGAAAAGTCCCAATTGCTCAATTAACGTTGAACAAGACTTCGCTGGTCGTCGCAGTTAATGCGAAAAAAGTGCTTCAAAACACAACACAACAAAGCAGAGTACGTTTGTTATAGTGCAACTAAAAAATAGAACGTCATGCCGCACAGTGTGGACTAAGGTAGACCCGATACGTTCGGGAAATAGGCTATAGCCATGGCATACTGCTAATGTTCCCCCGTTCGCAGTCTTGCATGATTTCCACACTCGTACAGGGGTTTTAAAGCGGGCAATTGTTAAAGATAAAATCGTCTCGTGAAGCGCACTCGAACACCTCGGCAAATTCCGGCGCGGTATGCAGTGGCAACAGGCAATCGGCCCGAGGTGACAGTGGTCTGGGCTTCTGGTCGGCGTCGCAAGAGAGGAGGCAGAAGCGGATGAAGAAGATTTTCTGCGCCTCGGGCCACAACGCACGGAAGTCATGGGTCAGCGCCACCGGACCGAAGCTCGTCAGCAGACCCTCGTAGGCGAGTCTCAAACTGGCGGCCTGAATGTACATGGCCCGAATCTGCTCCTCGACGCTGCCGGCCACTTCGAGCTGCAGGCCGAGTCGCGTGTGTAGACGCTGAAGGCAGAGGGCGCTCACGTTGAACATTCTCGCCGCTGTTCCGTGCTGCGGTCCGATAACTTGCAGTGCCGGAGCCTGTTGAACAGTAATGACCAGCGCAGTGTGAGCGCGAAATGAAGGTAGGGCACGCCTATGATCTATGGAAAGAGAACCTCCAATTTTCATTACGCATGCAAGCGATAATATTACAAAAGTCTTTATCGTGAAATTCTCAGCAGACTTATGGTGGCAGCGATTTGACCGCATACCTAGGAGAGTTATGTTTGTGCGTCCAACGTATACACAGTGTAAGTTGCCCTCGATTTCACCGTTTTCTGGCAACTGAGGTGTAACGTGTCCACGAGCTGACTATACAAATAGCAGGGACCAATGAACAACTTAGCTTCCTGAATACATTGCATGCTGCTATCGCTATGCGCAGACAATCTCCCATGCTACGGAAGGTAGTCCGTAAGTGTGTGATACCTGTTGCATAATTTCTATTTGCATGCAGTAACTCCATGTATCTCCCAAAGGGAGTCGGAGTTCTGCAATAGTCTTATACTTTGCGATAGAATAGTTGGTTGTAAACTTCTTTGGCTCAGGGGCTACGCAGTGCTGTTGAGAGCATCATTTGACATGATCGAAAAGTCAGTGATAACACGACCAGACATTTCCGCCATGTGCAAGTGAGATGAAAAACTTCAAATGTACGACAAGGCAACAATAGCGTGCATTGCATCATGAATGGCACCCATGCCCATGACCTGCCATTGCTGTCATGACTTGCAACGCATCGTATAACATGAAAGCATGAAATGTCATAAACAAGATAACAACAGCATGGCATGTATGGCGCGAAGTGACACGAATATGGATGCATGGTATAGAGCAGATGCCTGTGTGAGTTGCGCTTCTTAGGGTAACCATCTTGAGAGGAATAGGAGGACACAAGTAGGGAGACTGCACAGCAGCAATTTCAAATTGCACTTGACGGTGCCTAGCATATGCCAGCGCAGCGGAGCATTAAAAAAGTGACGCGCAAACACTGCTCCACAAATAATCTGCAGTGGCGCTACGTTTGGTCAGCTAGAGGCGGCCACCGGCGAAGAACTACGCTCACCGCAACTCTCGTAGGTATCACGGCCGGTGCGGCCATTTCGGCGAATCTAGCCGACATCAGTGTCCCCACGGTGGCGTAATTGAAGTAGGACGGCACGCCCGTCGTGTAGAGGTACGGTGACATCTGGTACAACGTTGGCACCACCACAGAGTGCAGTATCGGCGAGTACGCTAGGTCGTGGTGGCCCTCGAAGCGCGAGACGTACATTTGCCGCAGCTTAGGAGGTGAACGGGCTTGCCTCTCGTGACTGTACGCCATGACCCTTAGGTACATATCCACGAACTCAACGGTCTGCGTTTCTATGTAGGTCAGCAGTGGAGCGTAGTCTTCGTCATCGTGATCGTCGTTGGATTCGAGGTGGTCAGGCTGCAATTGCGACCACATTTAAGACGCGCCGGAAGTTACAGGAAAATGAGAGCACACCTTCAAGCTTCGGTGTAATTTGAGGTCACTTGTTCTAGAAACAAATAGGTACTTCGCTGAGAGTGACTACGCTTAGGCAGCGTTCCATTCTCGGTAACTCTTAATCTTTATCATAATTGTACTAAGCGCAAAACACCAGGCAAGCGCTGTGTAGAACATTTGCTCAGTACAATTATGAATGATATGTTCCAACTAGCCCAACTAACAACTCTTTTAACGTTCTGTTTGCCATTCCTGTAGGTGAAGAACTCTGATGAATGATTTTACATGCAATGAGCAACTACTGCATTCTCTTGTAGCTAAAATAAATATGTGGAAACGTGCCACGTATGGTAACAGCTTGAGCGCACATTTGGCTAACTTTTCGATGGGAATTCTTCGTGTACTTGAGAGTGATGCTTTTATTTACGCTTTATCTACCCGGTAATATTTCCTCAAGGTGTTGCTTGAGCTAAAGTTTGGCATTTCGCACCTACGGAATTCACGATGCTCTAATACATTACGTTTAGCGTGCATCCTTCACAATTGTGTAAAACGATTTTGCAGTGCCTTCTCCTAATTATCACAACTTCTTTGCATCTCTAATAGAATGGACATACGCGCAAATTACTGAGGTCATGCACTCACCCCGTCATTTTCGGATACCACCACGAGTGTCATTAGTTCAAATTTCTTGTCCATGACCGTTCGTACCGTCCTTGGAAGCCACGTGAATACGACGTCGAAATTGTGCGACATCTGCCTGATATCCTGGTTCATAGCTTCCAGGACGCTCACGCTCTCTTTCGTGTCCATCAGTTTTGCAATGAGTTTAGGCCACGAGTGGGCGAGAGACCTCTGGGCGAGGGCGAGGCAGAAGCGAGCGGTCTTCGTCACGTCCAGTGACACTCGGTCTCTGGACAACTCTAACGACAGGACCTCAGCGTCAAGGTGCGACGCCACGTACAACGCAGTCACCTCGATGCCGTTCTTTGCTGCCACGTTACGGAACGCCTTTCTGAACGATTGCGCCCCAGTTTCGAAAGAGGCGTGAGTCGCATGGACACGCTTGCCACTCGAATGCAGGACATCGTCGAACAGTTCGACCCAGTCAGCCACCGATACGTCGGGAAGCATGCCCTCCAAGATTGCCCTCAGAGACTTGGTCACTTCCGGCTCTTCTGGCCATTCTGCGGAACGGTTGCCTTCGAGATCGGCATCAACGGCGAGGTCGACGTCAGCTATCTTGTGGAGGTCCTTTCTGAGAACGCGCTCTAGGGCTTCTTCTAGGTCGTGCCGTTGGCCCGTCGTTGTCAGCTTGCGGAGTAGTGAGCGGCCACGGGAAAGCCTCACCACCAACTGGTCGTGGTCGCTGAACACCTCGACGCTCATTATCGTCTGACACCCCAAGAGTATCGTCGCCTCCAAGAGGTGCGAGACAAGTTCCTTGTAGCGCTGGGCACCGCGCATCTGATTCCAGTTGAGCTGCTTTCGCGCCGACTCCAAGGTTTCCTCGAAAGGCAAGGGCGCCGATTTGAACGACACGTAGTGGTGGCAGTTGCCGTATACGTGTCGCATCACGCGGACTCCGGCACTATCCATACCGCTGTGTCCTGCGAGTCAAACTGACAAATCTCATCGACGCGACAATTGCTCTAAGAGCACGAAGAAACATTGTGGTCTCTTAAACTTAGCGCTATTGCAGCACACGGACTTCCATTTAGTGAACACCTACACCTCAAGTTTATCACGCACTGCAGAAAGTTGTCGTCCTTTCCTTAAATATATTGGTATTTCTAGAATGTCTGGTCACGGTTCAGGTGCATGGCTGAAACAACGTTAGTAGCAATATTCGTGACGCGCACATTAAACAAAAGGAACACAATTCGTCGTCCCTTGCCTTATCCCGCTTAATTGCCAGTGGCAAGCGTTAGTAGCAACATATTGAAGTTTAATAGTAGCAACGTAGTCGTGAAAGAACTTTTCTTTCGTAATATTGCTGGGACAATGGCCTTCGCGTGCCAGAACAATTTTCTAATCGCATATTACTTTTCAAAGTATGGCGCAGTCTCACTGCGAGCTTTGTTGCTGCAAATATGTGCTAAGCGGTCGGAACAAACAAGAGACGTTTAGAATATTGGTGGAAAAAATGTCAGAGGCATTACAGGACGCATGTAAAACGTGATAGAAATAGCGCTTTGAATGACGGAAAAAATAGCAAGAATGATCAATTGCAATAGAAACAATAACAGTGATTATAAGGAACATTCTCTTCATTATAATCAGTGTTGTTACAGCATATTAGTGCGAATATAGCAGTACATGTGTGACAGCGTCTCTTATCGCCTGCAGCGTGGGTAACCATGTCTTGAGAGGCTGTGCTATTTCAAGTTTCACGGCGCACGTGGCAAGTCACGTGCTCTTCCAGGACTCCTAAACGATGGATAATCTGCCAGCGCTTCGTATTTCGCGTAGGTTAGGATGCGCTGACAGGCGAAAAGTTTAATTGCTAGACAAGAGTAGTAGTCCATCAGTTGTCATGTTTTTATATGTCCTCAAATTGGATACTCAAACCTTTCAAGAGCTACGCGCGTTACAAGAATCATTGTGATTTCGTGGTTAATTCCCTTTCTTTCCATATATATACTCGGTTCCAACCTAAAAAGAAATGTTGGCCCCACCCACAGCCATCGTTGCCGTTCCTATCAGACAATTTGCATAAATGCTCCATCCAATAGCGCTAACTTATTCTCGTGATATCAAGCACTTCTCTTGTGTCGCCAGCTTTGTGTCGCCAATGTTAGGACGGGAACTTCAATGCCCAGGTAAACTTCGTCAGGGATTTGTCACCGCTGCTTCGCCAAACGCAATGTTTTAAGAAGTAACGACGAGCCTTTAACTATTAGTAAGCGTAGTTTTTACATTAGCTGAGAAAAAACACTAACGGCTCGAGTGGAAACTAGCTAGCGCGACTGTCTTTCACAGGCGAAGGGTGGGTGCGCCGCGGGTGTCTGGGCGGAGCTTAGATTTTTTATTAGGTTGTAACCGAGTGTAGCATGCTATATTCGATTACCTCCGACACTGGTGAGCTTATGCTCGTTGCTTGGAAGTTGCTCTGATGCATCCAGCTATGAAGCCGCTCTCAGAATAGTCAAGACGGTACACATTTATCTGCGCTGCTTTTCCGTCATGGCGGTGTGTGTCGTTGACCGAACTTTGCAATCTGCTTTCCTGCTATCTTAAAGCGCTCAATCGAAGCTCGATCAGTACTACGATGCATATTTTCCTATATTCCCTTGCGTTGATTACACTCACTGTCGCAGTGCCCTCTTAGCATAAGGTTTATCCAAAACACGTACCCTACAGTGTAATACAAGGGCTACGCTCTAACGGCTTTGTTCTGGAGATGAGACTCCTCAGTAGACTAGATTCCTCGGAAGGTACGCGTGAGTGCAGCAACGTTAACATACCGTATACCGGTCACAACAGAAGATAAGGCGTACAAATGTGGACGCAAGAGAACAAGACAACACAAACGCCTTACCGTCTTTTATGTCGAATCACTACTAACTATACTCCGTTCCATACGTAGTAGGCAACGCTGTGGAAGCTACGTAAGAAGTTCCTTGAGCAAACTTATAACGCCGCGCGTTTCACAGGCGCGTTTCAAGTGCTCACGCGAGTTGAGCAAGGGCATAGGCGTGCGCACGGGGAGGGGCAGGGGGGCGCCCCCCTATTCCCCTAATTGGGGGGGGCGCAATGTCAGCCCCAAACATTAACGTAATAGGGAGGGGGGGGGGGCAAGTGTCAGCGCCATACAATGACATAATTGCTAGGGGGAGGGCGCTGCGATGAACCTTCCCCCCCCCCCCCTGAAGGGAAACCCTGCGCACGCCTATGAGCAAGGGCACACGCATCAAGCGCCTAGATGATTCAAATGAACAGCAAGAAAACCAGGACGAAGAAACTCTTAGATATATAGCACAACATATTCACAGCCGTATAACCGAGCTGTTTATCTCTAAGCCACAAAAGCTTTTCATTTATTACTCCACCTAATACTGAAAGAATTCACCATCGTGGACGCAAAAAAAAAAAGATTGAGCTATTTCCTGGTGCGAGCACATCTACTTCAAGAAGTCTCGCTCCACAGCGTTGACTGCTATGTAAGGAACGGAGTATAGCTCAACCTGCTGTTGTTCTTATTCTAACATACATTTACGTATATGGGCGGCGTAGCGGCGCGTCATACAAAGGCTTTCATAGCAATGATCCAGGAAGAGCTCGTGCCCTATACGGCCTTAGGCTGTCCCGTTATACGAACCTTCCCACCCCACGTCGCGCAGCAGGGACTCGTTGACGCGGGCCAGCCACGCGGCGATGTTGTCCCGACGAAAGCTGCCGCCGTCCTTACGTCGCTCCAGCCACGAGTCGCAGACGTACCCGTAAAAGTCGCTGCACACGTCCCTGCTCGTGTTCAGTAGGCGCGTGAGGTAGTCGCGAGCCGCAAGGCACTCGGCCGTCACGCACGCCAGTGGCGACCGTGCGCGCCTGGCGTAGAATAGCAGAACTAGGGATGCTACGAGAAGCACGAACATGACCGCTGTCACCAGGATCACGACCACGTACAGGATGCGTTCGTCTCGGCTGTCCACGTCGGTCATGTACGAGACATTGAGGGCTGCGCGCGTTGCGAGGCGTTCCCTTCTTCACAGTGTTATCACGAATACACACGTTTAGAAGAAGAGATAACTGGGCGAGATTGTAAGGATACATGACGGTACTTAGAAGCGCAAAACCCACGATTCACAAGAAAGAAGAACCGGACAGGACGAGCGCTCCTGACTAGACAGTTTCGAAACGGTATTAATAATAACTGTTAGAATTTTACGTCCCAAAATCGCGATATGCTTATGAAGGACGCTGTAGTGGAGGGCTCCGGAAATCTCGCCTCCATCGAAATAAACCCACCGCAGCGGGGATTCGATCCCGTGACCTTCAGATCAGCAGTGTAGCGCCCTAACTACTATACCACAATGGCGGGAGAGTTCCGGAACCGTTAAAATCAAAATTTCGCATTCTTCTTCGTTGACTGTTCCATGGCGCAAGAGTCACTCGCGCGAGCACTCGTCCTGTGTGGTGCTCCTACTGTATCTAATGTTTTTGTTTTTATTTGCGTTTTTAGTACCATCATGAATACAGAGGGCTATAAAAATTTAAAAGGCGCTAGAGCTGAGGAGAAATGCATCGGCTCTGCCACGCGCAACCGTTAAGGCCATCTGAGGTGGCGCACTATGAAGGGCGAGGAAACAGAAGCGACAATGGAGCGAGATTGAAGTTCAAGGCTGCCACGGTGGTACCGTGCTTACGGCACTTGAATGCCGACCCGAGAGACGTGAGTTCGATCAGGGCCACCACAGAGGTCACATTTCGAAGAAGACGAGACGCTAGAGGCCCGCGTACTAAGATTTATGGGCGCGTTGAAGAACTTGAGGTGGTGAAAATTTCCGAAGCCCTGTAATACGGCGTGTATCATAATGATGTCGCAGTTTTAGCATATAAAGCCCCAAAAATTATTATTATTATTATTATTATTATATTATTATTATTATTATTATTATATTATTATTATTATTATTATTATTATTATTATTATTATTATTATTATTATTATTGGCACTTAAGTGAGTGTTTATTAAGAAATGGCCCGGTTATCCGGAGCATGCATAAAGGGTGCGTATAACTGCCGCTCGTCAAAGCCACGTGTACTGGAATCTCGTTCATATGACATTGACGAGTACTGGAAAATAAAAAGTTTAACGGAAATTTTTATACATACCCTTTTTTTTTACTTTCGCTTTGCATACCATGAGCGTGCCTTACATTTTAGGTTTTATTCCGCACTTCCAACACTGCATGTTTACCTCTTTCGGGAACTCCTTGGCACGTGTCATTGTCATTGCAAGATTTCTTGTAATCTCCATTCTGTTGCTCTGATGCGTACCATAAAATGTCTACCGTTCGAAGTAATGAAACAGTTCTGAGTGAGCGCTTTTCTGTGCGTCTCTCTGTTTTCTTTTGTGCGCTGTTTTATCTTTCCTAATTAAAACGTACTGCCTTAAACTAATGCTATACATAAAGGCAAGCTCAGAAAGCATAAAGATAGGCGCACTTGGTGAGGCACTCGGCAGAACACATGCTGCGGTCGGAAAAAAATTGTTGAGGTGGTGCACAACAGTCGTATGTATGCAATGTTAAGCACGGAGTTAAAATATCCAAGCATGGTAAGGCAGTCCTCTATGCAGTGTCCTTCTACTGATGGTTCTGCATAGCGCGCGCTTGCTTTTGCCTTAATGACAGACTTTTGAATTACAGAGGTTCAGCGAAGGCGCACCCCTCTTCCTAATGGACACTGCACTGCCGTGAGTGCACTCGGGCACAGCTGGTATCCGAGCCGAAGGCGCGGGCGTGGTCAAAAGATAACCGGGTACGTGAAGTCGCAGAAGCCTTATATACCCATGAGGCAGGAGACAGATGTATAGCACACATTTCAGTAGCATTGTACGGAGCAGAAATAGACTACCTCAAAATTGAACTAAAATTTTCAAAGTGGGTTGTATAGCTTTTAGCAGGAAGTTCGGTTGCCAACACAGGCGACTTGTTTTGACCTAAGCGTTTTCTTTAGGCCAAGCATTTTCGTGTGATGTCCCGGCCCACATGTATTGCGTTTTCTTTCCGGGTCAAGAATGGTGCTGCTGTAGTTCGAACTGTTCCTTAAGGTGCAAAGCTTAACTCGCTTAATTCTACGTCATTAGCGTAGCCTTCCAGAAAGAAAGGTGACGAGGAAAAGCTCTGCTAATCCGAGATTTCTTCACTGCTCTCTAATGAGTCCCCTTGGGGGTAAACTCAACATTGCAACGCAGTGCCTTCTGGAGTGCTCCTTTCTGCACAAGGGAAGTAAAGTTAACATCCTATCGAAATTCGGCACTCGAGTGCGTAGACGCAAGTCGTTTTTTCTTCCTCACCGTGTACGTTACTATATAAGAAACGAAAGAAAAAAAAACCAAAGAAAATTGCACAACCCATAGCTGTCTTTGATTACAAGCCGCTTCCTCGGTTTTAGGAGGCCGTTTCCTAACTGTCAACTCCAATACCCTCAAGAGACAGGATACTGTCCACTCACGGCAGAAGGACCACATAATCGTCGTAGAGCGAAGACCGCTCTTTCGGCCAGTCTCCTCCCTTTGCGTAACGGAGTCTCCGTAGGAGGCACTGTCACCACTCTTCTTCTTCGACGCCGCTTGCTTCATAGCCCCCTTAATAACTTCCTCCTTCTCATCCAGGGCTTTGCTGACCTGCAAGCAATGTTCATTTATAAGATGCATTAGTCCGGAATACTCACCATAAGCAAGTAACAGCACCTCCGCAACAATTATGAGCTCAGCATTTCGGCGTCTCGTGAGACCTTAACTGTGCAGGAATACGGGAAGCAGGAAAATTTTTTCCTTGATCCCCTTCGTAACAATGAGGTGGGGCGTGGCGCTCCAAATGAAGCAGCCGAATGTATTCCCAGTGCCTTCTTTTCAACAAGGCGAATAGCAAGCACCACTGAGGGACTTGCGAGCGCTCAAAACTGACCAGTCCAAGTGTATGTTATTGTCGTTTAAATGCATTGCCTCTCACGATGAGAAGGTAGCAAGACAATGATGACAAGAAATGAGGGGCACGAGCTGCAACCGCGGTCACTGCGAGAAAGACGAAGTTGACGCGTCTGCTATGGCGGACTCTAAGTACAGAGCCCGTATTTCCTTGTCGTGCCGTGGTCCTACGTTATATCAAGATGTTATATATACGAGTATATCAATATAATATGTGTACAGTATATCAAGACATTATACAAGATGAGTACAACCATCCCAACTGCGATAAACATTTCTTTGTTATTTGAAAGAGAAAGGATAGGGTTCAGGAACAGGATGCGACAAGCGCAACGTAATCGCTTTCGATACAACTGCCCTCTTTTGAGCATGCTCCTAATAGTTAAAGTACAGACAAGCTACAAAATTTCAGCTTTACTTACAGGTGCTGCAAGGTTTTCAGGTGACTGGCCGGTGTCATCACAAGCAGTGACTGCAAAAAAAAAAGATCATTTAGCTACGATTCGGGCATTTCGTTGTCAGTACAGCGTTAAGGACAATGACGCAAGAATGCACATAAACCACAGGACCACCCTTTGTGTATAGAATCGCCAGAGAATTTTACATAGAGGAAAGGTTTGGCGCTGGGCATCCTGATTGATGTGGCTGACCATATCATAGCAAGAATCACTACACCACATCTAACATACAGTCTGACAGACACAACTACTATAATTACTCTGTTGTTCTACGGTCTTCAATGCTTGTCTTTGTCAATGTAATTCTGAAAGTACGATATCCCGTCACGTTGCCACGCGAGCAGCGTTACCTGTTACTTTTGTGCCTTCATTGCCGGATGTTGTCGATGCTACAGATGGATTTTCGTGGCCACCGCTCATGCCTGCAGGAATCTGGGAATCTTGCGACGTCGTCGCTGTCACGCCTGTGGTTCCGTCGTTGGCTGACCTGCCTGGTGACTCTGCGGATGTCTTCGTAGCGACGAGTGTCACACCTGTTGGCGAGTTCTCCAGCGGACACAGATCCTGTAATGGTGCCGGGATTACTGGGCGGGTCGGTGCAGACAGAGTGGTGTCTTTTCTCTGTGAAATAGTCGAACCGCCCTTTTCTCCTTCGTTGAGAGTATTTGCCACCTGAATTGCACGTGCACTGGCGGTGACGTGCTTTTTAGACTTCGGCTTGCGCCTGAAATGAACATATGAAAAAGAGATCTGTTCTACAGGTTTTAGTAAACGTGATGGACGCAGACAAGCAAAGGTAACTTTTTTGTAAATTGAATCAACAGCTTTAATTTTTTAGAAATAGGAGTCTTGAGACACTAAAAACTCGAAACGATAGCTGTTGTTCAACGTACCTCCGGGTAAGCGAGCATAGGCAGAAACATCTATGGTCGGTAAAGTTTGCCAGGATGTAAACGAATTGTGGCTGTCGCAGACTCTTTCACACCATCAATATGTGCCGATCGTATTTTAACTCTAGGCCAGTGTTTTCGCCATAGTCATCATTGACATTTTTTGATATGAGCACCAAGAAGCAGGGACCACCCAGACACTTCATTACATTTCATAATGTGGCTACGAATGTCTGATTATGACAACGCATAACTTTCTACCTTCTTCGATCGTTCATCACTCAGTGTGCCTCTCCCTTGATTTAATATAATCTTCTAGAAGACATGTACGTTACTTATTACGAGACCTGTTGATTAACTCTCGCAATGCGCTATGCGCTAACTTCAACCGTAAAGAATTGCAGTGATAGTTTACGACGTACTGCAATCAAAGCTACCTTGAGGGACAAAAACACAGAATAGGGATATTCACTTTGAATGGCGGCTAGAAATTTTGTGCGCACTAATGATTTTCAAAATTATTATTGTATAATGACTTTTTTCGAAAACGCATATGCATTTAGAATGCCACAAATATCCATTGAATTTTAGAAGTAAACATGTCGTTATTTCACCAACCTACACTTTTTTGGGTATATTGCTTTCTCTGAGTAATAACATGCATGATTAGGAATACGGATCGAGAGCTATCCTCACAGGCGAATTTATGATGAGATGATGATGCTGAAACTCACCCGGAATGAACGCGCTTCGTCTTGGGTTCGGTCGCTGTTTCCGTGGCTTTAGAAGGTGGTAGGGTGCCATGTTCAGGTCCTCGTTCTTTGGTCGGCGTCGTGGAAGACGACGACGATGACGGCTGCGCTAAATGCTTCCCGACCGCGTTTACTTTAGATGGCTCTCTAGTGGCCGAAAAAATCCTTGACATCGAACGCGTGCGTCTTTTCTTCTTCGGCATTGGTTCCTCCGGGCCGCTGCTACATGCGCGTTCTGATTGGTGGCGATCACGTCACCTTGTGGGTTGGGTAAACGAGCGGCGTCTTCCGTGCGTCCTCCAGCATCACTGTTGACGCGGAGGTCCTTTGGTGCTGGGCCCTCATCGTGCAAGCCCCGGGAGTCATTCGTCGTTGACGCCTTTCCATCGGTTAAACCGACTGCAGGCGTCTGCTGGGCCTGATTGCTGGAGTCCGGAGAAGGCCCGGCCTGAGCCCCGTCTTGGACTTCCTTGCGGTCGACCTACCGACTTGCTAGGCTTTCCATAGTGACGTGATACGCACGGGACAACAGAGCAGAGGACGCGAAGGACTCGATCTGGCAAATGTGACGTGGTGGGGTTAGATGATGTAGACCATAAAGCTACGCCGCGAGCCGAGAGAAAGACGACACAGATGCGCGTGTAAAACGGTCTTGGTGATAATAATGATGACAGCAATATTGAGGGCCATCATGCAGAGGATTTATACCCGTGTCACACGGACACTAAAAAGTCTTTTAAGCAAGAAGACTTTTTCCGAAAAAGAGTTGCGCGCGCTGTCACACGACAGAGAGCGATCTCCTTTTCAGAAGCGGTCTTTTCTGGAAACGGTGTTCGACGAACTCTTTCACGGCGGTAAAGGAGTAGCCCCGAAACCAGTGGGCGCCAGCATTTATGAAGCGATGAAAAAAACCGACAACTCTTTATTACGGTGTCACTTGGGCTCACCATAAAAATAAATTTCATTTGTCCTAAGCAGCGTAAGAAAACCATTTAAACTTTATTTTTTTGTGTACTCTCGTAAGCAGGGCGAACAGGTTGGGGTTATGGCCGCCAGCATAGACGCGAGCATGGACGCGAGTGAGCGCCGAAAGGCGAACGCCGGTGTGCAATCAGCCCGTCTTGTCTTGTCTTGTCGCCTAGATCTTGGCTCATACCCCGTCGCCGCGTCTGCTTGCCACGTCTGCCTCGTTTTCCAGAGAGAGATGGTACGCTACAAGACTTGCAATTGTCACTTTTTCCTCCATACGGTCATCCATGGCGAGGCAGACAAGAGCGCTAACAAAGGAAACAGACGCCCACTGTTGCCACAATAATATATAAAGGCCGCCAGTTGTGCAAACGCTTCTTAAGAGGCTACTGCGTGAACCTTCTTTTTAGGGGCGAAGCTCCTTAAGGCGGCACCCGTTCGTCCCTCGTAGTCGTAGTAGTAGTCGTAGTGCGTAACCAGTCTTACGCTTTGACCTCCAAGGTGGTGCCGGTGGGAGATTTTTCCTGTGCGTTGTTGAACAATAAAAAATTCGCAGCGTGCGCGTTAACTAAAAGCCGAATTCTTCTGTCTCTCATTCCCCATTAGCAGCCATTGGCACTTTCCAGTAGGAAACGTTAGTAGAAGTAGAAGTGTAAGTGTTAGCTAAAAGCCGACTTCTTCTGTCTCTCATTCCCAGCAGCCATTGTTTACCTCCAAGGTAGTGCCTGGTGAGATTTCTCCTGTGCGTGAATAAACAATAAATATTTTGTTCAAAACGCCGTTGATTGATGAAATGAACCAACGAAAGACGCCAGATGTTTTGTAAAAGCAAAACGAAAGAACGCCAGATGTTTCTAAAGCAAAAAGAAAATACGCCAGCTGCTTAACGAAAGACGCCAGATGTTTTCTAAAGCAATAGTTTTCTAAACAATGAAAATTCACAGCGTACATGTAAAATTGAAGTGAGCTGCAAGTCGTCATAACTCATCGAACCTTTAGTATAAACGCGCCCGATCTCACGTCGGTGATGATGTACTGGGCAGAATTCACGGAAGATTCACGGTTTACCGATGAACCTCTGCAGCTTCGCCCACTCATCATCATTCACTCCGTGGATATGCTGTGATTTTTTTCAACTGGAGTTGTTAAATTTATGTCAACAAACGTGCCATACAATAAATGTGGACACCTTCTGTCGAGATACATAATTTTCTTTTCGCTGGTTCTGTTTTGAAAGCGAGCGCCACTCTTTCGGTAGCGTATTCGGAAGGAACCTCTAAAAAGAGATCGTCGGTGCCGTGTGACTGCGAGGGAACGCCTCTTCATAAAACGTCTTTCAACATAGTAAAAGACCGCTTACGTAAACGAATTTTTGTGCGCCCGTGTAACACGGGTATTACAAATTAAAGAAGAAGATCTAGAAGAACCACTCCATGGACAGAATTTAGACATTTAATATTTCCATGGAAAATCCAGTGGTGTCAAACTAGACAATTAGAAGTATTATTAACTAGATTACGATGCCGAGTGCCCCCGTTGAATCTGTATGCACACAGGGCTGGTCTGGTGATATCTCCCCTCTGTCACTTTTGTTCAGAAATCGAATCAATAGAGCATTATTTTTTATCGTGTCGCCGCTATATATTACAAAGGAAAAGACTTCTTGAAACTCCATGTGCTAAGCTGGGGATAATCTTGACAATAGACGCTATTCTCACCTTCGGGGCTTCGGATTTGGGCGTCAGCCACAGGAATATTTTTGATGCTGTAAGTGCTTTCCTTCGTGAAACAAAACGAATGCGTTTTTAAGTTCTTAATTGCAAACCTGTTTCGATAGTAGCAATGAAACAATAAGAAAAAAATCAATAAAAAAAGAAGACGTTCGGTACCACATTAATTTCATTATTCTAATTTCTAGTTAGGATGAGAAGTCTGGGCTGAATGTAGAAATAATTATTGCACTCGTTCTTTTTATGTTTGCGTGCCTTTTGTGTGTAATCATCAGTTGTAACTTTAAAAATTCATATCAACAATTCTTGGCCAATCCCCCGGTGTGGGTATGAGCCATGTGCAGAGGCACATCATCAACCTTCGGAGGTTCTTCCTTTAGCAATCCGCCAGCTTGCGTGTGTGCCACAGTTTAAAGGATCTACTCTAGTCTTCCTTCGGTGGTTCTTTCCTTCGGAACTACCATAGTGGGTTGTAGCCACAGGAACGTTTGCGATGCCGTATGTGATTTCCTGCGTGAGACAAAACAAATTAAATCTTAAGGTTATCGACTTTCAGTCCCCTTTAAATATATTTCCTTATTATTATTATTACTGATTTTCCTTGATTGTATCAATGAGTTAATTATTTTGTAAACTATTTCTGAGCATATTTAGAATAAAAAACAATATAGTTTCTCAAACAAGGTAACGTCCGTGACTCCGTGTCATGGCCGGTCCCCTGAAGCGGTTTGTGCCAGGACACTGAGGAACAACTAATCCTGTGAATGTCGCAAAATCGATCCACAGTTAATTGTTATTAGCACTGGAGCATAGCAAAGATAGGATAGCGCATAACTTATCACTAAGTTTTGAAAATAAATAAGCTTAGCTTTCACTGAAGGCGTAATGCTAAATAGACGGCGAAGCTGATGGGCCGGAATGTAGTCCTGGCTTTTTCTGTTTTTCTAAGTTTCCAAATCTCTATTTCTTTCTTCGTCTCTTTGTTGTTCTATGTTTTTTCTCTGTGTATTTCTATTTATTTACTTCTCTCTCTCTTTCTCTCTATCTCTCTCTCTTTCTTCATCTTTGTATCTCTCTCTCTCGCTTTCATCTCTCTCTTTCTCTCTTTCTCTTTCACGCTTTTTTCCTCCTTCATTCTGTCCTTTTCTCTCGCTACCATTCACTCTATTTCTCTCTCTTTCTGATTCTTGCTACGCTTTACTCTCTCTCCTCCTCCTTTCCGTCCTCATTACTATCCCATCTTTCCTCCTCACGCTCACTTCAATTTCCCACCCCTTTGCTACAATATACTAAACAAGGCTATGCTATGCTCTGCTAGCGTGTCGGAATAGCCGAGTGGTTAGGGAACTGGCCATTGGATCGAGGGTATGCGGGTTCGAATCCCGCCTTGTGAGGAATTCGCCAAAAATTTCTCTCTGTCTCTTTCTCCCTGTATTCGTTATCTCACCTATCAGGGTTTATTACAGGCCACGCCGGAGAAATCGACGCACGTGTTCAGGGTGCGAAGCAGACCAGGATGAAGAAGAGGATGTAGGGAGCGCGTGCCGGTTCATTTTATAAGAGTCAAAGAAATTGTCATGTGCTAATATTATAAGTATATATTTATTTTTACTATTTAATTAATTTATTTTTCTTATCTTGATTTATGTATTACTATTGCGTTTAATTCACTAGAGATTAGCCGTAGTGATTTGACTATTTTTATTACCATTCAATGAAATATCTAAAATCTCCAATAATAGTTTCCTTTGTGTACAAAGTACCTATTTCGCAATATTTTTTTTCTTTTACAAATTCTACTGGCGAGCGATTTATGGCTGATTCCCAGTGACTGTTTACGCCATTCCACTCCGACTAAACCAAGCAACTTGGTCCTTCGTAGTGGGTATAAGCCATTGACGGGACATAAGAATAAGAACGCTACATCTGCGACGCAGTGTTTCCCGTACTACTCGCCTGATCATGGCATTTCTGAAGTTGCAGTTGCCCGCGCATCGAAGGAACGTCATCATCAAGGTCGGCCAGGTGGCTATCGTAGCCCTTGCAACAATGGACTTCTTGCTGCTGATATGCTACTTCATGCCCATCAAGAAGTGACCACAGTTTCTGCTGTGCGCGGACTGCCCGAAGCAGCGGCTTGTATCGCACACCTATTGATGAATAACCGTGCGGAACTGGTTGTCCAAAGTGTGGTGCTTGGGACATCTCTGAGAGCTTCAGAAAGCAACGAGTTCCTGTGAAGCTGTCTGTGAGTGCACCACAGGGCGCATGGCCCAATTCATCTGTGCATCAGTGTACGGTGTTCTTGAATGCAGTGTGTCAACATGACCTGTGATATCAATTTCCTTGTGTTCGCTACGTTGACAACTGTCATAAGCGTAAAAGCGAGAACCTGGAGAATGCGGAAGACCAAGTGTCGGCATAAAGGAGCCCACCCATGTTATTAAGTGACACCCCCCGTGTATTGCTTCGTACTCGAAGCTAGAACACATTCCTGAGTCAGAGTGTACAGAAACTTACGTGTCAGTGAAGCCCTGCAAAGCATGGTTCCGCTGCTGCAGCTCTGCAAGCATCTGCATTGTAAATTTGATTTCGCAGAGAGACTGCAAACACTGTACAAAGACTAGGCTGAAGCGCACACAATAAATTATAACGTTCTTTCGCAGTTCTCTCGCTTTTCCTTTTGCTGAAGTTGGCTCAAAATCTTCTTGACCGTACGTAACGCCCAGTCGTTTTCGTTGTCATTCTAATAGAAGCATTTTGATTAATGGTAAGCACTCGCAGCGAAAACAAGCTAGTGTTTGCGGAAATCGGAACATGAAAATAAGCCCTATTTTTGACGGAGAATAAGTTCAGAGATAGGGCCATACGTGTTCTCTCCAGGATCATGTTGTGATTTGAAAAAATAAGGACTACTATTTTCTTCTGCTTTGAAACAAGCGCGGCTGTTTGCCTAATAGTCAATCCTGCAAATATTGTGGCACATTTACTTGTGCATTATATTGCATAACTACAGCGCTTCATTGAGAGATTTTCGGGAAAGGCCCTCGTCACGCAGTGGATATGAAATAACTTGATGATGATGACCTATCTGTCATTACCTTTTTTATAAGTGCAGATTTTTTTCAGCACAATACTCCGTTTTAACAAACAGTTTCTAAATTCCTCTCAGAAGTGTCTTGCTATTATTTCAAATAATATGCACCTTCAAGGTGTACCTTACTACGCACCTTCAAGAACAGTACTACAATTCTGGGTTCACATTATATTCTATGTAATAGCAAATGGATGTACTTATCGCGCATTAAAAATGGGGTGCCATTCACGAAATGGGTGTCGATGTAGAGCCTAAATATCCGTACACTGATGGCTATTTGGAAGGCAGGCCAAAACTACCAATAAAGACGATGATAATGATGGTGAGAGTGAAGATGATGCTCCTATAGGATGGTTCGTGGCCACAACGATTTACTGGCCAATAATTGGGTAGGTAGGGTTATAGTTATTTTCTGGAAGTACTATTTATTTCCTTGAGCGATAGCCCCGAACCGCGGCATATTCTTCTTGTCTTCTTCCACCAGCCAATAGTGGAGTTTTCTCCTCAGGAGCGGTATAAAACAACCAAGTGATTTCCAGGACAGTGCAGTTTTGCATTATGACTGAAGAAAAAGAAAAGGTAATTCAGAAGCTGGCCGAACAAATTGACGACGTCTTCTTACCGTAGAATCAAACCGTACGAAACCCCGTCATACATAGCGCACTGAGTTTAATACATTGATGTTATATTCGAGAAGATGTGCAGTAAACATATAAAACAATACCTAATTGGCAGAATAGCCTAATGCCCCAAAGGCTGCGGAAAATTATTTCACTTAGTCAGTCCAAAAGTACAAGAACTCATTCATAATAGACAAAGTTATTCCAAGGCGAATGACAGAAATAACTTTCGCTCAGCAGTCCGTAGGCGATGCAATAGAAATGAGCCTCTGTTTGAGATGGCATATGATAGAAATCGAATCGCATTCGTTTATCTTAGGAATGACGATATATTCAATAATTGGCCCCTCTTTACAAATCCTTATTAGTTGATAACGTTTCCAAAGACATCGCAATTATCATCATTACAAAAGCCGCAACGACAAGCGTCGTCGTTTTCAGTCGCACAAGTAACAACTCTTTTAGTGCACATGTACAAATGCTTGCTGCATTTATTCTGATGACTACAAAAAGCTGTCAGCTTTTTATTGTCCTTTCTAAAAGAAGGATCCTAGTAGCAAAACAAAACAAAAAAAGAACAATTTTGCCTTTTCAGTGTGGCCAGCTTGCACTATCTAAGTTGTTTCTTCTTTTTCTGAGATCATCGAGATTTAGACACGTGCCAGCTCCCGCAAGATCGAACGCCCTAAAGACATTTCTTTCCAGGACACCAGCAAAGACTTAGGTCCGACCATCTTACTAAACTATGATGGTCACTGTTCTTGTGTAAGCGAGAATTATCCGAGTGCATTGTATATATCGACCCCCGCAGCAAGGAGAATATCATGGTTTTCTGGCTACGAAAGGTGAGAATCACACTTGCGTTCTAGTTACATTGCGATATACTTTGCGTTGTAAAGCATACTGATAGGCAACACCTTTGAAAACTTGTAAGTGCAATTGACAATTAGGCGAGTAGGAATGAATTCATAATTGAGAAACGGCGCCCCGAAATAGACAATATCACCGAGGAACGTATGAACACATAAACGCTGAGCTCTCAAATCAAATTGGCCAGAAATGTGACTGTGCACGTGAATTTGAGAGATTATCAAGGCAGCTCCAGACATTATATCTCGAGACAACTCTAGAGATAATCGAGGCTTGGTATATACAAAAATCAAAGAGCCATGCATCAGCTCCCCATCTATGGCTTTGCATCACAACGAAATATTGTATTTAACTGGGTAGATGGTGTTTCTATGTTTGTTCTTTCTTTGTGTTCTTTGTGTAGCCATGGGGGGTGTATATTATATATTTGTATTCTGTACATGCGAACAATATTTCAGTTGAGAATTCGGCGCTCGTGTGCGCATGTTCCTCAGTGAATTTGTTTTACTTTTCATAATGAGTGTACGCGAGCTCAGCGCGATTGAAATTCCCGTATTGCTTGATATCTTTTAGAAGCGATCCTAGTTTCAGTGGTTAGCTTGAGCATAAATGGGGGAACCTGCAGGTGTGACGCCATTTGTAATATATATTATCGGACGCTCAGAGGATAATTAACATTAGCACATATCTACCATGGTGCGCTACGTCTATTCTAATTAGTAGCAAATCATGAGATACACTAGCCTGCGGGAAGAACTGTCACTTGTTATAAAAGGGAAATATCCTAATGAAAGACTACTCAGCTAGTTTGTTCTGGGTCTTTGGGGTACAGCGCAAATCAAAGCGCGCACACGTATATGCGTCTGGTCTGTCGTCCTGTGTGTCCTTTTGTGCTGTGCCACAGATTATGAACAACCAATGCGTGGCCGCGTACATTATAAATGTACACATAAGTGTGAAAGAATTTGTTGCGATGAAGGCATCACCTGACGCCGCTTTAAATTCAGCAGTCGTGTGTTCCTTAAACAGCATGACGAGTGTATTCGATTTACTGCGCACCATATTTTTGAATATAAAGAAGCGAGTGGCCCCTAACTTCACAGATGGTGAAGAGTGTTTTTTTTTTGTTTTTTTTACGCAGCTCTATCAAGGTTATTTAATTGGTTTCAGCGAGTGAAGTTTGATACGCCGACAGCATTTACTTAGTAATTGAGTGAACTGCGAGCGGTAGGTATTCAGTGTCGGTACTCAATTATCGCAGCGCGTTTCCAGTCCGAGGACATCATTTTACCGTGTATATAAGATAATAATGCCGAATATAATCAAAGTACAAGCATTGATACGAATACAGTTGCTTTCGTATCCTTGCGGCCAAAATGCGAACGGCCTTCCAGGACGAATAAACCGTGGCTGCTTGCACTGCGTCATATGCACTTGTACTCTTTTTTTTTGTTTTTATATTCGCTCTTATTGCGTCTTTGCTATTTCATTTTGGAGCGTCCTTTTCGGTTCATTTGCTCCCTTTTATAATGCCGGTGGGTCTTGTGAGAACGGATATATATATATATATATATATATATATATATATATATATATATATTATAAGGCCTGCATTTACGAAACGGCTTGGTGAAACGTGCTGTGCTTGTGACGAAAGCTAGCGGCTTTTTTTTTCGCTGGATTTCTGTTTTTCTTTTTCAGAAGAAGAAGGCAGCGCCTGGGATGACGCCTGAACGTGGCCATCCCGCACGCGCGTCACTGTCAAGAAGGCTCGGTCGTGCTGTAATATTCCTATTGAAGATGACGTTCCAAAGCAAGGAGTTCGCCCGCCTTGCCTTGCTTTCGCTACTAGTACTGGCAGCTGTGTCTGTCTACGGGATTATTGACTGGTTGGACCGGACCTATCCCAAGCCTCCGCTGGGCATCATCGCTGGCGAGCTGCTCAAGGGCTTCGAAAGGTACTCGCCGAACGAAAGGCACGTCGAGGAAGTACTGGTGGGTAAGACCGGATGCCTTGCGTAAGTTCAAAAACACACAGGGTCCCTTATGGAATCACCTAAGAAGACTGTAAAGCGAAAGCCACCTTCTTTTTCTTCTTGGTCGATGTATTGATCTTGTCCCGCCACCCTCCGAAAGTTTCTCCACCTAACGCGGTTTTCCACTGCCTCTAATATTGGAGGCAGCTCACCTCGTTTTGCACTGCCTCCGCGATCGGCTCAACTTTGACTACGCTACGTTGTCATATGATGACGTCATCACGTCGAGTTACGTCACGTGACGTCACTTCGACATCACGACGGCGTCATAATGACGTCACGATGACGTCGTATGGTGACGTCATCACGTGACGTTGATTTTTCGCATTCCTCGCGTTGACGCCGCTGGCGGGGCACGCCGACGCGGGGCGCTGGTCAATTTTCGTGTTTAGTGAGGCATCTAAGGCTTTCTCTTTGTAAGTCTCCAGGTTTCTGCTCTGTAGGTAAGTACCGGTAAGATGCAGCTGTTATATACCTTCAGGCTATTGATGATGATGATGATCTAAGGCTTTCGCATTAACCGTCAGCTAAGGATATGACGACACGCATAAGCGTGCGCAGGGGGGGGGGGGCAAGGGGGCGAGAAGGGGGGGCGCTAAGTCAGCCCTATACATTGTAGGGGGGGCGAGAAGAGGGGCGCAAAGGCAGCCGCATACATTGACATAATAGGGAGGGGGGCGCTGCGACGAACCTTCGACCCCCCTGAAGGGGAACCCTGCGCACGCTTATGACGACACGATCAACGGCGCAGCTGCTTGGTACATAAAAGAAAAAAGAAGCCAATTCCACCCGAAGTGCAAGGTGTACGAATTACGGAGCATTGATTAGCCTGTGTTTACCTTGTGTTTATCTTGAGCTTATCCGATCTTCTGTGTTCTTTTCGCGTGATTATGTAATATTTTAAATGTTTTTCTGTTCATTTCTAGTGATTATCTTATTTGTTTTGCGATTATCTATTTTTTGTGGGATGGCCTCCTTTCTACTGTTTTTTTCTACTGACTACTGCTCCGAGCGCGGTGCGTCTTACTTCCGGAGTTGGCTTTTCGCCTCCCCTTCTCTCTTTCGTAGATCTGTCTAACTCTCGACGCTAATTTTCGCTATAGCTTCGCTGACTCGGACAGACGAATGAGCCCTTCGACCACGTTGGGGCTCACGGGGAAGCAAGCGCTTGCGTTCCAAACATGCAGACTGCTCGACTTCTGTGTACCAGACGTGGGACCTGCGTGACAGCAACGCAAGACATGAGACGGTGACATGGCGGTCCCTTAAAATTTTTTAACTGCGGAGCACGCAGTTAAAAAATTCTTGAGCGCAACACAGGACGAAGAAATTAGCAAAGGAAAGCGCCCCCTTTTTTTTTCAGCGTCGCGCTGATTATTTCTCTTAATATGCACATTTACTGAGCTGTGAAGTTCAGGAATTCGCAAACTTGGTTTGTTGGAGAGGGGGTGGAAAAGAAGTCATTGCGGCATAATTGGCGAGAGACCAGAGCCTAAATTCCGCATCTTTTTTCTCGCGTAAGTGTTAATTTGCCTTGACCGACTCCTGCGTTAGAATCAACTACAGCGTCTCTATTTGTTAGAAATTCTTATTTCTATCGAAAGAGCAGTTTTCTTCTTAATTTACAAGGAAAACATTTTGCTTTAGTTCGTAGAACATTTGGAGTTTCGAAAGAAAACACGGTAGCGCAGAGCGCACACTTACAACCAAGTGTATTGCTTAGTTAGCTTGGTTGTAAACGTGCGCTCTTTGCTATCTTATTATATTTTCTCTTCTACAAACACCTGTGCACTACAATATGCGTACCTCTTCAAGTATGTAAGCTAGCCAAAGTATCCACATTGTTGCTTTTTTTTAAGAGTACGCAAAGGGGACGTGGTAGTGCCGATATCATTAAATAGCAAAGCTGATTAACGCTGGTTCCAAACAAAGCAGATCAGAGTGCAGCATTTGAGCGTGGTCCCTTACGACAGCTATAAGCCTCAACAGAAATGTATGGGTAACTTTTCATATCCTTTGGCTGATTTCAAAGCTGCACATAAGAGACAGCTCAAATCTCTCGGCGTTCCTCAATTTGGATGCTTCTCGGCCAGTGCACTGCATACACTACAGTGTGGAGCTACAAGGGTTGGAAATAATCAAGCATCTGTGTTTAGTGTATTTTTTGTTCGAATATCGCGTGCAATGAAAAGAAGGATTTTATAGTATTCTTACTTATAACATAAAGCTTAACACATTTGTTTAGTTGCGTGCAAAGTCTTTTCGTCACGGTTGCTCTCTGTTGAGATTTGAAAAAATTTTCGAGCCCGTGTGAGACTTCTAAACTTAGTGCTAGCTAGCACATTCGGGTAATGGCAACCACAAGTAGCCGTGAAGAAGCTGTGAAGTCAACTTCAGTACATTAAGGGTCTAGGAAATAATGTTTTCAGTTATAAACGGAAAATGGTCAGGATTTAGCGAGGACAGAAGCAAGTACAATCCTCATTAAGGTCAATTAATATGAAACCTCACAACGGTCGCACATTATGCGGAAATGTCACTGATGGAAATAAATCAGCACTTGACCAAGATGGTACTTTCAACAAACACTTAAAGAAACATTCACTCCAGGCCGAAGTCATGAGTGCGGAAGTTCCAAAGACAGTTCCCTGTAAGACAACCGCGTGTCAATGGTTGGAGACAGATATGGGCCTTGGCAGCCTGTGGGAAGAACGTCCAGTGGTTTGCCAGGACTTCTATGAACACGTCTGCTGGAAGTTTGAGGGCCCGTCTCTATACGAGCACGCCTCACGGAACCTTATGGTCCAGGTTGCCGACCACTTGACTTCCCCGACAGACTCCAACGACGAAGACTCCGACGTCAGTGAGGACGCCTCCATGCTTCAAAAGTGCATCAGCGGCGTCTCGGATGCTGCGTCATTTGCACTGAACTGGTGGGTATAATTTTTTCACCACGACCAGTTCAATTGCGCACTTCACTTGTAGCAGGCCAACTTTACATTCGCCTTTATAAAGCAAGGATGTACCCCTGACACACGGGCACTTTAAAGCGCAGTGACACACGACAAAGCTGTATCTCTTGCTCCCGGCAAAGTTGCTTTTGCGGTAAACCAGATCCCGCATACAGCGGGTACAACTCACCAATGCTCCTTTTTAATGATTCTCCAAGGGTGCAGCCATAATCCCCTATCATGCCATTGTAAATATGTGCGACCCTTTGAAAATCCCCCGCACAAACAAAGATGTCAGCCTTTGTACTCCCTTGCAGCCGCACAGAAAGAAGGTGCTTCCTCTTTCTATTGAAAAGGTCCATGCAAGAAAACTGTCACAGTGCTGCGATACCCCATAAGAAGGTTTTTCCTCGGGAACATATTTTACTTCTTAACAGCAATGCGACTTGTCGAATGGTGGACACTTACTCCAGCTGTACCCTCAAGAATACAGTGTGGTGCCGTGCGTCATCGGCGCACCTTGTTTCTTCAGAAGGTCCTTCAGAATAACAAAAAAGAGTTTACTGCGCAGTATTTTAATTTTGCCCGTGTGTCAGGCATACTAGGTAGTAATATGTTTTAAGCCGCGGATCAACACCCTGTTTGTGTCATTCTACAGCAACTTTGGTGTTAGAAAATCTACCGACAGCACGGAATGCCCTCATCGTTACCCCAGCTTACCTCTGAAGGCTGTTGATCAGCTTCTGGATGGCCATGCTGTGACGAATGTGAAGGAGTTCCTTTCTCAAGTAAAAAGGCAAGTACCTTTGCTCATTGATTTTGACCCGACTAGTAGAAACAACAGATGTACACATTTCAGATACCATGATAGCACTCTACGCGCTTACAAAACAATACGGCGAAAGATGAGGTGAGAAAAATTCCCGAATATGATGATCATTTATTGAGTACCTTTTTTTGTTAGACAATAGCAATGGAAATAAGAATCCATGCTGGGAAAGAGTTTTCGCTACCTATGACACAGGTTCAATAGATATGAGGTTTACATATCGAGCGAGAAATGGGTGCTTCACTCGCCAGACGTAGCAACTGCATTCTAATCGTTGAAATGGTGACAACACAGCCACCGTCAGTGTAATGACACTTCCTCGTGCCTCGGAAAATCCCGATTTTTTAATTGCTCTTTCAAATCGTCATTCATTAAGGCTCACATCATATATGAAGTGCAGTTTTTTTGCGCAAGATTATTCTACAGATGAGCATTCACATAATGCTTAGACAGTGCTTAACAGACATGGTTAGCCACAGGAGCCAAGGAGGAGATCCGCTGTGGTATCTCAGCTTAGCGGCTGCATGTTCTGCTTAGCTGAGTTCGAGGATGTGTGCTCGACTCCGGCCCCACTGGCTGCATTTCTATGCTGGCGAATTGCAAAGCAAATGTACTTAACTTTAATGGAACGTTAATGTACCCATCACGATCAAATGTAGTCTGAGGACCGCACTGCTACTTGCCCCATTATCGTATTGTGGCGCTCCCACGTAAAGCCCTAGAAATCAGGCAGATATTGGAGTTATGATGGCAACGCCTTGTGGCGCGTGGCTGAATTTTGACAAACCTCAAAATTTATTGTGTTGAACAGTAACCATTTCGTGAATGAAAAAACAGGAACAAAATTCACTTCGTGGTCATAGTACCGCTTTCTGCTTGTTTGAACAGGCCATAGCAAGGACGTATACTTGGTAATTGTACTTCAGCTCATCGGAGGTACAGCACGAATTTCGCCAAATATCGCTCACGAGGATACTGCTGTGTACTTTACAGAGGTTCTAAAATATTGAAATTTAAACGACAAGGAACTGTGATGAACACACTGAACATCAAATTACACAAAGGTGCGATGCATTGTCGTCCTGCCTGCGGTTACGCGCATGAAGAAGGTTCATTTACACGCTTTTAGGAATGCATCGAACCTCTCTAACGGAAGCAATATATTGGAATGATTTCCAAATAATTCACATTTTAATACTTCAACGTTTAACGTGTTCACGCATATTGTTAAGGAGCTATGTTGTAATACAATAATTTATTGCATATCGTATGGACGACGCGGTAAAAAAAAAGAGAGGTACAGCAGGAGTGCGCTTAACTGCGCTGGTTGGTACATATAAGCGCTTGTGTCTGTCGTTCTTCTCCGCCCCGTGTTTAGCGCTGTTTGCTCTCGTCTTAAGAGAGGTACAACACGCACGTGGTGCACCGAGTTTGCGTGTGTCAGGTACCCGTCTTTGTCCGTATCGTCGAGCGCTAGCTTACCATATTTAGAGCAAATGTCGCCCTAATTTCTCCTTAAATAACCTATTCATTCTCACAACAAATTCCTCTGTCGTTGCACTGTTTTAGATACGGCAAAGAGTACGGCGTGGTGGTCAATCTGGAACACGACATTTCGCAGCTCCGACAACTGATGACCACACAACGGGTGAACTCATTCTGCAACTGGCTTGGTCGATCAGCAAAGTGCCACATGAAAGAGCGATTTAAGGCCAGTGACAGTGACGTCCGGTTGTACCAAAAGCTGTGGAACGAGCTGTACTTCGCGCCACTTTTCTTGAGCAATGTAAGTGAACGTATGTTACTACAATAGAAAATGATAATAACGCTCTGATAAAGATGATTGTGATGATTATCATGATGACTGGGCATTTCTCTTTGTATCGAGAGTGTGCTTCATAGTGCCTTAGCAAGTGTGTGTCGCGCCATCTGCCGGCGGCGGCGGTGCATTCTGCCATAACTAAATAGCAAATAGGTAAAAAAAATATAAGCATAAATAAATATAAATTCGAGTGCCAGTATTTATACTCGAGATCCACGGCAACATTCTGGTAAAAGTCCACTATTGTGCAACAAAGGGCGTAGATTCCTAGGAGGCTAAGGCAGCCCAGCACCATCCATGTGTCTCGCTTCCAGTACTGTAAGCTTTGAAAATGTTCTTGGAACCTACGTATCTGGTGACATGCCAGTAGAATTTAACCAGAATATTCCAGTGGACATTTAGTAAATATCAGCGCGTGTAAATTTGAATAATCTGGTTTGTTTGTCAGATATAAGTCTGTTCGTCTATTTCCCATTTAATTCTAGGAGCTCGTGGCCACCGCCACTGAGCTTTGGTTGGCTCAGCTGCGGGCGCTGTAGAGGCGTAATCCTACCCAGAAGGCACCGCGTACGGGCTGGGAAGGGAGGCGTCAGAAAAGCTTGGCTTGCCGAGGCTGGCGACATCTCTTGACGCTCCCTCTTAGTTTTTTGCCGTGGTCTATATTGGCAATGCATTTCATAAATAGGCATTATTTGTTTTAACACTCTGGACGTCCATTTCTAACCGAGTGACTCTTAATGCGCAGAGTGTCAACAGCTCCTTGTGGGATCTGGTCGATGACGACGTCGATACAGCGCGCAAGATGGTCTGCGTCCAAATCCACGAGGGCCTCTTCCAGTCGGACAGTGCGCAGGCGGCAGTTCTCGTATTGGAAGAAAGTCTCACGGTTCTCCATCAAATCGCTTCAGACCTGTTCCGCGCAGCGGTGGACGCTCTGAGTATTCGTGTTCCTACGTGGCTGTCTAGGTGAGTGGCGAAGCTATTTGAGCTAGCCTTAATTATCTTGTGCGGCCTACCATAAAACAATCATCATCATGAACGGGTGCCACAGCAATTGCACGAATCCTTCTACTCACCAATGGTTCACAAAGAGAGAGAGAGAAATTTAAAGAAAGGAAGAGAGCGATAAAAATACAGAGAAAGAATGGGAATAAAGACATAATAAGATAGAAAGACAGAGAAAGAGAGAGAAAGAGAAACACAGAAAGAAAGGAAAAGAGATATAAAAAAAGAAAGATCAACAGAGAAAAAAAAAGAGAAAGAACAATAAAAAAGGAGATACAAAGAAAGGGAAGAGAAATAAAGGTGAAAAGAGCAAGAAAGAGAAAAGAATGGAAACATACACATACAAAATAGAGATACAGAAAACAAAGAGAAAGAGAAAGAAAGAAGCAAAGAAAAAAATAATGAGAAACAAAGAAGGCCACTCAGCTGCGCTGTTCCTTCAGGCTTGGCACGACTAGTGCGAAGCCGCCATAAAAGGGAACGGGAAAGAGAACGGCGGCTGCGAGAATAGCCCGAAGCGATGTACGCCCTACGCCAACGACGACGCGCCCGTATACCTATGAGAGGTGCGAACGCTCAGTTCTCCGTGTCGTGACTAACCTAGCTAATGCCAAGAAACAACCCATAAGCAACCACGTTAGACTTCATAATAGTCTAGTCCAATTTAGGCTTCATAACAGTCTAGTTTCGCTGTTCGAAGCCTTACGCGACTTAGTGCAAGCTAAGCCATTGTTTTTTTTTTGTCGGATTTCAGTCATCGTCGTGGTGGAATCTGTAATCGAGCAAGGACTCAAGGCTCGCACTTCTGATTCCAACATTTTGAAAAGCCATGTTCGGCTCACAAGTGTTGCGAAGAGTGCCGGATGGGGAAGTCCTCGCTCTACAAAATGAGCACATGAATTTCAATATAAATAAGCTTCATAATATAAGGTGGATGTTATAATATCTTAAGCCGAATCAACCGAAGTGATACACTTCACGACGTTTAATTAGCTTCAACACGACCCTGCGAAACATTTTGCAGTCGTTCCACTGCGTTATGAATTAGGTCAAACGGTAATATATGACAAGAATCGATATCAATCCAACAGCAATGTTCCTACATGTCTGTAAGTGCAGCCAGCTAATCTTATGACTCCGCTCAAAGTGGAACAAATGGCGAATAGCAGTTCAGATCCGTGACTCTTGAATATAGGCTAGTTTAAATATAAGAGGAATGTATGAAAATATTGTATTTTATATATGTGCGCTGAGTCGCTTTCCCATCTTTCACGGTCGGTACCCTTTCTTAATGGTACTCAGATCTTTTGGAGAACCAGCAGCTAACACCCAAGACATACCGTTTTTCCGAAGTATTGATTAAACCATTAACGAAGTCATGATTCTTAATCACGGGATGAAACTCCGACCCCTGATACTTCTAGTACGCCACGCCCTTGTTTGATTTGTCTTCATCTGCAGCAGTTTAACACCGGGTCGTGATCCTCTGAACAAAACCGCAGCACGCACGCGAAAAAGCACACATTTTTTTGTTGGACTAATATGTAAGGACTTTGTATACTACACCAAGTTCTCTGTAGTTTGGTCCCTGTGCCGTTTGATCTAGCATTAATTAACTACGTGAATGAAAAAAAGCCTTCCTGATACTGAATCTTTTGAGAAGATATATCGGGTCTAAGTTGACATTGCTGCAGGACATCGCCGTAGAGAAAGAAGAACTGGTGTTCCATCTTGGTTTGCATGTCGCGCTTGCCTATTATGGCAGTACAAACCATGTACAGTAACTCTCAGAACTTGATAACACGTACACAGCATTCATGTGAAGGTACTCTTTGCACAGGCACGCTGAAGGCGAGAACCCACGATTCCAGCACCAGCGAAGGCCGCGATATCTAGCAGAGTTGCAGTCTGTGCAGGTGGAACTAGCTGGGATGTCCGATGACGCTCCTATCGACTACGAAACGTCGGTCTACTCTTGGGAGGTACGTTGACGACACCATCTTCTTGCTATTCTTATTTATGAAGTATTGATTGCGAGGCTAGCCTTGACGAGCACCTTGCGTCAGCAGTCGTAGCGGAATAGAATCCCGGCCTCGGCGGCAGCATTTTCGCTGGCGCCGAAAATGTTTGAGGCCCGTGTACTTAGACTTAGGTGCAGGTTAAAGAACCCCAGGAGGTCGAAATTTCCGGAGCCCTCCACTACGGCGTCTCTCATAAGCATATCATGGTTTTGGGACGTTAAACCGTAAATATTAATATTATTATTATTGACGAGCGCCTCTTTGAAAATTTGCTCTGTTATTCGTTACAATTGATCTTGTACAGTTTTTTTAGTGTTATAGTTCTTTGTTATATATTAGTATAGCACCAATTTTGATTCGTCTAAGAAAGATTTATATTTTATGTTGGTTATGTATATTAGAACGTATATGTACCTTTGTTTTTTTATCTATTAACAGTGCTTTATACTGTACCGCTGTTCAGGCTAATACATTTCCGTATTCTGCACCGCTGTCATTGCACTGCCCAGTTTCTTGCAGAATACCATAGGCTGTTCACATTGCTTTGTAAAATACCAACCTCCCTCCAATGTAATGCCTCAATGGGGATGTGCGTACGAGAATAAATAAATAAATAAATAAACTAATAAACGAATAAGTAAACTCGCCCAACAGTCCATTCTTCTAAATAAATAAATAAATAAATAAATAAATAAATAAATAAATAAATAAATAAATAAATAAAAATAAATAAATAAATAAAACCTAATCAGTGCTGAGGGTCGGCCCTATTTGTGTGACATTAAATGATGTAAAACGGTTGACTAGGCGTGCGCAAAAGAGGAGAACACACTGCGGGCACTATGTCATTTATACTTCAGGAGTACCTCTTAATCCTAAAGAATTGTCTTCCTGATGTCAACACTTTCGTCCGGTGGCAATTTAGTATTGCTTTTTGAAGTGAACATAGTGATTTAAGACTTCATTCTTAAATTTTACCATTCTATGTATATTTTTAAAAGTGTGAATTCACTGCAATACTAACAAACTAACAGATATAGGGGTAACACGCGACACTGAAGGGCAGCCGGCATTTCTTTCAACATTTTCCAGTTGTGTTGGCGCTGTAGGAATATTTATAGATGCTGCTGTCCATTGAAAATTAAGTAATTACGCACTGTTAGATGTATACATACCCAGTGTTTTATCGCGTACCTTTCTAAGTTACGTGTTCCTAGTGCAACCCTCACTCAAAATGCACAACGTCATGCGAAAAAAAAAAGAATTTAGGTACGTAATTACATAGTGTCGATAGATGAAAATCAGATCCAGCATCGGAACACTAGGCTCTGACAGCAATGTGAATGACAGATGATTGACGAATGAAACTCTTCATAAAACTGCGATCGTCGACACGAAACCTTACGGAGACACACTCGTATAAGCCGACTAGAGAAAGTCGCGCGAAAGTTGGCAATTTATTTCTTTTTTTTTTATTTCATGCAGACGCGCTATGACAACAGCCGCAACGTGCTTGTTGTTCCTCAAGGGTTGCTGGCACTGATGGCAACCATAACTGATGTCATCGATCCCGTGTCATCAGTGTTCGTCTTCGCACAGCTGATGAGACCCCTGTTGCCTCAGCATTCGGGCCCATACTCCTGGAAGGTGCGACGGAGTTTCTTCATAAATAACAATGTGAAGTTTAGGGTCATGACTTATGATTACAGAAGTCATATCAAGACGTTTCTTTGGTTGCAGTTAAGTGCCAATCGATTGTTTATACTGTGAGCGCTGACTGTGTCAGTCATCATCTTTACTTGTGCATACAAATCATCGTGATCATCATCATCGTGTTGGATCGCCGGTGTTCGGTTTTTGGTTCGCGCGCCTTTGCTGTAAATACAACAATCGTTCCGTCGTACCTGACGTCGTCTCACAATACAAATAATAATTTCATCTATGAAAATACGTTGCAACAGGCGAAGTATTTTCATAGATACGTAGATGCGCTTAGTTTAAGCGCTGGCATTGCTTATGCTTGTCGAATACGCAACATTGAAATTATTGAAGACATAAATCTTTAATGAACGTATATTTAGCTTCGTGATTAGGTTACTTATAAGCATGAATGTGGCTATTTTCGTGTTTTAAAATACAACTCCCTAGCATTAGAGGAGGGCTGCGGCACCAGCAAAACTACTGAGGTAGAGACATTTAATTTCTTTAGCTGCTACGGTGACAACGCTCATAGAACTAAAATAAGACTAAGAATGAGAGTTAAATTTAGATTTTCACCCGCAAGAGCCTAAAATATAGCAATTTAACAGCAGAAAGAATTTAGTCTTTTCTATGTTAACATTCAGCGAAAATCTTCTACGTTTGGACCTGTAGGAACACTCTGTTCCTTAACAAGATTATATATATTTAAGCAAATATTGTGTAAAAACGTTTGCTCAATACCTTCTTAGCAGCTTATATTAATGGTACTATAATTCCAACGCTTCGTTGAGTTCATGGCTGCTATGGCAATAAAAAAACGTCATCGCTAATGAAATATTCAATTGTATATTTACTTAAACTTATCATTGTTATGCCTCCTAAAATTGTACGAACTTGTTTGCTTAGAAATTTAGTGACGCTGTACGCACATGCCGAGTGTCTCTTGCGAAAATAGATGGTGCGTTGTTATCTCGTGACCTTCGCGGCATAATAATATATTTGTCGTGGTGTTGTGAGCTTCCACTGCTTTTTTTTATTGGCGTGGTGTGCACACGTTTGAAAAAAGATATCAGGTGGTCCATTTATGGGTACAAGTGGAACTTAGAACTGGTCGTTTGAGCAGCCTTTTACCAAGTCATCGCTATAAAGGCGAACTACAGCAAGACCACACGACTACAATGTTTATTTTGTCATATTTGAAGTTCTCAACTGACCCAGCTCGCGCTGTCACTGAGAAGCCTCATACCTCAGCATCCATCACAAAATACGTGCCCCCCCCCCTCCTTGATATCGCAATTCAGATGCAGGTTCACAGAAGACATCAAAATAAAAGAATTTGTATTATATTATGTGTGTTGTAGAAATGCATATACCCTGTCATATTGCATAGACAGTAACTTCACTGGGTTATATCTGATATAGCTACGCACGCGTTACGTTTCAGCTTGCCCACGACCATCATCTGGCCTACGTGACCGGCTGCTTGCGGTCCGTGTACAATGCCTCCCTGAATTTCGACAACAATCCCGGCTTGCTGCTTGACTTCGCGCACGAGTCCGCTCTTCTCGGTCCACTTTACGACGTCTACCGTAGAGGTGTCGACGAAGGAGTCCACCCGCGGGTCTACTTAAACCAGCGCTACACGAACTGGCAGCTCTTGTTCGTACTATGGGCCATGAGTCACTGTGGCACTGGGTCCGGCGGAGCTATGCTGGTCAACGCCGCGGTCAGCAATTCGGTGCGCTTCGGGAGGACTCTTCGACTGCGGCATCGGAGACCCCATGTTCTCGAACAAGAAGTGCAATTTCTGGGTCTACTGGTGACGCAGAAAAGAAATCCAGTTTCTCATATGGCTGACTATGTGATTCCGTGAAAAACAGTGCGTATTCTGAAGGCTGCGTGGATTGAAATATGTTTTGCTAACTGAAAGTTCTAACGGGAAAGAAGCGTTGTGTGAATTAACTACATATTGCCGTTGAATATTAGGAAACCGACATGCTGATCACTCTTGTGGCAATGTTACATAAACCAGCCAGTCTTGTGGACAGTCTTGTGCACAGTCAGACAGTCTTGTGGACGCTCCGACTGATGGGTCTACATTTATCAAACATGGCTGAAGCAATTTGTCTGTGTATAGTTGAGTGACGTTGCCTTCTGTCCCTGGGAATGGCAGGTGCCTTTTATATACGTGGTTGTTATTTATTGGTCATTTGTTCTAGGTACGAAGCTTTCGTTATTACAGAAGCGTACTTTTATTGATACGTACATGTGGCTTTCCTGCAAGTTCCACTGCATGTTTTGAATAAGTTTCCACGGATCTCAAATATTGGCAATTATGTTCATGCCGTGGCCATTTTATTCTTTACCATCGTATCTTGTTTGGTTGCTGATGTACCATGAGGCATCCGCATGCCGAGAACCCAGCGATGTAGCCTGATGCTGATAAAATTGTCGTTTCTATTGTAAGCAGCGCGAGGAGAGCTTTATCTAGAGCTGGTTGGCCATACGTAATAGTGCAAACACCTGGGCCCGAATAAGCCAAGGACAGTTTACCGGATGGACGCCTGTTCTGCCTATACAGTATTATTCGTACTTGTCTTATCCACATCAAGAAGTCTTTACAAGTTCGACCGTGCCCCATAAGCCCTCACTTCGGTCCTTAAGGTACACTGTATTGTGCCAGTGAACAACGAAAAACTGCCCAGTGGACGCCAACTGCACTGAACACAACAGAGTATATTAGAAGATAAATTTCACCAATCATGACCTATAGTTTTCAAAACATGTTTTCGCTAATGTGCCGACAAGTAGTGAGGAACATATCGGTGAATATTAGGCTAATTACCAATCACAAAACACACCTACGAAGGAAAACTTTTGTTTTGCAAATCTATTTCCTTAATTATGCACCCATAATAATCACAATAATTTTTGGTGCGCGCTTCTAAATTAATTTATAATTTCCAAATGGCTCAAGGGATCATTCACCTCGAGATAGAACAATGAGCAACACTAAGTAGCATGTAGAAGGATCACTTGCAGCAATCTGAGCGATAAACGATTGCAAATAATATGTCTACAAGTTTTGGAACATAAAAATATTTACACTGCTCTAGCATTGAGTAGCGCAATATTAAGAAAATTAGCCTAGATTTGTAAGCTTTAAGTGCTTTTGACACAAAGCTAATGAATAATTTTGGGGTTTAACGTGACAAGACAAACATATCAGGCACAAACTAGTTGGGCACTCTGCATCAATTTCTACCACCTGAGGTAGAAATTGATGCATTTACCACTTAAGTGCACTTTGGAGACCAAGGTGCACATGAGTTGAAGTACACGGGTATTATTGCATTTCGCCCACATCGAAGTACCACTGACGTGACCGAGAATCCAAACCGCGGCATCGAGCTTTGCTGCTCATTAACTCAGCATCCTAAGCTACCACGTTGAGTAGGTGAGGGTAAAAACGAACTTAAAGCCAGCCCAGCACTTAGCAAAGTTCGTCCAGAGATTCGCAAGGCAAATCGTTGACCAACTTGCCTGGCTAGTCGAATTGTACTTGAATTAAGAAAGTGTCCACTTGATAATCGTGGCAGTGGCAACCATTGGTGATGAGTTGAAACATTTCGTATCCTACGTAATTTCTCAAATACACAGCGCCCGTCCTGTCATGTACCTTTCTTATTATCCTAGTCTAATGTAGCGCTACAATTTTTAAATAAGAATGTATCACTAACTAGCCCCGTACCGTGTTTTGTTAAGGCTTGAAGTGCTCTCGTCATAGATGTTTTCATGTCCACATGCTTGGCACAGATAATTCAACGCACAATACCAGCCTCACGAGAGGGAAGTGCTATAATATAGAGGAACTGACGCGTTGCTGATAGGCGCACACGCATGGAACATTCTTGCACACGGGCGTTGGAATGAGCGGTTTGTAGTGCCATTTTAAGCATTGGATTCACAAAGTTAGATCGTGAGGTTTGCTCGCTTCCTTAAATTTCTAGTTGATAATCGTTCATTTTAAATGCGAAGCATTTCTTAGCGAACCTCTGCCACTTTGAGCGTTTCTATCTACGTATCTATCTATCTATCTATCTATCTATCTATCTATCTATCTATCTATCTATCTATCTATCTATCTATCTATCTATCTATCTATCTAGCCGTCTACGGCGGGGGCTCTCATGATCGCCTCCTTAACTTGGTGTTGACCAAAATCGGCATGGGAGGGTGAGAGGATTTGAAGAATATGACTGTGGGGTCATGACATGAATAACATGAGAATGCTGTTGCGTACGTCGTCAAACCCTTTCCTCCAGACACGTAGCGCATACCCGTTTACCACGGGCCGCGGTGTATGGGTATGCGCCACAGGTGATTGTCATTTTATATCTACCCAGGAGCGGCGAGAACAGACAGTAATTTAAATGCGAGAGCGTTAAGAAAAACCAACATCGGCGAAGTTGAGCAGAGGAGCGGAAAGAATAAAAATTAGGAGTCGAGCAGAATTCGAAGCCAAGCATTCTGCGTGGCAATCAGATATTCTACCGCAGAGCCACGCCAGGTCTATGAACTGGCTTGGAAAAACAGCCTATGGAGGCTTAATGCCGGTGCAACGTCAATTGTGGTTGTGGTGCAGGCTATCTAATTTTACAAGAAAGCAATAAACGCTACATATGTACTCCTACGATACAGGCGTCAGATCAGATTAACGTCTGTTTCCAGTGTTGGCTCCGCTTTTGTAGCAGTCTAACAAACGTTACAGTTTGCAATCCTATGATTGAGCAAGCTATATTAAGCATTGCTCGACCCCGGAAGAATACATTAACGAAAGTTACGTATGATGATTGCACCATAAAGTGCACTTAGTAACGATGATACTGGCGTATGTACTCTAACGTGAGGGCTGGCGTTACGATCGCACGATAAGTTACCCTTTAAACGCCAGTGTTTTCGACGGACCTGGTAAGCCCACGATGTGCACACAGCTACTACACTTACAAAAATACGTCGATCCATCTCGTAACGCTTGGCTCAAAGCCATAAAATACAGCATAGAAGTACTAGGCTGACTGCTTCGCATGAAACCGATTCCCACAACGCTTGTGATCTGCAGAATTTTTTAAACTTCCTACTTAAACTTCCAACTCTTTAACGTTGTCGCGTGTGCTTAGTAATACGAAATTTGAAATACTTCTTCCATATGCTTGCCAAAAAATTGCGTTAGGAATGAGTAGCGACTCACGATTTCAGGCGTATCATGAGGAGGAGTTTGCCCCTCACTGTGTCAGTGAATCAAATTCAGAATCGTTACCGATGGAGGCTGTGCGTGTTTGGTGTTTTACAGCGATAGCTGTTATGAGATCATTTCAACGGCCGTTTTTGGCGCCGTAGTCCGCCGCCGCTGGTGTGCGTAACCGCTATCGCACGAAATTAGAAAAAGAAGGTAATAAGAAAAAATTTCCAGGATGGGACGAGGTTGGATCCTGGGCCCTCTGCGTGGGAGCCCAGTGTTCTACCTCTAAGCCATGCAGGTGCTTGCAAACTGAGTTGCAAAAGGACAGTATACAGGCTTCATGTCACGAAGGAACCAGCATTAACATATGTAATACAGTGTGGTAGAACAGTAGAATACCAACCAGGCGTCACACAAACGCGTATTCCTGTAACCGGGCATCACACAACGCGAATTGCGTAACGAGTGGGTTGTTGAATGCTTCCAACCCATTACAAAGGCCTCTGCGATAATTCATCGCCATCAGCCACAGCATCAAGTGCACATAATGCCTTACAGGTGTTTAGCGAGTACTACGGTTCTCCGCTGAATGACGAAAAATTGCATAGTCGCTGCTTCCTAATTCACAAAAATTATGATAATTAATAGCGTAGAGGGTTCCTCGCAGGTGCACTTCTATTGGTTGCCAAGGAAGCCCATAAGGCTCCCATGATGAATTTCCTCAGGGTCTCAATAAAGTTAATTCCCTCTCTCTCTCTCTCGCTCTCCGTTTCTCCGGTTAACGTATGTTATAAGCGTGACGGGACAGTTAAGTAACGACCGCGCGTCACACAATTTGAATTACGTAACTGTAGTGGGTCGTTTAAAGCTTCCAGCCCATTAGAATTGACCCAGCCATAGTTCTTCATCGTCATCAACCGTCGCATCAGCATAATGCACATAATGCCTTACAGATGGTACCTCGCTTCTCCACAGAATAACGAATAATGTCGTGGTGGGTACTTCCCAACTTCCCAAAAATTATGATTTGTGCCGTAGTGGGTACGTTGCAAATTTACTTGTATTAGTAGCCACACGAGAGTTTATAATGGGCTCTAGAAATGCCGCTCTTCCAGCTTTCGCTGTGACTGTGCTGCGCTTTCCGCGCAGGCCTGGCGTTTTTTTTTTCTTTTTGCACCATTGACCTTGTTCATGTAGGATTTTAATACAATTCACTTTTCAATAATACTGAAGGTAACTTTCTGTCACTGCGTACCCATAGTAGCCACAGCTAATTGTACTTAAGCGTGTAGTATGTGACATATTTTCGTGTAAACGCACCGAGAGATCTTGAGCTCGCGATGAATGGGTAATTTCCTAAACAATAAACATCGACAAATTGACCGTCTTAAAAAGGTTATCTTCCGAGTCCCCGTAAGTTTAGAGGTGGAACCGGTACAAACCATGTAAAAAGGAAAAAGAAAACAGTGCCTCACCTAAAAGAAAAGCAACCCTTACAAAAAACAACAGACAGTCTATAGACTGTCTAAACCCATTTTTAGACAGTCTATGATTGAACAAACATATTTTTGTAAGGGAAGACTTCAATGTGAAACTTGTGTGCGTGAGTGCCAAAGAAAAGATACAAACAATGAGGACGCATCTTCTAAAGAGTGCCTCTTCCAGGCAGTATTTGCGCTTCAACGTAAAAGTATATTTGAATGAACTGACATTTTCGATGGTTCTTCCAAAATACGCGCTATAGTAAATGGCAGAACTTATGTCCCCACACCGTGGACAAGAGATCTGGCTTTTGTCACGAGATCACGGCTGATCGTGCATTGACGTAAGAGAAAACCCTTGGCTACCACGATGGTCCCTAGCAGGTGTTTGACCCGCGTTGCCATCCCTTTGACGCGCCCGCTTCCTCATCTTGGTAGCACTACCCACACGTGGCTCGAGCAGCGCCACGCCCTGGCTTCTCGACAATCCGGAAGGAGTATCACTCTGCGCACTGAAGCTGGTGCCGCGGCCGCGGAGTACTATAATGGCTTGTTCTCTCAGTGATCTTACGGAAGATTCCGTCCTTGCCGTCAGCACAGAGGCACCAGGGAACGATACGCTGCTTCGAGCAGTAGATCCCTGCCAGGAACGGTCATCGGCATCTTCAGGCAGGCACTCAATTGCACCGCACACGAATATCATGAAGGCGGCCAGAACGCACAGCACGATGTCTTTCCTGTGGTCTTCTTCATACTTGGAATACATTAAGCCTATAAATGATCCCAGGCGGCCTACGGCGAAGAGAACGGATACTCCCCAGCAGCGCGTAGTGGTCGGAAATGTCGCCACGCTAATTATCGAAATTATCAGGGCGAACATCTCGAGCAGAACTCGCATGAGAACCAGCAGGACTGTCAGATAAACCACCCGTTCCTCCCTGTAGGCCAAAGCGAGAACGAGCGTTGCCAAAGTAAAAGCCGCGCTGATTGCGACAGCCGTGCGCTTGACGCCAAGAAGGCGTACGGCGGGATACAGCAGCAACTGCGCCGGCCCTAGCAGAATTATATTGATGGCCGACACTACGAAGTTCGGGGAAATTATGCGAGTCAGGTTTACCACGTTGTACGCGCCGGGGAACACGAGCCAAATGAAGGACAACAGTGCAGTTCGCCTCCTCAGATTGGCATTGCAGATGGCGAAGATCCTGCGCGTCAGTCCAGCTTCTACTTTTGGCAGTTCGGCGCCTCCCGTGTCGAGCTTACCGAGGCAATCTCGCGGATGGACGCTGTTCAGGCGAGCAGCCCTGCAGCGCGACGCGCTCGGCCTCGTGCACCTTCCACTTCACGAGAAGCCAGCGGGGCGATTCGTCCACCGTGTAGTAGAAGAGCAGGAGCACGCAGTTCAGTGCCGCCAGGTAGCGGTAGAAGTCGTCCCAGTCGAGCTTGAGCGAATTCGTCGCGAAGAAAGCCACGGGGAGGCTGACGTAGGCGAGGGCCGTGCTCGCGAACCAGTACTGGAGTCGTCGTTTCCCGGAGGACACCTCGTAGAGGAGCACGAAAACGAGGACAAGCACGGAAGTCGACGTCACCGAAACCACCACTCGCATCGAGACGAAGGCTGCGAACGATCTCGTGACGCTGCTTGCCGCTGCGGCCACGATGACAAAGGGCAGCGTCACGTAGATGACGCTCTTCCGGCCGTACGTGTCAGCGGCGATGCCTACGATCGGCATACCAATGATGGGTGAAGTGGAAGACAACGCCACGGCTAGCATGACGAGCCACTTTCGTTGGCAGACCAAGCTCCACTGGCTTACGATGGTGTTCCCGTACTGTTCCAGGTCGAAGTGCCACGAAGAACACGACACAGGTACAGCCGACGGGTCGCCGACGTCGGGAGGGTCGAGCACCATGCAGCTTTGGCGGGTGCCCTTGTCGTCCTTGGGGATGGCCATCTCCTTCCAGGCGGCGTCGGTCATGTTGGAGAGGTAGTCCGGTGGCCGACACCAGTGGTCCATGGAGCGCGCCGTTAAGCGAAAGCTGAAGGCGTGCGTCAGGAAGACAACGGTAGCGGCGAAGGCGCTGAAGGCGATCATGTATTGAAAAGGGCCTTCACCGTACGCGACCGCCTCTTCGTCCATAAAACCTTGGATCTGCGCTCGTTGTGCCATCGTCGCTGATTTTTCTGCCTTCTTCTTCCCTTTGGCACGCGAATCCAATCACCTCGGGACCAGTTGGTCGTCGGCCTTCTCTTTTATTAGCAAATGTGGAACACTTCTCCGTAGTGCTCTTGATGCCACAGTCGTTAGAATATGTGCCATTCACCTGATGTTTAAGTAGCTCCTTTGTTGTTGTTGTCGTTATGTTGATTATGGCGATGACCTTCCATTAAACGGTGCGTAGGCTAACTGTGGGGACACTAGCAAATTTTCTGTCTCTGGAGTTTAGACAACCGTGTCGGGCTTGTGACTGTTTAATTTGGGTTTAACTCGAACCTCTCGGCGCTGAGTATCAACGTAGAAACAACCTAGTAACACCTAGCTAAAGCCTAGAAACAACATGAAGCAACCTACAACCTGCATCACCTAGCTAAGGACTAGAGACAACCAAGAAGCAACCAGATTGGTCTTCCGAATCGTTCAGTTTCGCTGTTTCAAGCCTTGCGCGGCTTTGTGTGAGCTTCGCCATTTTTTTATTTTTTTTATTGCGGTCAGGGGCACCCCTACGAAAGGTTTGAAGAAGATGTTTTGCCACAACGACTCTATAAATACGAAAAATCACCACTGCCGGAGCTATGCGTACAGATGATTAATCAGAGGAATTTAAACGCGCCGCCCCGATGTTTATCGGCGGGTCAATCCCGAGGGCTCACTTAAGCCTTTCTCAATTATTGGTTACGTCTATCCAGAAATCTTAATTGGTGGTTGCCGCCCATGTGTCCCCTCTTTCATTTTAGTGGACCAGTGGTGAGTAGGGGGCTTTGCCCAATTTCTGTAGCACATACGTTTTTGACCACTGAAGAAATCTTCATTTTTAGCGGATGAGTGGGGAGTATACTGGCGCTTGCCCACTTTCTGTGGCCCATACGTGCTAGGAGTTTTTGTGCGCACATGAAGGAGTAATTTTGGTTTTGCCGAGCAATATACAGGTTCACTGTAAGAGAAAACACTGAAACACACCGATTACTGGCGCGCATCCAGTAGTTAACAGTTCGTTCTAAATTCGGTTTTTCATAACTTAGTGTATCTTAAGGCTCACGCTGCGCATTGTTTTAAAAAAAATTCGGCAGCTCCCACGTACCATGGGAATCGATGTTATGCGAAGCAAACGGCGGGAAGGTGACTACGGCGTAATATCGCTTATCGTATTCAAGACTACCTCGGCGTATGTGGCTCCTTGTGACATGTATAGTTATGGCGTTTGCTTGCGTGTGGGGCTACTGTCCTCTACCGCGAGATGTTTTGTCTGGCCTATATCGTGGTTGCAGTGCTTCGCAATCCCACGAACGCGAACTTCAATTACATTACAGGGTCTTCTTTAGTGAACTGTTTCGTCCTGGCTGGGACGACAATGTCTACCGTGGACGTCGGAAATTAAAGCTTCAGTCGCGCGAGGTTGCCATGTTCGTCGCGCTCAATGTACCGCAAGGTGCCCATGTTCCATTAACGAGGTCGTCGCTTACGCCAATGTTGGCCGTCATCATGCAGGGCTTGGCGACGCTCAAGCAAATTGAGGCCGGCAGGCGACCCATGTAGATTGCGTTTATTCTGGTCACCTTGGCCAGGACATCCCTGTGTACCCGCTCATTCTTGTAGCCAGTTATGTTATCGCATGCGGTATGAAATCACATGTCGACCGCAGCGTCGAGGCAATGTGTGTTCGTAGCGGTCGACGTCCGCATGCCTGTAGCATAGCCGTATGCCGTCAGGGCACTTAGCGGCCGCTTCTTCGCGTGTCACAAAGCGGTTCTGATATAATTAGACGTCATCCCCAGTCACCATGAGGCCACCGCCTATTCTCGTAAGAAATGCAGAGAATACTGCGTCATTCTGGCGGACCACATGAAGGAGTGGATGGTACTCGAGCACCTTCCAGGGATGTACTGCCTTAAGCTTCCTCACTTGCCTTCCGTTTCAATGTGTGTTTGCTGTTAATGTGTTGATTGAGACTGTGAATCACTTTTGGCGCATACCCGCATAACATGAACGGTGGTATGCGGGTATGTGCTACATGTGAATGAGGGAAAGGGTTTCATTACATTTTGCGTTATTCAAGTCATGACGAGTAAATCGTGTTCGTCATTATCTGATACCCTCCTATGCCAATTTCGGTGCTCTACAAGTTGTGGAGATGACCAGGAGAGCGCCCAGACGTAGGCTGCTAGATAGATAGATAGATAGATAGATAGATAGATAGATAGATAGATAGATAGATAGATAGATAGATAGATAGATAGATAGATAGATAGATAGATAGATAGATAGATAGATAGATAGATAGATAGGTAGGTAGGTAGGTAGGTAGGTAGGTAGGTAGGTAGGTAGGTAGGGAGGGAGGGAGGGAGGGAGGGAGGGAGGCAGGCAGGCAGGCAGGCAGGCAGGCAGATAGATAGATAGATAGATAGATAGATAGATAGATAGATAGATAGATAGATAGATAGATAGATAGATAGATAGATAGATAGATAGATAGATAGATAGATAGATAGATAGATAGATAGATAGATAGATAGATAGATAGAAACGGCCGAAGTGCCTGAGGTTCGCTAAGAAATACTTCGCATTTAAAAAATCCATTTCGCCACCGAACCATTGAACCACCGAACTATAGCATGCTTGAGTAATCAGGCAGATGCTGCAGTTAGCATGCACAGTTCACAATTTAGGGAGAAATTGTGAACTGTGCATGCTAACTGCAGCATCTGCCTGATTACTCAAGCTTGCTATAGTTCGGTGGTTCAATATAACATTATGCGATCAAAAATCGAATTACACGAACACATCTTCTGCAATTGAGAATTCTAAAGCTTCATTTCGCGGTCCGCATAGCGCATGCTTCCGCCATGTATTTTGCCTCGCTTATTTGCATTACTTCATAATTACGTTCAATTTAATTATTTACTTGTGCGTCCTGTGTGTCCTGGGCAGATCCGTTGCCTTGTTACATTCCAAACAACTGTGCGAGTTCAAGCCATACACCATTGACCAGAAATATCTGACTTTTCGTGAATTCACGAAGATCTTCCAGTCGCGCATTTGAGCAGTGAATCATTCGGCACTAATTGTGCGGCAGTGGCTTTAAAAATGAGCGATCAACAGATAATACTGCTGCACTGAATTTCATCACGCAGATAAATATCACCAATGACACCTTACGAAGAAAATATTTAAGTTCAATCTGCAAAAAGTCTTCGACATAGAAATATAACAGAGTCTCAGTGTAGAAAATGCCTGTTCCTCTTGAAAGCGCAGCGTCGAGGAGGAAATCATGCACTATGTCATGTTTTTCAGCAATACGGTAATATACCATCTTGCCAAAAATAAGAAGCACGTTGGTTATCGTAATATACTGTGATAAATTGTATATACTGTACGATAGGCAAGATGTCATGCCGCAGTCCATTGCTTGTACACTGCTACGCAATCACGGTATGTTTCTGCATACATAGGCGTGCGCACAGGGGGGGGGGGGGGGCAGGGGGGCGGCCGCCCCTCCTAATCACCTAAGAGGGGGGCGCAAAATCTGCCCTGTACATTGACCCTTCTAGTCACCTAAGAGGGGGGGGCGCAAAATCTGTCCCATACATTGACTTAGTAGGGTGGGGGGGGCGCTGCGATGAACCTTTGAACCCCCTAATGGGGAACCCTGCGCACGCCTGTCTGCATATCTCAGATGGGTTGATAGTACTATATTTTTGCCGAAGGAATTTATTGAACATAGTGCAACTCGGCAAACATCTGGAGTTGGTAACATTTCGGGTATCGTTTCACTAGATGTTCCGCTGCTGGTAATTGAATAAAAATATCCTATATATGTTTAGGTGCATTATGTTAGAAGGTAATCGTGACACACATTCGGCTCTTCTTCGTACAATTAGCATCAGATGTTTAGGCACCACTAGACAAAAGAAAGAAAAATATTCCCGCTGGCTCGGCTGGCAGGCTTGAATTTAGGTATCAGGCTTGTTCTTAAACGCACTAACATCATGCACTGGGCAGCTCGACCGAATACCGTCCCAAATTGCTGGGAATTTCAAAGGTTTCTATAACCTAGAATTCTTTATTCTTTTGACGCCGGCTGTACACCGTTGCCTCCAATAGATGGCACAAAGTTGGATGGCATGTGGCCTAATGTGACCCCAAATATTTCTGTGCCAGGCGTCCTTCAAAGCTTCGATAAGCAGGAACAAAAGACCCCGATGTGTTGCTCCCTTCCAAACCGGAAGCGGCGTGCGCGGCTCGGAAGGGCGGAAGCAACGGTCCGTCGCAGAAGTGTCTCGCACAACCCGAGCTTCGTTGGTCTCAACGGAAGTGGCGTCTAATCGAACTTCCGCTGCCCTCCTCCCGCTGCTCCGCCATTTTACATCTCACCCGCAACGTCACCCGCGTGTTGTTGGTCGTCGTCCGCTGCCGTGTTGCGGCGGCGCAAGGCGCGACTAATCATGCAACTCGAACCGCAGCCATCGCCGAGGAAGTGAATAATCGAGCCGTTCGCAACCAGCAGCAATGGCGAGGACACGCAAAACGGCGCTGTATTGTTGGTTCCTGGAAAGCTGAGCGCAGTGTAGTGGTCGAGGGGGCGCTGCGATCGACAGCGATACTCGTCCACTATTGTTGAAAAAGATACGACAGACCTCTTCGCTCCCTCCTCGGGCTCAGCGGCCAACGCTGTGGAGAAACGAAGGGGAGGCGTTCTACGGAGGAAACTGATACGGCAAGCGCAAAAATAAAAGGAAAGGGAGGGAGAGGGGTAGAGAGAGAGGAGAGAAAACCCGAAGGAGAGATGCAAAAAAAAAAAAGCGCGAACGAGATACGCTTATCGAGAGGCGGCAAGCGGTTCCAAAGGTCCCCCTGCAAAAACGAATTTCCCCCCCAGCGGCGCATTGTGGTCGCCCTGTGCAGATTTTTGCTATCGCAGGGCAGCGGTGCATAGGCGGGTGACAACGGGGCAGCCACAGCGACCGGGAGTCCGACAACGTGTGCCGCTGGAGAGGACGACGTAATATGCTCTCGGCTTTCGCGATCGCGCGAGCAGCTGTGCGCGTCACCGCAACATGACGTCCGCGTTCCGCGCACTCCGGTGTTTTTGCTCATGATGGGGCGTATTCGAACGTGGAGGAGGCCGTTGCCCGTCGCGCCGCTCGCATGGACGGGATTTTACGTGTTCTTCTGCTGCTCTACGCTGGCGGTGAGTGGTACATTCGTGAACTATATGTATTGATGTTCCATCGGATTAGTTTTACCGATCAGAGGTCATTGAACTACGCTTGAAGTTAGTGAGGAGTAGTATATATTTGTCAGTTTCGCATATTCGTGGACTCTGTTGTAGATATCGTGGCAACCGAGTTTTCGTTGTTTCCTCTTGTACATAACTAATCGTCCCCTACAGGGGGAACATTCTACGTGTCATTGCTTTTCTGAAACTGCAGATGTAGCAGTACGCATTTTGTATAAGATGGTTCTATTGATTCTTCAACATCACGTAACATGCACGCAAATTGGAACTTTAAGCGGTGGTCTCAGGTGCATGTCTGCAGCAGTAGTCGACTCAAACAGACAGGAAACTTTCTGCGTAATATTTCGATTGCTGCCTTTCGAGGGGCGTGACCTCAGCTACGATGTGACAAACACTAACGTCCAAGTGCGTCAATTGTCCCGCTGACAAAAAGACATTCGCTGAAACTGTAAACTACTAGACAGCTAAAAGCTTTGATGATATGCTTCGTAGTAAATTCGTACTAGTCGAGAAAAGAGACAAACTGAACATGCTTTTGTTAGAAGACGCTGTCAGACATAAATATGGTGATAAACAAGTGATAAGTAGTCCAAAGGTTCCATTGCTATCTGATACGTTGACACTTTGACATTTTTTTCATTTTACAATACGACCCCCTCAGTTATATTTCATGTGCATCTACATTGAGTGAGAGCATTGGACATATCTACAGTTGCATTTAAGTTTGCCTTTCTCGGGCACACTGTTTCTACGCTATTTTGTGTTGCTTTACATCCGAGATAATCTAATTTAAAAATATACGCGACCATAGACAATGTTGTGTGCAGTGAAGCCAAAAGATATGTAATGGTCATGCACTCTAAATCTCAACTTCTGAATATTTTCTTATGTTCATATTTATGGTTGATGAAATCAGCAGGTGTAAGTAATGCTACCATGTAGTTGATATCGATGAGGTCGGAACATTGCGCAAGACGTAGTCGCAATTATTCACACTTCACTCATTAATGCGCATGACTCACATGCTGGAAACGGTGCTCAGGCGTTGAATGATTCATTCCGCACAAAGTAAATTAATCTTAAAATCTTATCATTAAATGGGAACGCATTCCGCCGATATCAGGTTGCAATGTTGCCAAGTCACTAGGCTTAAGCACAGCCAGAATACGGCAAAACACTTATCAGATGAAGTGCCACGCCGAACTTGGGAACTTCTGATTGATTTTATGACCTGGAGTTCACTAATGTGCGCTTTGAGTCCAAGTGCACGGGCATTTCGCTACATCGTAATGCTGCCGCTATAGCCGGGATCATCCTCCTGCCCCCCTACCTCGAACGCATCACAGATAACCAGAATAGACAGCCGAGGCTGACATTCAAATGAACTCATTGTTCAGTATTTCTATGGAGGGTTATCTTTGCTGAGAAAATAGAAGCATTATCAAGACCGACACCTTTATCAATATCCTCCAATTTCCAGTCGCACTGAAAAGTGAATGAAATCAGTGTACACACAGCGGGAGAGTTTTTTTTTCTATTTTCGTGTCACCCATTCAACATCGGAATTCGTAGAGCTTGACGCCGTAGGTTTTACTATTTACATATTTTGTTTATTCATTCAAAAATTACCAGCAGTGCCCAAAGGCATTTAATCGAAGCGCTTAATATACACAGTGCACGCATTTACACGGCAATATTAGTTTTCCTATGTATTATTATTCTTATTTTTATATTATTTATATTATTATTTTTTTATTATTATATTATATTATTTGTATATTATTTTTCCTATGTATTATCTTTTTCGAATGAATAAAAACATTTCTTCTTCTTCTTAAAAAAATATTTTTCTTCAGCCAACCTTTCGTACTAGTTTACTATTCGGAGAGAAAAGGAATTATCGTTCGTGTTCACCTTCATTGGGTACTACAAGACTTTGTCGCATCAGCATTGCTGCACGAGATACAGCGAGCTTAATTTATGTACTAAAATGCAAAGGAGACGATGTTGCTGGGACGTTATTGCATTGAAAGCAAAAATAAACTATGGTTCTCACCACGCTAGCAAAGAAAGACCTAATCTACAATGACATTTTGCCGAAGTGCTGATATGGAATCAGTTGTTTTTTATCGATTTAACAAGAGCGAGGTCAGACGAAGCATGACGACCTATTTTCTTGATTTGACATTCCAATTAGTCTGACGTTACCTTGAAAGCGTTGCCTTGTTCAGAACGTTTTTAAAAATTTTGAATGCAGCGTAGCCTTTATTCAGGCTTCCCACCAGAAAAGCATCTCAATGATAAAGTTCACCGACAACATCTTCTGTGAAATACCTTGAAAAAATGGCGTTCTTGGATATAACACAGGAAGCTAGTTTTGATTATGACAAGTGTTCGCATGCGCTGTCGAAAACGGAAAAACAGTGAACGTGAACATGTAGTACGAAAAATTACCTAAGCACTGGATGAGAAGTTCACGTGATTATGACAGAATATGGCAGATGAAAGATTATGGCTGTGGCTAGAGGCAGCACCTGCCGCCTTCCCCTTTGCCACCCCCATATTACAACCACGCGTAGGCCACTATTTTTATGGGCCCCAGCAGGTGTCATACTTCGGGATCAGGGTTCCCACAGGTAGCATGATCTTATACAATAGCCTATTACCTCGTCCATTATTCGTTTCCTGCATAATCATCACTCAGAATATGAGATATTGTCTCTAATGACACATTTCATCATCCCGAAATGGATGCGATATTTTTATCATTGACAGGAAAAAGATTGCTGCGGTACCTCATCGTACGTAAGTAGCGGAGTATCTGCAGGACTGACATCATAAAGCAAAGATGTCCACCCTTATAATCCAACTTCAAAAGTCAATGAAATGCTAGTACGTGCCGAGGCAGTTGTGTTGCGACGTTAAAACCAAAAGTCATGTGGAAATGCGTTGAGTATAGCAATAACTCGTGTGAGAGCAACTAAAGGTCGTACCATGTTCCAGTGTTTCCTGATATCTTTGTGTCTCAATACGTGTATGTTTTTCACATTTCGTGCGTTGTTAGAGTACGTAAGGAATGGGACGCTTTCAAGTTCTCACACCATTTGTTTCTCGTGTTGGCAAATGTGTACGGCCGCTAGATATGTGTTCTGCATTCTCGTGCGCATTGTTCTACATCCGCTAAGCTAAACTTACTAATTTTTCTGCCTCCTATTATAGCACCTTCTAAGCCATGCACCAATCAGACCGAGTCAACACTTTTGCTGTGAAATGTGTCATTTTCTACTTATCAAAATATTTTTTAAACTCTCGCCTGCCACAGTTCCGCGAAACCAAGGCTAACGACATCGTAAGCGCAGAAAAAGAAAAAAAGAAAACGCGTGTATGTGACTCAATTGCGCCGCTTCCGTTCAACGGGGAAGCGGAGCGTCGATCGCATAAGCGGGAACTTTTCAGTCACAGCCGATGTCTTGAAATGACGCCGGATGTTGCACAGACGCCGCGTGTCGAACGTCTTGTGCAAACACGTCGCGTTTGCATGCTTTAGTCATGTTGCATCGTTGGAAACTTGTCATTTCCACTGGAGTGAACGAAGTTGCTGATCAGTATTTGCTGGGAACTTATATCATCATCATCATCATCAGCCTGTCTACGCCCACTGCAGGGCAAAGGCCTCTCCCATGTTCCGCCAATCAACCCGGTCCTGTGCTTTCTGCTGCCACGTAATACCTGCAAACTTCTTAATCTCATCTACCCACCTAATTTTCTGTCTCCCCCTCACGCGTTTGCCATCTCTTGGAATCCAGTCAGTTACCCTTAATGACCACCGGTTATCCTGCCGACGTGCTACGTGCCCGGCACATATCCATTTCTTCTTCTTGATTTCAACTATGATGTCCTTAACCCCCGTTTGTTCCCTGACCCACTCTGCTCTCTTCCTGTCTCTTAAGGTTACACCCATCATTTTCCTTTCCATCGCTCGCTGCGTCGTCCTCAATTTAAGTTGAACCCTCTTTGTAAGTCTCCAGGTTTCTGCTCCGTAGGTAAGTACCGCTAAGATGCAGCTGTTATATACCTTCCTCTTGAGGGATAGTGGTAGATTACCATTCATGATTTGATAATGCTTGCCGAATGAGCCCCAACCCATCCTTATTCTTCTAGTTATTTCACTCTCATGGTTCGGCTCCGCGGTTACTACCTGTCCTAAGTAGACGTACTCCTTTACAACTTCCAGTGTCTCGCCACCTATCGCAAAGCGATGTTCTCTGCCAAGATTGTTCCATATTACTTTAGTTTTATGCATATTAATTTTCAGACCTACTCTTCTACTTTCCGTATCCAGTTCAGTAATCATGAGCTGCAATTCGTCTCCCGCGTTACTCATCAATGCAATGTCGTCAGCGAATCGTAGGTTACTGAGATACTCTCCATTAACTCTTATCCCTAACTCTTCCCAATCTAGGGCCCTGAAAACCTCCTGTAAACACGCGGTGAATAACATTGGAGAGATCGTGTCTCCCTGCCGTACGCCCTTCTTTATTGGGATTCTGTCGCTTTCTTTATGGAGGACTATAGTGGCTGTGGATCCGCTGTAGATTTCTTCCATTATGTTTATATAGGCTTCGTCGATGCCTTGATTCCGCAGTGCCTGCATGACTGCTGATGTCTCCACCGAATCAAATGCCTTCTCGTAATCTATGAAGGCTATGTATAGGGGTTGGTTGTATTCCGCGCATTTCTCTATCACCTGATTGATAGTATGAATATGGTCTATTGTTGAGAATCCTGTACGAAATCCTGCCTGGTCCCTTGGTTGATTGAACTCTAATGTTGTATTAATTCTGTTAGCAATTACTTTTGTAAACAGCTTGTAGACAACGGACAGTAAGCTTATGGGCCTGTAATTTTCAGGTCCTTGACGTCCCCTTTCTTATGGATCAAGATGATGTTGGCATTCTTCCAAGATTCTGGTATCCTCCCCGTCGAGAGGCACTTCGTATACAGGGTGGCCAGTTTCTCTAACATAATCTCTCCACCGTCTTTCAACAGGTCTGATGTTACCTGATCCTCACCAGCTGCTTTGCCTCTTTGCATTCCCTTTAGGGCTTTCTTTACTTCTCCTGTCAATACTGGTGGGATGTCAGATTCCTCTGCGCTATTACTTCTTCTTACGTTATCATCCTGAATGCCTCGGCTGCTGTACAGATCCCTGTAGAACTCTTCCGCTACCTCAACTATTCTATCCATATTGTTTGTGACCTTGCCTTCCTTGTCCCTTATTGCATACATCTGATTTTTGCCTATGCACAGTTTTGTCTTCATAGCTTTGAGGCTTCTTCCGTTCTTTAGAGCATGCTCAATTCTCTCCATATTATACTTTCTTATGTCGGCTACTTTACGCCTATTGATTAACTTCGAAAGCTCCGCCAGCTCTATTTTGTCTGTTGCATTTGAGGCTTTCATAGCTTGACGTTTCTTAATGAGGTTTTTCGTCCCTTGGGATAGCTTACCAGTGTCCTGTCTAACGACTGTACCCCCGACTTCCACTGCACACTCCTTGATGATACTAGTCAGATTATCATTTATTGCGTCAACGCTAAGGTCGGTTCCTCGGTTAAAGCCGCGTACCTATTCTGAAGTGAAACTCTGAATTCCTGAACTTTCCCTCTCAGAGCTAGTTCATTAATCGGCTTCTTGCGTATCAGTTTCTGCCGTTCCTTCCTCACGCCAAGTTGAATTCTAGATCTTACCATTCTATGGTCACTGCATCGGATCTTGTTAACTACTTCCACATCCTGTACAATGCCCGGGTGGCCGCACATTATGAAGTCTATTTCATTTTTAGTTTCGCCATTAGGACTCCTCCACGTCCACTTACGAGTAGCCCGTTTTCTGTAGAAGGTATTCAAGATGCGTAAATTATTGCGTTCTGCAAACTCTACTAGTAACTCCCCTCTGGCGTTTCCAGAGCCGATGCCATATTCCCACTGCATGATCTCCAGCCTGCTTCTTGCCTACCTTTGCATTAAAGTCGCCATCAGTACAGTATACTGTGTCTTTACCTTACTCATTGCTGATTCTACGTCTTCGTAGAAGCGTTCAACTATTTGATCATCATGGCTGGATGTAGGCGCGTAGGCCTGTACCACCTTCATCTTGTACCTCTTATTAAACCTAATTACGATACATATCACCCTCTCATTAATGCTATAGTATTCCTCTATATTGCCAGCTATATCTTTATGAATAAGGAACCCCACTCCTAGTTCTCTTCTGTCAGCTAAGCCACGATAGCATAGGACGTGTCCGTTCTTCAGCACTGTATAAGCCTCCTGTGGCCTCCTAACCTCACTGAGCCCTATTACATCCCATTAACACCCTCTAATTCCACGAATAGTACAGCTAGACTCGCCTCACTAGGTAAAGTTCTAGCGTTATACGTAGCCAAATTCAGGTTCTAATGGCGGCCTTCCGTACCAGAGATTCTTAGCACCCTCTGCTGCGTCGCAGGTCTGACCGCCGCCTTGGTCAGTTGCTTCGCAGCCGCTGGGGACTGAGGGCCGAGGGTTAATTGGTGTATTCATGTGGAGGTAGTGGCCAAGTACTACACCAGGGTGGCCAATCCTGCTCTGGTGAGGGAGTGCATTGCTGGCTGTGGTCGCCAGTGAGGCTGCACCCCAGGCCTTTTTTTCACAATTCCTTCATCACGCGGATTTTTTTTTTTTAATCCGGTTGGGAATTGTCCGGTACCGGGATTCGAACACGGACCTCTTGCATGCGAAGCTGATGCTCTACCACTACGCCATCGCTGCAACATGGATTACGTCATCATTAGCAAATCACTCTAGTTATAGTGTCACAGTGCGGGTTGTTGTACGAGCCGTATAGAGGCTTCAACGCTGACGCTTTATATCTATCTACACACAGAAGGCTCTCTTCTTCATATACAATACACAGTTTTCACGTTATGTATTCGCTGTTCACGCAATAGCTGCCAAGTGTACACAGGTGATTCTGGGCGGCCTCCGGTTATGGAGATGAGCTAAACCGCAGAATCGTCAGCCTGTTTTTATGAAGGGGTGGGGTGGGCAGGCTATAGGAGCGACGAAGGTAACCTTGCGTGTAACGATACTCGAACCAAAAAGCAAAGAGAGATATCATAACAGAAAGCTGACGCTGCTGCCGTCATCGCCGAAGCGGACTGCGCGAACAAGAGCCACAAAATCGCAAAAAACAAACGAAAACATCTCAAACAGAGGAAAAAATAGTAAGCGAAAATAAGGGGGCACGCCCAGGCTAGCACGACATCCACGACACTCGCGACGGTTATTAGTATTATTATCAACTTATTACTACTGTTGAGGTGTTTATTAGACGGCAGTCGGCGACGATGCTCAATGGCGACAGTCAAGCAAGAACACGAGCTCAGAGCGCGAGCGGGAAGAGCCCAAGAGGACGACCCACTAGAAGGCTATAGAGAGCGCAACCCCTTACTCAACTCAAAGGCTTCGCTACAATTTCCCCGGGTACGAAAAGGGAGCCGTCCGGCGACCTAACAGCTCGTCACTATGAGTGGGTCATAGTAGGCCTTGAGGCGTTCCACGTTGACTATGTCGCGCCCTGGACTGCGCATGTCCGAAGAGGGTTCGATGGGTTCGATCACGTAGTTGACCGGGGATGTGCGCTCGACGACCCGATAGGGGCCTTCGTATTTCGGCAGTAGTTTTGAAGAGAGGCCAGTTGCAGTGGTAGGGACCGAGAGCCATACGAGTGCTCCAGGGAGGAACGTGGACTCAGAAGTGGTGGTGCCACCGCGAATGCTCTTCTGCCGCTCTTGTTCCTGCGCTGTAAAAGTCTTGGCAAGCTCGCGACACTCTTCCGCAAGCCTGGCTGTGTCAGAAATCGGCGCACACTCAGTTGAATCCGGCTTGTATGGGAGTATCGTGTCGATGGTGTGCGACGCGTGCCTTCCGTACAATAATAAGAAGGGTGAAAACCCCAGTTGTGCTTTGAGGGGCGGTATTATAGGCGTAGGTGACGAAGGGCAGAATGACATCCCAATTTGTGTGATCGGCGGCGACGTACATTGAGAGCATGTCGCCGAGCGTGCGGTTAAAGCGTTCGGTTAGGCCATTCGTCTGCGGGTGGTAAGCAGTAGTTTTGCGGTGAACAGCATGGTACTCTTTGAGAATGGCTTCGACGACTTTCGACAAGAAGACACGGCCTCGATCGCTGAGAAGCTCCTGGGGTGGACCGTGACGCAGCATGAATCGGTGTAGCAGGAAGGAGGCAACGTCGCGCGCTGTAGCCGCTGGGAGGGCGGCGGTTTCGGCGTATCGCGTTAGATGGTCAACAGCGACGATTGCCCAGCGGTTACCAGCCTTATATATGCTTACTCATATCGGAATTCAGCGCAGAAGGAAAGTACCAGAATTTGAAGTGTCACTCTGGTATGAAACATTGTATAAAAAAGAGAAGACAGTGACATGGATACGTTCCGCAGCATGATGTGACGAACTCGTATTTCACGTGGTATTGACACCTACTTTTAAAACCATTACTTCTTATTTGTTTTTTTTTGTTGTTTTCGAGTTTGCATAGCTCCATACATGGCTTCTACTGCATTCTTTGCGACATACTAGCTTGAGGTTAAGAATTAAGTTAGTAACCGTTAGAAGTGCACAGGCATGAATTTGACCATGTAAAGTCCAATTTGCAAAACGGTATTTCGGAATAATCTTGCGTGACTTCACACAATACGCGCAATACGTAATACAGGGGAGACTCAAAGAGATCAATTACATATCCCAGCTTTCCGTTTGCTACACTGCAAAAGGGTCAGTAGCATTACCGCTCGATTGCTCGCAAAAAGAGAAAAGGGCGTTGGAAAGCAACTACTAAATTTATAATTACAGTTGACGTTTTCGTTTCCACTAATAAAAAAAAGCAACGAAAATATTTCTAAATGTATTTCAAACGAAATGTCATGGGGCTATTTAAGTGTTAGATTTGAAAAAAAAAACGCCTACTGTCTGAAATTACTACGAACACACCAGAACGTCCTACAGCTGAAAGCTCAATACAACCCCGAACACGCATAGGTTAAACAAGACTAGACAAAAATATGCATGACGTCTGAATGTGAGCCCCTTCACACTTAAATGACGCGTATTGCACGATCGCAAACAGAAGGTGCTGGAAAGTGAAGCGGAAAATTTCCAGTGGAGCGAGCTGTAGCTATTTGCAGCCATAATGTGCTAACATGCAATTCCTTCGAGGTTCAAGCAATGACGCCATCTTATTTTATGAAAGGCAACATGGGCGTATGAGTATGAGGGACTCTTTAGTAGATGCCATAGTGCTTTATTGTATAGTCCCGTGCAATAACAACACCTTTTATGGCACGCAACAACTATACTGCCCATCCGAATTACTGTCCATGCTATCTCGTCTTATAGTAGTTCGCAAAACAGTGTGGTCGCACATTTGCCCGGAACGCGTGGATATGTACGACGTACTGTGGCGCCACATTCTTATTACTTTTAGTTATATTTGTTCTAAAAGCTACGCCATGGGGTCCTAATGCTTAGGCAATTTTAGGAGGTATTCCGAAATGGGTGGCACCAGGCTAATTGTGCCCTCCTGTGGTTACCTTAATGTATGTGCTTCATGTGTTTCATTTTATTTCTCCTCCATCTTAAATACTGCCGCCATGGTGAAGCATTGAACCACGCGCTTGCATTTAAGAAGGCCGCGCTTTCCTCAACTTATTGTCGTTCAGGATATTGATGAGGAAACAGCATAAATGGTAATTAGGAACTCACACTGATTCTTCAAGATCATAATTACATATACAAAAGGAGCATAAAAGAAGGCCGCGCATGAGGAAGCTATTTGTCATGACACCATTCTTATGTATTTTACATGTGGTGCTGATAAGCTGGTATTATAGCTGAATAGTTGCAATATTCGCATTTCCTTATTCATGTTGAATCAATAATAAAAACCCCGCTTCGTCGCTGTTTAGTAAGCGCGCTTCACATTATTAGTGATTAGCTTGACTACCAAATTAGTGCTGCTATTTTTGACGGGGAGGACATGATGATAGTTACTGATTGCATGCCGGTTAGGAACACTACGCAGTTTTCTTGTGCGTCTTTATAAGCGTACGCTCACGGACAATCACACTGCATCGTAAAACTTTTTAATAGAAACATGAAGAACGCCGTTAGCTTTTTGTGCATCTGTAGCCGATGCGAACGACGAAACCTGCACGCATTCTATCGTGTCTTGTGGATTACTCTCGCTGCCCATGTCGTCACAGCTGGAATATTTTTGGTACCTATATTACAGAGCATATATACACATAGTACGATAATTCATGTGTGGAGACCTTCAAGACACGTGAAAAAAAGTGAGATTTAAATTGCGTGTTGTCAGTGAGGTGGCATCATGCCGGATAGAGGACGTAATGGTGTTTGAAAAATGCAGTCAGTGGGCTGTGCTCTGACATACCATGTTGACTCCAGACAATTTCTGATTAGCCAGGCAATAAGCATAGTCGTTCTAGGCGTTACGTAACCTGTAGGACTGCTGGTTTGTTTTTGAAAATATATATATATATACAAACGAGTTATTAGCGTAATTTGGGATTTATACTGTGCAATGTTTTGTGCGATCACAAGACATTCCACAAGAAATGCAAGAACGGCCCCGCCACGGTGGTCTAGTGGTTATGGCACTCGACTGCTGGCCCGAAGGTCGCGGGATCGAATCCCGGCCGCGGCGGCTGCATTTTCGATGGAGGCGAAAATGTTTGAGGCCCGTGTGCTTAGATTTAGGTGCACGTTAGAAAACCCCAGGTGGTCGAAATTTCCGGAGCCCTCCACTACGGCGTCTCTCATAATCATATCGTGGTTGTGGGATGTTAAACCCGAGATATTATTATTATAAGAAATGCATGAACGGGATGAACCTTATCGACAGGCTTCGTAAAATTAGAGTCTGAATGACTATTTCTGATAAAGAACAGACGTGGGAGCGTAGAGATAGAGTGCGTTTGTTTCAGCTTCTACTCCATGTCAATGAACGGCCGCTACATGCGATTACATTGTTTCGGTAACATACTTTTGTGGATATCGCCGGTGATGGAGGTATTGCAACTTCCTGTGCTTTAGCAGGTAGTTTTTTGCCTCACATATTGCATTCTTTAGAAAATATTTTCCAGGCCACCTTCCTTACGAAGGATTTGTCGCATGGGCTCGCATATACCTATTACTTCTTTTTCAATGTATTATTCTCGTGTAGTAATAAAAAGTTCGCGAGATATTTCTCTAACGGGAACCGTCGCTGTGCACGAACTATTCACTTTGGCAGGGCGGAAGCCTGGCAGTACATTCGTGTTGCCTGGAATAATAATTATAGAGTAGATAATTAACACTAGGCTAGAGTTAGCGAACATAAACGAATTGTGGTGTCTACATGAGTAATTGCGGTAGGCTTAACACAAACTATACACTTATTAAATACATAATGTTGTAATATGCATTTCGCCTTTATTGCATTTTACATGGCTATTTCTTTGTAGTACTTCGCGTCGGAAGATAGTCCTACTCCCTGTTTTACCGACAATTTAGTTCTATGACGCATACCGAAAATCCACTTATGGAACGTTGCGAACAGAAGCAGCACACACCCCTTTCCCCGTATATCGATGGGGCCTCTAACCGCACCCAAGTGGTTTTAGAATATTTGAAGGATCAGACACCAGATGGGGCGGTCATCCCACATTTCTCGATATGCCAGAGTCCAGGGGAAAACGACGTTCGTTTCGGTTGAAAATATGTCGAAGTGAATTGGATACACATCTCCAATTGAAGCTTACAGTTAAAATGTGTCCTGAGAGCTTGTTTATGTATATAAAGGCACTGATCAAACTTTAAGACAACACCGGCCCCGTTCTGCCATGAGATCGCGCAGAATTGAATGAAGACGGTTGTGGTAATGGCGTTGGTGCCGGCTCTTTGAATATGATTCCGAAACTCGGTATTAAAGAAGGGATCCCGGGACACTAAAGAGCAAAACGATTTTTCTCGCATTAGTAAAGGAGGCTTCCACGATACCAAAAACACCGCGCTTGCTGCGAGAAGGCTTAATAAGCGAGAAAACGCGCAAAAAGAAAATACAGGTGGCGACGCCACCTTTGAATTCTCGCACCATTTGCTGTGACGCCACATATTTTAGACGGCGCCTGCTTGGGCCTACGTGGTTCCTAATTGGTTAAATCGAAGTACAGTGTCCTCAGGGGGGCCAGATACTTGACATAACGAGTTTGTGGAAATTTCGTCGAGACAGTGGCGCCAAAATACGTTAAATGCTCTTTGAAACCTTTTACGTCACGAATTACAAAGTTCGCCGCGAAATTTAAAAATGAAACTTTGAAGTTGGTTTTCTCCTCTAATAATAAACCTATGGTGGTGAAATAAACTACACAAGAGTTTTCCGAGCACACTTGATCAATCTAAACCAATTCATTGTTTCTCTTTGGTGTCCCTTTAAGACTGCTCTCAGTTACAGAGATGTGTTGAGACTACCCCGACTTCCACGTTGTGGCAGCCTTAAGAAAACAAGTACCTGGAGACTGCATGTGGCGCTATGTCTAGAATGGCCTCGTGTTGTTTTCTTTCTCACACCAACGAGCTTTCGGCAGCGCTCACGTTCCTCTGCTTATGGGCCCATAACATCCCGCCGTGTCCACTCTATATGTTGCTTTTACGACTGCTTACCGCGTATCTCAGCGGTAACAGCCATTTTTCCGTGTGTTCTGCGGACTCCCGTTTCGCGCTTAGGAAATCCTGCCGCAGGGTTAGTGACCTTGCGTCCCGGTAGACAGCGTGCAACCGGAGTGCGGTGAATGTCACTGTTTTTTTTTTTTTTTTTGTTTTTGTTACGCACTGATGCTTATGCATAAGCTCACCTGCATTACTTGAGGTACGGTGACTGGTGGTGTGATAGGAAGAGAGAGAGAGATGAAACATGGAAGGCCGGGAGGTTAACCAGATATCAGCATCTGGCTTGCTACCCAGCACTGGAGTGGGGAAATATGGGCAAGAAAGGGTGTGTAGGGGGAAAAAATAGAAAGGCACATACACACACGCAACATAAAAAACAACACACACAGGAAGAGCGTTCTGGTTACAGTCGTTCAGAAAGGCGGGTCGATCGCAAGAAGCGCAGCAGCGCTTGCTCGGCCTTCTTCTGCGACGTTGCGTCTTGTCGATGGCGTAGAATTTTTCCTCCGACAAAGGTCGGCAATCCAACTGGTTCAGCGCATTGCAAAGAGATAGTCGCTGTGCTCTGTACTGACGACAGTCGCAAAAAATATGTCCAATTGTTTCTGCGTTGCCACAGTGGTCACAGGCTGCGGTGTCGGCCATCCCAATGCGGAAAGCATAAGCGTTGATAAACGCAACGCACAACCACAGCCTACACAAAAGTGTCGCGTCTGCTCGCGGAAGCCTCGATGGGACTTGAAGACTTAAGAAAAGCACACACAGCTATGGAGGCTCAATTCGAGCCACTGCGATGCAGAAAAAAATACGAGATGCTACTGTTCTACAAAATTTAATTGACATTTGTACATTTTACCAACGTCGTCATTATCAGTGCCCTTATAATGTAACAACTGACTGCTGCTGTATATATATTCATGTCAATCTACCGACTACCCGATCGTAGCTGTCTAATTTTGCCGCATTGAAATGTGTTGATGGCGCAGTTGGAGAGGAAGTGGGAGAGGAGGTGTGTGGAGAGGGTTCGCGGATGCGCAGTAAGGGTGGTCACGCCGCACACCACACCACCACCACCGGTTTGAACTCCGCCATAAGATGCTTCGCATCTAAAACACAGGCCTGTTAAACGGCGGCAGTGTTCTGTACCGTAGTGTCCTTCAAGTATAGCATACTGGCAGAATAGAAGCGGCTGTAAAAAGCCGCCTCGTTTATATTAAAGACGATAGTCTTTCTTGGGAGACTTAAACGGAGAAATTTTGTTCTGTCTTTCTGTTTGTCAGCACGTCACTCGATTAAGCCACTCGGCCAAAGTTGAACCACTTGCCCAAGGGCCAGCCATCTTGAACGGCTGACTAGGTTCATACTTGTGTACATTGTCGATCAGAAAGCAAACACTACGCATATCTGAGGCGCAACATCACTAGGTAAGTATTAGGTGGTGTATTCCTTTATTAGAATATGCAAACATACGTAATCCTAAAGACCCTAGTTTCTTAAGCTGCGCTGAAAATGCGACTGCGCTGAAACTTGCCTTCGTCCGTGCCCTCTGCACGAGCTCTTTGTTGTGTTTCGGTTTCGGTTCTGTATTGCACTGTACGAATGCCATGGGGCGCCGCTCTGGCATTCCTGTTTTACCCAGGCGACGTGTAAATAAAAGAGCGTGTGGAGAGTATTCGTTTAGAGCGGACGTTTCTTCTGCTTCAGCGCTTCGCGCCATGTTCGGGCTGGCTGGCGTCCCCGCCGGTCGCGTTGGTCACCGCCGGTCTTCGCCTGCTGCTGCGCCGGGATTACCAGCCCGCAACACAGCACTCATGTTTCCCGTCGTATTGCCAGATGGCGTCCATATCTCACGCAGCGCCTCTTCTATCGTCTTTAGACGACATTTGCAGCGATGCACGCAGATACGCGGCCAATTTTTTTCACGGATATTTTGCTAAAACAATTTGCTTTGAAAATATAAATCGACCATCTTTGAACATCGATTCCAGCATCTAATACGTCGATACCAAGGAATGCTCAACGTTCGTGTTTAGAAGGTTAAAAAAAAAATTGGGGCATCTACGCAGTAGTCGTGCGAATACTGAGGAAACAGCGGATTAGGTGGCGTTACCTTCCTCGTTTCCATCCTCCTCACCCTCACTTCCTTTTGCCGCCACTTCTTGCTTTACTATACTATACAAGACTATGCTATACTTTACCCTCTCCCCTCCATTCCCTCCTCTTTACCGTAACATGCCACCCCCTCACCGTCACTTTCCTTTCCCACCCCCTTGTAATACTATACTATACTATACTACACAATTGTATTTACTATGACTGTATCTCACACCAACCCTAAACAAATTGTTATGTCACTTCTGTATCAACCATGTCCTATTGAAATTGCCCACCTGCTTGGACCTAAGGGTCTGCAGTATGTACTAAATAAATAAATAAATAAATAAATAAATAAATAAATAATAAATAATAAATAAATAAATAAATAAATAAATAAATAAATAAATGCTATGCTATGCTTTACCATGTCCCCATCCTACATTCCTTCCTTCTCATCTTCACATCACTCCTCCTCACCCGCACTTCCCTTGTTTACCCATTTGCTATACTATACTATACAATCATCTGGTTCTCTTTATTTTTATCTCGTTCTGTAGGCCGTAGCAAAGCAATTAGATGGTTCCCATAAATGCTTGTTCCGTTAGCGTGCCTAGATAGCCGAGTGGTTACGACGGTCGCCTTCGAACCGTGGGTACGCGGGTCCAAATGTCGCCTTGCCAAGAAACTTTATTTTGTTTCCTGTATTTCTTCTCCTCCTCCTGTCCATTTCTCCACTCCTCCTACTTTCCTTCCTCTAGCGCGTTGCTACGCCGAGTGGTTGCTAGGCAACGCAGTGAAGTCATATCTCCGCGTGGTGGTTTCAGCGTTATACCTGATGGATTTCTTCCAGACTGAGCAGCGCCGCTGTTAAAAACGTAGCATTTTTGAAAAAGCAGCAAAGGCAAAGCCACACACACGATCGCTATTCCCTTTTTTTTCTTTTACACATAGAGCTGCGGCGACCAAACAACCAGATTTTATTACACCGCAGTTTGTAAAGCGTCCAAGTATTACAAGCTCGCGTGTTGTTTTAAAGCCATCGCAAACGCTGTTTTTTTTTTTTACATGAACCGCGTACAGCTGGAGCGAGCGTGCCGTGCATTCCATCGCCATAGTCAGTCGACACCGGCCAGGCGCTTTTCCCGTACATGGCGCGATGCGCGGGAAACCCTCGGTGTGATCACAATGCGCAGGCTCTCGGATGCCCTAGTATACTGAGGACAATGAGAAGAGGTTCGATTTAATAAAATAAGAAATGAAGTGATAAGGCAGTACAAACCTTTATGGAACTTTATGAGCTCAATCGCTCCTTCGCGTGAATGATTAGTATAAGAATCATCATGTGTATAAGTGTGCTAATAGGCTAAAAGGGCGGCGGGCACTGAGACGCATGGACGCGTAGTGTACTAGGACTTCGAATATATTGGACAAGAAAACACGACGTTTCATTCCCCGCATTGAGCCGGAAAACAATTGTTGTAATAAGCAACATAAATAGAGGTTTCTTTTGTCGACTTGCTTGCTTCCATGCATGTAGAACTTAAAGCACGAACACATTCATTTAGCCTCTTTCCTTCTATGTAGAGTAGCAAACCGTACGTGTGTATGGTTGACGTCCCTGTTTTCATATTTCTCGTTGCTTTCCACCAATGAACATCAATTTAATCATCACCTTAGAAAGGGCGCTTCTTCAATACTGATACATATGTTGTACAGTTTGTAATGATGTTTAACTCCCAGTACATATAGTCATTAAAACTTACATTTTGGTGCTTCAGTTGCAAAAAAAGGAACAATATGATTACGAGGCACACTGTGGTGTAGTATTATTGATTAACTTTGACCTACTTACAGTGTACAAAGCTGTAACTATAAGACCGCTTTTCTATTTCACCTCGACAGAAATGCGGTCGCCCTGGTCAATAATGGAAGCCACACCTATGTGCTTCAAACTGCAACGCCATAACCGCTAATCATCCACGGCTTTACAGCTCACCGTAAGCCCGTGCTTTATTTCCCGTAGTGTTTGGCTGCCAGAACGCCCTCATTTGCCAATGTCCATGTCGGACCTCCAGAAGCATCATATAACCCGCCACGATGGTCTAGTGGTTATGGTGTTCGACTGCTGACCCGAAGGTCGCTGGATCGAATCCCGGCCGTGACGGCCGCATTTCCATGGAGGCGGAATGCTAGACGCCACTGTACTTAGAGTTAGGTTCACGTTAAGGGACCCCAGGTGGTCGAAGTTTCCGGAGCCCTCCACCACGGCGTCCCTCATAATCGTATCGGAATTTCGCGACGTCAAACCCCAACAGTTATTATTAGTGGCGTCATATAGTTGGACTGTGTGAAAATGGCCAAATACATACAGGGCTTCGTTCGCGAATGCTCTGTGATTATATATGCCTTCAGAAATATCTCCATCATCAGGATTGACACAAAGTTTCGCTTAAGAAAACTTGTTATGTAACAGCACTCGGTAGATACGTGCCCTGATGGCCAAAACTCTCTTCTGCGTATTGGGGCACTTTAACTCCCTCAAAGTCAACAGCTGGAAAAATCGCCGCCATCCAGTCAACAATACGGCAGTTTGGGCACGTTGGTAATCCACTTTGAGCAGAACTAAAATCACACGGAAAACGTGAACGACAAAAGACAAACCTCCACAGGTGCATTTTTCTTTTGTGTGTGTAAGTGTGCCTTTTTTCGTTTGTTTTCCGTGCACATTTAGTTCCCGCCATCTAATCAAGTTAGGCGCTATAAAATTTCTAGTGCGCTAGGCATTGCAATTGCGCAGTCACCCTACATGCTCGATCTGCGCCATTGGCGCAGCCATGGGGAGGAGAGTTCAACCTCTTCCCGTGCGCGAAGTTGCTACATTCTGCAATTTACATGTACACGCACACGTAAAAGCACATGAACATACATATCGGGCGCTTGAACACCCCTCCCACCCCGCACCCACCACGCCAAAACGTATTTTTGTCAATTTCCGGCAACGCCCCTGATCTCCACATAACGTTTAGGTTGATGGCGCTTGCTAGAAATATAATCCGAGAATGTGAGAGTGATAAACGATTCAAATATCAGCAAGAATTTGGGAACGTGGCTGGCTTGAAGGCGTAGTGCTCGTTTTTCTCAATGTTTGCAGGTGGCGCAGTTGCCCGACACATGCACGGAACTTCCGGAGCTCAACGTGACAAGGAATGGATCTACGATCATCTTCCACAGGGCAAGACCCGCATCTTCCAGTCAAGTGAACGAGACCAGCTGCATATGCTATCCAGTGCTCAGAGACGAACAAGATTTTGAAAACTTCACGTGTGACAACGCCACCTCCAGCCATCGTACCTGCGACGCCCTACCAGCCGATCAAGATAACAGCGTCGAGGTCGACATCAGCGAGCAAATTTCTTCGGGCGAATCTTCCATTTGTCATTTCTCAAACTGCGGGAAAAAGAACTGCAGCATTTATGATGGTGGGTGATGCCGTTTTCCTACTACCGTGAGCAGTTTCTTTTCTATTAGCTAATAATTTTTAAATACTGAAAAGCGCGGATTCGACACGGAAAAGGGAAAGCTTTCTCTGTGTTCTTCTCTTTCAGTTTCCTGGGTCTCTATCCTGTGTCTCTGTCCTGTGTCTAATCCGCGCTATCTAGTATTTAAGGTTATGAACCGACGAGCCAAGCAACAAATTTTGTTATAGTTAATAATTGTTCTCTTAAGCGCTACCTTTTATTTATCGTGTTGACATGTGCCTCAAAGTTAGTTTGTGTGGTGTTGCCTATTGCTTTCGGTATTGACGGGATATTATGCGGTTCTCGCTGGTGTACTCTACTTTGTTTCCTACAAATGGCGATAGTCTAAGCTTGGATCTCTCGCTATTGATAATTTTGCGCGTCTTGGCTAATTCACCATGCTAGCAGTCAGGATGCGTGCCCATCTGCAATTCCTGACGATGGCGCAGACATTCCAATGAAGTTGGTTGTCGGAATAAAGCGAGCATAAGGGACTGCTAGTTAATAATCTAAAGGTAAGGCTTCAGATCCTCGCACTAAGCAGACAAACAAAAGGAATTGCACCCATTTTCCGGGTTCTCACAAAAAACAACACTGCCTTAGGAAAACTAGAGAGAAATCTCCACATTGCTACATTTGCTACATTAGAAATCTCCAATTGCTTGATTGCAATTGAATTGAACTGAATTTAAAATTTTATTTGCTAATGTGATACAAGACTCGATGAATGCATCAGAAGCATCTGGATCCTTAGCACCAAGCTATTTTGGATCCATACATAAAAATTTAGAGATATACATGTAAGAAATACAATTTTAAAAGTTTTTTTGAATGCAGGTAGCTGACAAGGTATTCGAATTAGGTTTCAGTATTAAAACATGTCTTTGTAATAGCGTTCAGGGTCACAGGAAAATGCTTTACCCTCAATATTCACGGCACCGCTCGTTTGAGGTTTGGCATTCCCTCCTCTAGATTCATTGCTCTGCCGCCACACAGTGTGTTTGAAATGAGTGAGGATATTTAGACATGAAAGAGAAAAGAATATTAACAAATTTCAAAGTCCTAGTTTGCTGGCAATTATTATGAGCGGGCACTAAGGGATCTGGCGCTGCAATTAATTGGTACTAATGAATCTACAGAATTAAATGAGGCTGTAATATCGCGCTTGTCTTGCCTTTCACAACTGAAAACAACGAAAAAATAAGTGGGGCATTTTGTTCTCGCAGTAACCAAAGACATCGTATCAGTCACCGATCCGAACATCACGTTGGTGAACCTATCCACAGCGTTCGTATCATGGAGAGTTCATCATCCCTACGGGCTACAAGTGGGCAGCTTTAGCGTGACTTGGTGCACAGAAGACGCCAACTGCTCATCTGATACGACCTGCTTCGAGAATGGTCCCCAATCTAGAGATCGGAACGTGACGCACACGAATACATTCATAGAAGAGTTGAGCCCGGCTACAAGCTTGAGGCTACGGGTGTCGCCTCTGGGGTTCAAGGGAAGCTCTTCTTTTAGGTGCATTGAGATACCCCCCGGAGGTATGAATTTCCCAAGCGTTCTTATTTGTTCAAAGCGACGCGATTCTGATTTATTTATTATTCACCAGTTATGTTATACCTATTCGTTGTTTAAACGACAGAGACACGTAATCTCATCAGGTTTTTTTTTTTTTGTTTTTGGCAGTACTCAGCATCATACGACAGTGTTTCTTGTAGTTCTTTTTATGTCGAAAAAACAAGAAGGTATAGCGCTAGCTCAAGAGTCCTGATCTAAGCGGACTCAATAAGGTATTTAAATTAACGGAGAGCTGAGCTAGTTGCTACGTATTCGTGTCAAAGATTAGGCGTGCAAACACGGACAACAGAGAAGTCAAGACAACACAAACCGGCGCCACTGGCTTCTTTCAACCTGTTTGTGTTGTCTTGACGTCTCTTGTGTCCGTGTTCGCACGCCCAGTTTTTTAACATCAATAAGATAACCTCGGCTGAAGTTGCTTACTTGCATAGCAACAGAGTCTCCGAGCAACACTCAATTTGAATGAAATATTTTGGAGTGCATGCTTCTAATGGGCAATTGGGGGCATAAACAGAGCGTTCTCTAGCGCGGAAATATCCACGCTAACTGCAGGAAATTATTTCTGACCACAGGAATCCGCAAATTCTGGGCACAGATTAGGTTCTGGATAAACAATGTTTTTTTTTCCTTTTTTTTTGCAATAATTTCCAAGCGATTGGATGCAGCATCCATTTTCACATAACTCGTATTCCTTTTCTAGGTATGATCGGCCTCAGTTTTGCAGCACCACTGTCTAGGTGTCGCTTAAGTCATTGTAAAGACTGACGCGTGCTCAAATTTTGGCCATTCAGCAAAGCTCTAACTTTTAGAAGGCAGTGTAAAATCGAGAATAGGAGCGGTGTGTATTTTAATACCAACTCTACTAGAGCAGTCGGTTGATATCTACTGCAGAAAGTGAGAATATTTTCATGTATTTCAGAACCTGAAAGCATCAAAGCCTTAAAAGTTTCCCTACACGGATTGGATAGCCTTCAAGTGCAATGGGCACAGCAGGCTTCTTTCAACGCGTCACTGGATGACTACGAGGTCCGCTACTGCCTCAACGAAGATGAAGAACGTTGTCCTGAAAACAAGGAGTTATTCCCCGGCAACTGCAGCAGCATTGTTTCGGAGGGTGGACTGAAACGGAGCAGCTACAACATACTTCGTTTGAAGCCGAAGAGTGCGGTTGTTGTTGGAGTAGCCACAACAAGGCGATACCCAAGTGGAATTGTAACAACATCGAAAGAGACTGTGGACTGCTTTAAAACACCCGGTAAGAGTTAAACGCATTCTTTCTCAAGATTATGGACCATATCACAGTCGAGCAGGGTGCATTCAGTCAAAAGCGGTATATAATATTGCAAAGCTATCATTTACCAGTACGCAAAAATAATACTCACCTCTGTCTCCACGAACACCAAATTTGGCTCACGAAACACGAGCTTTACTGCCCAAATCCAGGTTCAAGACTGCCCAGCATCCGATGAAGCAAATCTGTCACCAGATGAGCGCGCGGTTCACGCAACTTATTTCGATAGTAATGATAATGTGGGGCACCAACAGCGCCCTCATATGCCCTTACCAATCAACGTTATTAAGAAAGGTACTTCTCCAGCAAAGCAATTTGCCGGTTGATGAAGGCAGTATCTGTTCAGGCAACTTTTTGTGTCTCCTCAACCGCAAAATTCTCGTCCGCCGTTGAAAGAGCAAACTGTATGAAAACTACATCGCGTGATGTCAGTAACGACGTCATCCAATTACATCGTCGCTTGGTTACAGGTGGGCCGATCGTTGAAGTAGGGCAACACCACGGAAGGTGTGGAAAGTTTGAGGAGTTCAAGTGGGAGGAGGGTGGAGGGGGGAGGCGGGAATGGTTTCGGCTGAGAAAGTAAAAGTTATTTAGCGAGCGTCTCTTGAGAGCATAGGCTTGCATTTGTGCTCTTTTTAGTTTTCGCTGAAAGGACTGTCAGTTTTTTTTATTATTATTAAAAAAAACTCGCAAATGTGAGACGTTAAATAAGAGTCCCATAAAATATATATATTTCTTGCGTAGCTCCTGGTATCATCACAGGCCTCCGTGCCCAAGACATTACCAGCAGGAATGCCAGAGTGCTGTGGATGTTCCGTCAAGACGGTTACCAGGAACTTCGACCCGCTTCGTACAATGTAACGTGGTGTGTCGGGACTGAGCAGCAGTGCCCCTCGAACGTCTCCGCGAGCGCACTGTGCCAGGATAGCAGCCAAGCCACTGTGAAAACAAGCCAACCCACAACAAACATGAATAGTTTGCCGCCATGGAGTGTGTTATTGGTGACAGTGCGGGCTATTTACGCAAATGGAAGTGATGAAGTCTTTCTTGGTGATCCAGTCTCTGGTTGCTTCAAGACGCTCGCAGAAGGTGAGTCCGCTATCTGAATTCTCCTTTTGTTGCTCCTCAACTAGTTTTCCTACTGCGGCCGTTCAAGTGCATTATCGCCGACTCCACGGCGTGACTATGAAATATATGTGGGCGTGGTTTGTCTGTAAAGCTATTCGCAACAGGCACGACGCTGTTGCTAGATGGAATAAAGTAGGAGTCGTAAAAATCCTTTACACAATCCCATCTACTAAGCGGTTATGAAAGGAAATAAGAAGAGAAAAGTGCCGACTCGTAACTGTCTCTCCTTACGAGGACACCTCTGGAACGAACTTCAAATCGTGGAATAGTGTATTGTGATACATTTGAACCGCTTTCTAAGAGACATTGATTTAAGAGACACCACTGTGGCCAACATCGAAATAGGCGTTGATCAGAAAATGAGAACGTGGTACCCTGCTTATAAGAGACACCTGATATAAGGTATAAGAACTACTTCCAGCTGCGGGACTCTTATAAAGAGATTTAGCTTTATAACATGATGTTGCAAAGCAATATCAAAGCAATATAATTACTTCGGCGTGTGAAAGTACCAACGATGTCACTGGTGCCATAGTCGTAAACATACAAAAAGACGCGGCTGGTATTTGTTTAAACTGACTAAATGTAGTGTGATCAGCGGATGCGGTAAATCATTTCAGCGGCAGCCTACAAAGGGGCGAATGTACATGAAAAGGAGACATTTTCATAGGCTTGTTTGTGGCACGAAGTCACAAAAAAACGTCGGGTCTCCTCCAAGAATTTGTGGCTGGAGGTATTTCAAAATCCTCTTCTTAATTCTTCCACACAGCCAGACAGACTTCTGTCGAAATGTTTACATTTAAATCGTAAACAAAGCAACAAAGAAGCGGATGGCCATTTCTTTACCTTAGTGCACCTTTAGACATTTAGCCGAATTCTGTTCAAATTAATTCCCGTATTCATTGCCCGTGTGGTTCGGGATGTCCACTGATTTGCATTCGTATAAAAATCTCTTTACCACTTAGCAGGCTTTCATTTCGAAAGAATATTCCTTTTTGTAGTTCTATGCTACAAAGGATTTGATGACAAAATATAATTTGCTCAGGTGCGGTCAGTTCAGCGGTAGTAATAGTAAACTTGCGTTCAACCCCTCGGCACACTCATGGATCATGGTACAAACAATTCAACTTTGTAGGAGTTGACATGGTCAAAATACAACTCTCCACTAGCCATGTTTCAGCTTGACGAAATTGCTAATCGCTAGAGCGTTGCGAAGCAATATATCTTCAACTATATCATTTAAGCTTGCAAGGTATATTCTGTGACATAAATTTGTCCAATTCATTTCAACGAGATGCGGCCACGGTTGACTATCTAGGGCTATTTTTCTATGATTCGAGAAATTAGGTCAGGTGTGCGCGTTTAGAAGAATTCACTGAGAGAGAGAGAGAGACAGCGATGACGAATTGTTTTGAAAGCACTTAAAGGAAACTTCTAATATATAGCATTCCGGGTAAATACTTGATATGACGATAACGTAATACCTATTGGTAATAGTTGTGATGTGAAACACCGAGTTTAATTCCATAAAGTGCCATAGATCAAATGTTCTCTTAAAATTGTTTCCAATCTGTAGTACTCGTCTCAGGCAACACAAGTTGAATTTATTAATTTATATTAATGCACCGACGTTAATGACTTCCTGAATTTCCCACTGCCAGCTCCCGGAAAGCCACAAGACCTACACGTCACCACGAGTGAAGCTACGAGCGCCAATATTGAGTGGACGGAGCCGAGAGTGAAGAACGGTGCACTGGACGGTTACATCATCAAGGTGTGTCGAAGGGAAGAGTTGGTGGAAAACAACTGCACGAGAGCTCTGACTCTACATCTCATGATCAATGACTCATCGACGACTACGTACAAGTTGGACGGTCTAGATCCCTGGACTAACTACAGCATTACTCTAGCTGCGTTCAACAGAGATGCCGATGGTTCCGAGATGGTCAGCGACGTAGCCACGGAGGCGTTTCATACAGACGCTGTTGGTGAGTTGATCTTCTTAAGTTTGGCGGAGTTTAATTCGAAATACGGAATTTAATTCTATAAAGTGCCATAGAGCAAACGCTCTTTAAAAATTGTTTCCAATCTGTAGTACCCGTCTCAAACAATACAATCTGAATTTATTATTTATATTATTGCGCCAATCCTAATGAGGTCCTGAATTTTGCACTGCCAGCTCCCGCAAAGCCAGAAGACCTACGCGTCACCACGATTGAAACTACGAGCGCCACTATTGAGTGGACGGAGCCGAGAGTGAAAAACGGTGTATTGGACGGTTACATCATCAAGGTGTGTCGACGGAATGAGCCGGTGGAAAACAAGTGCACGGGAGCTCCGACTCTACACATCATGATCAACGACTCATCGACGACTTCGTACAAGCTAGGACGGTCTAGATCCGTGGACTAAGTACACCATTACTCTAGCCGCATTCAACAGAGATGCCGATGGTTCCGAGATGGTCAGCGACGAAACCACGGAGGTGTTTCATACGGACGCTGTTGGTGAGTTATCTGCTTAAGTTTGGCACTTGCACCTTGAACTACGTTTATATTTTCAATTGAAAGTTTGTAGCATGTAATTCTAGCGCAATAACACTACTTCCGAAAATATGTAAAGCGACGATGATGCATAACTTAGGGGTCTGAGAGTAGTGCTCGCACCGACTAAGTTGGCAAACTTGTCGTTAACTTTGAGCAATCTTCTTTTTGTTCTCAGAGGAAGTATTGATCCTTGAGTAGCTAAGAGGGGTCCACATTTTATGCGATTTGACTCATGCGCATGAGTTCATTTGAAAAAGACTGCACCTAGCGACCCCGGTTAGGAAATCACGGCGGAGCTAATTCGCAAGAAGTGTAGCATGCATCACTTCAAATAATATTGGTATTTACCCATTAATACCTGTATCACACGGCAGGCATAATAAGACGCTATCCAAGCCAGCAATGATAATGCTTCATGCTTTATGCCGAAGCTTTAGACGCGCAGGTGCTCCTGTTGCCGTGCGGCGACGCCATGAGCCAAAAATAGCATCGTCAGATAATAATTGCTGTCGCCTGCCAGCAAATAGGGCGGTGTCTGCCAACTTTTCTTTATGTCGTTAAGGACAACACACACGCTGTTTAGTATAGACACCAAGCCCTGTTCACTTGCAGCTTTGTGCATTTCCTATGGACAATACGAGCGTTGACTGGAGTAAACATGGCTTCCACGAAAATTTGATTATTCATGATTCGCCACTCCACAAAAAAAAAAAATCATGTATATTTTCTAGGCGCAAGTCACGACGTAATGGTCTATCATAGTCAGGTCCTGGGGGTTTATCTTAACCAATAACGCTGCCTGTGCCTTTCGTGGTTACACTATAAGTTGAGTTCGTATGGCTGTGTCTGAAAAAAACCAGCTCCTTGATCCTTTCTCCATCTCAAGCTAGGGTCAAGAGTTTAAGCTAGGGTCTAGAGACTAGGTCTAGAGTTTAAAGAGCTTGGGGGTTGATTCAGAAATCAGTCTTTATCTTTGGGGCTTTGTGTGTCATAACACATTGATGTGATGATGCAGATGTAAGCGCCTTTTTTCACACATCCAGCGCAACGCTGTCGAAGTTATGCAAAACTTCGCTCAACAAAATGTATAACTCCGCGCGTCTAGTGGTCGGATTTCTTGGTTGCAAACGCCCGTGCGAGCCGAGCACGAGCCTGTGCGTGTGGTGTCACAACCGGCTGCAAATAAAACACCAGAAACCGGAAGCATCCAAACGCCATGTGATGTAGAATAACATATTGACAGCTGCATAGAGGAGATTGTGTGTAATGGCCAAAACATCTTCATGCATTACTAAGCCAGAAGAAGAACACGAAATCACGTTATGGGTGGTAAATACATTGAACTATTTGTTCGTGCGAACGTTTTACGGAAAGAAGTCACGCTAGCCTCTACAGTGTTGCACGTGGTGTATGAAACGCAATATAGTGAAGGTCTCCTTTCTACGTTTTAACATCTGTGCTGATTAGAGGCGCCGCTAATGGCTGTCGATCGCCACTGCCAGATTATAGCGACTGGCCACGTGTCCAGCACCATGATAGGTCAATGTCGGCCGTGGAAAGACAAACTGAAAAGGCCCACAATACCGTCCGGCGTAGATAATATCTGTGAATCAGAGCGATCCTACTGCTGTTATAGGAACAACAGATAACAAATGAAGTAAGCTGGCGCGACGGGAATTGGCTGCCTCCCGCCCCTCTTCTACCCATGTAGCACAGTTTCGCTCTTCAATCTTTATCAATATGAAAAAAATCACAGCATATCCACGGAGTGAATGATGATGAGTGGGCGAAGCTGCGGAGGTTCATCGGTAAACCCTGAATCTTCCGTGAATTCTGCCCAGTACATCATCACCGACGTGAGATCGGGCGCGTTTATACTAAAGGTTCGATGAGTTATGACGACTTGCAGCTCACTTTAATTTTACATGTACGCTGTGAATTTTCATTGTTTAGAAAACCATTGCTTTAGAAACATCTGGCGTTCTTTCGTTTTGCTTTTACAAAACATCTGGCGTCTTTCGTTGGTTTATTTCATCAATCAACGGCGTTTTGAACAAAATTTTTATTGTTTAATCACGCACAGGAGAAATCTCACCAGGCACTACCTTGGAGGTAAACAATGGCTGCTAATGGGAATGAGAGACAGAAGAAGTCGGCTTTTAGCTAACACTTACACTTCTACTTCTACTAAGGTTTCCTACTGGAACATGCCAATGGCTGCTAATGGGGAATGAGAGACAGAAGAATTCGGCTTTTAGTTAACGTGCACGCTGCGAATTTTTTATTGTTCAACAACGCACAGGAAAAATCTCCCACCGGCACCACCTTGGAGGTCAAAGCGTAAGACTTGTTACGGACTACGACTACTACTACTACTACTACTACGACGACGACGACGACTACGAGGGACGAACGGGTGCCGCCTTAAGGAGCTTCGCCCCTAAAAAAGCTTACGTCTACCTTATACCTAGTCGAAACAATAAAAAAATGGTAATAAAGCTTAATACTACTCGTTTATTCTAGCGGCTATGGAGTAGTCTTTGTAAATAGAAATTGTCTCAAATCACATTTCCAGGTAGTGGTCATACGAAAGCTCTTATCGCTGTACAAAATCAGCAGTACTTAGTCAAAACTACCGTCTAGCATTCAATATATCGGCAACTAGAATCAAGCTGTAAGCATTTGTAATGTAAGCATTTCTCAATGTAACCATTTTCTGAAGTCTTTTTAGGATATAAACAAAAGTAAGGGTAACAAGGCACGTTCATTACAACAATTGTTGAGGTTTTACGTCCCAAGACTACGATATGGACTATGTGGGACGCCGTAGTGGAGGTCTTCGGAAACTTATACCACATGGGGTTCTTTAACGCGTAAATCTAAAAAATCGGGGCTCTTGCATTTTGCCTCTATCAAAATGCAGCCGCCACAGCTGGCATTTGCTCCCGCGACCTTCGGGTCAGCAGTAGAGCACAGTAACCACAGATCACCGCGGCGGGTCCAATGAACCTTCATAATAAAAAGTACATATATATCTGGTTAGTTTCTATTCACAAGCTACTAAGTTTTCTAGTATGTGAAATATTCCTTTCTCATAAAGGCACACTGGTAAGGGAAGAAGGAGAGTTTAAGAAGATGTTTCAAGTGAAAATGACAAACCATGTCTGCCTGAACGCATAAAACATTCGGGCATCTAGCGGTGAAGAAAGATATTGTATGATTTGTATCTGTAAAAGAATGTAAACAGGCCTATGAGTTTCAGCGTACCATTGCCAATGTAAAATCACATATCTACTAGACTTGTAAAAATCGTTCCAGCAGCCAATGAGCACTGATAATTAGTTCCAGAGAAGCAATCTTCGAAATGTGCTTCAAGACCCCAGCAAGAGCTATGCCAGATATTTACTACGGGCAGCAGTAAAGATTGCAACGAAACGCCAAGCGTTCTGGCGCACAGTAGACACGGATTGAAAGACGATATCATTTTTTAGTTAACGACCGCTATGAGAAATTTCTCATGATAACCGCGTCACGTCACAGCAAATTTGGCCGCTAAAGATAATGTTATTTCTAGCGTAAATCTTGGAGTCAATATTACGCCGATATGACACCATCTGTAGACGCTGCAAACGAAAGTACGTGCATTATACTTAGCCGTGAATTTTCGCGCTGGAATCCGTGAGTACTACACGCCACGGTGGTCTAGTGGTTATGGTGCTCGACTGCTGACCGGCGGGTCGCGGGATCGAATCCCGGCCGCGGCGGCTGCATTTTCGATGGTGCAAAAATGCTTGAGGCCCGTGTACTTAGATTTAGGTGCACGATAAAGAACACCAGATGTCCAAATTTCCGGTGCATACGGCGTCTCTCATAATCATGCCGTGGTTTTGGGATGTTAAACCCCAGCAATTATTATTATTAGAATCCGTGAGTACTGTGCACTCTTTTGCATTCCCTTCCACCATTCGTTGAAAAAGGAGACAGATGGAAACCATTCACAGAGGCCTCAAAGACAGCTGCAAGGCCTCACACTGCCTACACGCTCGCAAAATACAGGCGACTCAAGACACGTGAACACCAGCGTTCACGGCCGCAGCTGATGAACCTCTGTTGTAGCGACAGATAACGATAATGTATCGAGACAGCCTCACAAAGGCCCGGCCGTGTGAGTTCGTTTGTGGCGCATGATAAGATAGTGGAAGGGATATGAGAGGAGACGGGGAGGGGTACAAATGCGGGCAGTCGTCGAACGTACCACGATTATCTCCGACCGCTGGGATGCGGACGTCGGTGCAGATAATGTGGCCAAAGTGGAAACGCAGAAAAGTGGCCGACAGTGGTAGCGGTTGTGAGACGTTTCTTCTCGTATATCGACGGCGCGCCCCTAATCGCTGACACCAAGAATGTTAAGAGAGAGGGTGGAATCCATTGAGATAAGCCCCGTTTTGACAACACCGAGTGGCGTGGATGTCATTGTTGCGAGCGAGGTACATTAGCGATGGCAGGAAATTTGCAGTCACACCATCACGTGACCTTGGGAAACCGCTCATCCGAGAACAACAGCCGAGTCGGTTTTGTGGAATGTGCCAACGAGAGTGAACGCGTAAGAGTTAAAAAAAAAAACAAAAGAGAGAATGCTTGATTCTGCACAACTGATGGCTGCATGCAATTCGTGCATTTTTCCCAAGTGATAACAACAACTAGCTGTGCAGGTACGCTCCCTTGTCCTCAACAGCAAATAGGCTGCCTATATATATAAAATAAGCACTATTTCAGAAGAACAGATTTAAGGACTAGTAAACAATGTTATTATCGCATGTCGTAAACAAGCTTTACGCCCCTCTAGCAAGTATGTGACGCAGGAAACGATGGAAATGAAGCTTACATGTAACGGCGCTGCTTTGAGGACCACTGAGGGGCATTTGCTGAGAACCTTGACTATTTGAGAATAGCACCTATTTTTATTATTTATTTTTTGTAAAAACACCTACTTTACCAACATTTTGGGGGGGAGGTGGGGCTACCCCCCCCCCCCCTCCGCTACGGGCCTGTCTTCAGCCTGTTTAGTTCTACTGTAACTCTGCAGACGTGCTGCAACGAGTGTATCTCCAGTAGCCGGGCGCGAAAGCACAACAAAAAAGTTAATGTGCGCCAGAAAAAGAAAAAAAGAAGAGTGACATTTTAACGGTATCAATGAATCTCCACACAGAGTCGAACCAAGTAAATACATTAAATTTATAGACGTTTCGGCTCTTTGACAGGTGTCATGTTCACACTTCACTATTCTGAACACGGCTTCCATGTGGAAGCTGGAACGTTTCTCAGTTATATATATTATTTAGACCATTGACTTCATTATAATAATTTTATTTGGTCATGCCGTCACCATGAAATCGGCCTGACTATCCGTTTATATGACTAAGTTTACTGGTTTGGTCAGCAAAGTGCTCCGTTCAGTATATCGCACTATTCTGTGAACTTCAATGAAGCAGTTTCAGTTGTGCATTCAACGATTTCCTCGTGGCAGTCTGAAAGCAAAATCGCCGTCCATGCACTCCATACAAATGGTTAGCAAGCGAAGGTGAAATGAACCGCCCCGGTAGTTATTACTGGGTTAATCCCTATGATTCATAGTCTTTCTTAATAATTCGTTACGCCAGTCCAGAAATTTCAATTGGTGTTTGCCACCCGTGTGTTCTTTTTTTTTTTCATTTTTAGAGTACCCCTGGTGAGCGGTGGGATTTGCTCAATTTATGTCACACATACGTTTCCACCCCCATACGAGTTCGTCATTTTTGGTCGGTCAGTGCTGAGTAGTGGGGCCTGCCAAATTCTTGAGTCACATACGTGCTAGGAGTTTTTAGCGGACATAGGACGGGCGAATTTTGGCTTCGCCTAGCCAAATGCAGTTTTCATGTTACATAATTCAACAAGCTACGCTGTCTAATGAAATATATGATGCCTTCGTAAGCCTTGGTTCCCTTACTTTCTTGCAGCTCCAGGAAGCGTTACCAGGCTATCCGTAGTAGAGGTCACCAATCATAGCATCGCTCTGAACTGGAGCAAGCCCGAGTTTGCAGGTGGTGAAGTGGACCACTACAATGTCACGCACTGCATCGTGAAGACCTGTGAAGCTGCTGCCATGTGTGGCACACTATGCGAGCGGACGAGGAGGCAGCGAATCTTACCAACTTGCAACCTTGGACGTTTATCGCTATTCACGTAGCAGCCGTCAACATCATGAAGAACGGAACTGAGCTTCTCGGGAAGGCGGCGTCACTTTGTGAAAGGACAAAAATAGGAGGTGAGTCTGATTTTTCCGCGGTCACGATGATTACAAGGATAAGATAGCAAGAGGCAATGTAGGTGAGGACGGAAGCAGTGGCGCAGGCAGAAATTTCTTTCCGGGACGGGAGAGGCGGGGGGGGGGGGCATCACCTTGATCAGAGGTGGGGACTCGGCAGGGCAAGTGTGCTCGAGTGAGATTTTGTACTCTGTATCCCGTGGTAGAAAGAAATTCGGAGGGTGCTGCACATGGCCGGTGTACCACCCCATGGCTACGCCACTGTCACGGAAGATAAGTACTTCGGGACAATAATAGATAAGTGTGGTGGTGACAATCTTAACTTACTGTAAGAGCCAGGCCCGCTTTCACAGAAAGATATTACGCTAAATAATTTCTTAAGACAAAATGTGAGCCAATCGTGATTTCCGACATGTCTTTGAAGGCCAACTGCAGCGAAATTTGACTTGGAGAGAACTCGCTTGGAATGCGTTGTATATGTTGGGTAACTAATGATACTCACAGTGAAAAATCTTGCAGTCGCGTATTTCATTTATAATCGGTGCTCTAATTGTCAGCTAGCAGACTACGCGGAGCCCTAGCGGTGTGCCCGGGCAAATCGGACACAAACTGAAATTACGCAAATCACAGTTCACAGCCGCCCGTGAGCAGAACTCTCTGCAGCCGCATCCGTTCCTTTTCTGCGTCACGCCCCTCTACGAGCTGGCTAATTCAGAATAGTTAACTATTTTGCAGGACGAAATGCAGGGCCGTGGGCTCCTGAAACACGCATGTTACGGACGGCACTAGCTTTCACGCTTTTCCGAAACAGTCAAAGCTCCAATAGCTGCGGGTTATAGCAGTGAGGTGAACGGAATGGGAGCTATTGAAGAACGTGGTACTTTACGCGGCACACTTCAAAGACGACGACTTTACGTACGACCGGTCTCTTTTCGCCCAAATACTGCTGAAACTGAAAAGAATGTTGAATCCTGACGAAGTGCCTTCAATATTCAGCCACTGCAAACCCAACAGCGGGAAGCTCCGACCAGTGTTTGGAGAAGCACCGGCGACAAGAGGTATTCGTCATAGTACAGCTTTAGTATAGCCTAAAATGCTTGTGTCAGCGTGTTTCGCACGCTAATATATAGCGTAACGCTATTCGAAAGACATTAGTATAACGTAAAGCCGGTAAAACGATGCCCCGCGATTCGCTAGACTAGCTGCGCCATCTACGCGCGAGTAATGCAACCTCCAAAAGCTGATCGGCTCGCTTCTAGCTGCCAGTAGTCAAAGCAGCATAGTTCGACAGAAATGTAGTCGTGCTCGGTTCAAAGAAATTAAAGCACGTAAACATATTTTAAGAAAACAAATTGTGCTAGGTTAGGTTTAATGTATGTCTTTGGTGCAGTCAGACAAGTGTTTACAGAAATGCAGGGACGCTTTTAGTAGACATGGGAGTGTGCCAAACCGAGTATCGATATCGAAAACAACGATGTCTTACCGTCCGTAGTCTATCAAAGAAGCGAGAATACCTGATGTGTAAACCACCAGCATCATTTACTGCGAACCAGCGAGTTCTCCAAGACAGTGTAGGGCGAGACGAGACGATGGGTGCGACGCGGGCAGCCGTTGCTCAGAGAAGAGCACGATGGATATCTACATACTTTGTTTTTTTTTTCGTTACCATCTAAAAACACTGTGTGGCGCGGCCGCGAAGCGAATACTTCGGAGCGAAGAGCAGACGATTCGCCTGCATCGGTCGGTCAGTCGAGCTGCAGTCTGCGTCACTTCCGGTCAGCTGTAATGGCGTCGTTTTTCTAGTTTCGGTATCAAAAATTGCTTTCTTGGCGGGTGTTTTTCCGAGGTAACCACTTGCATTACGAAGGTGAAATTTGGCAGGTAGCATTATCTCCAGCTAGACTGCCTATAAATCAGCTTTTTGGGGTGTGCGAAATTTCTTTGCAGTTGGCCTTTAACGAAGCCGAAAGAGCAATGGTCAATATCGCTTGCAAACGAGAACCTTTGTGCATTGAGCCCCTGATGTTTGGGTTCAGATAAGCGGGTAGGTCCACGTTTAAATGAAAAAAAAAACCACAAAAACAAGGACAAAATGAAGGTACGCTCACTCATACATCGTCGTCGAACTTACAACCGATTTATTGACGCATCCAAGTAGATTTATACACGTTAATACACAAGTCTAGGTTGTTGTAGCGCTTGCATTATGTGTCTTTTCTGGCGTCATTTACAATAAATTAAACTGCTGCGCTTCGTAAGCCGAAATAAAGGTATCAGGACCGCCATAATAGAGAACTCCAGGTAATCTGACCACTTGGGTTTCTTGAAGGTGCGCCCAAATCTACGTAGACACGTGTTTTCATTATTTCTGGCTCTTAGAAATTGGCACCTGTTGTCTTGGAATAGAACCCCTACCCTCGAAGTTAGCACCGCTACACTATAGCTGCTTAGCTATCACGTTGTGTCGAATGGTAGGATGATAACATTGGCTTAGCAAGGAGGTTCGGGGTTTGAGTCACCCCCCGCCCCCCGTATTATTCAATACTGCATGTGTGTATGTACATACACGCTTACGAACGCATGCACGAACAGGGTGGTTGAAACCTCACCTCCCCACCCACACACACACGCACACAAAATGTCTGGCTACGCCCCCGGATGGTAAGGATATCCCGAAAACCCTTATCAATGAGGAGGGAAGACAAATACTCCCAAATAGTTGCAAAAACATTGTTTGTGACCACTTGAAATAACTACAAAATAACCGAACTTCGGGTTTGCTGATGCCATTTTCTTTTGTGCCTTAACAATGCTACAAAGTACCAATAGCAGTCTAGTGAGTGGTACGTCAATGAATTGGAAAAATTCCTCAAGGCAAGCAGTACGTAGTTACTTATCTGGTTGCGGAAAAGTTGGCGTCTTACTTTTTCTTGGTGCCCTTATTTCCTCATGCGGCGACAATGTGTTCTTGTAACAATTCAGCTAAAAAAGACTTTCAAAATTCCTATCGACTCCCTTAGTGAACCCATGTACGCTCTAGAACACAAGTCATGAACGCAGCTGTCAAAAGCAGCCTTCCAGTCCTACTGTATCGCTTGAGTCTTTCCTGAAATTAATTTATCTCGACCCATACATGACCCACAACGTTGGCAGACTGCTCAGAACCAGAGGTGTAGCCAGAGGTATTTTTTCAAGGGAGAGGTGCACACATATTAAATAAGCATACATGAACGGGGGATTCAACCACCCTTTATGTATGTGCGTGCGTGTGTTTGTATGCGAGCCTGTATATACACGCATATAAAATGCGAAAGCTTCGGGGCGTTTGAAATCTCCCCACCACCCCTCGCTCCTCCAATGCTCACAACCACAGGTGCTCGCTCACTTTACGCTAACGTCCATTTCGCTTACGAGCACTCACCTTCCTGATGACGTGGCCACCGATTCCTCAGGGATGCGCAAATTTCGACCATCCGGTGTTTTTTAACGTGTACTGACATCGCATAGTACATAAACGGGGCGCTAGCATTTCCTCTCGATCGCAATGCGACCGCTGAGGCCGTGATCGAAACCGCGGCCTTCGTGTTAGCAGCCGAGCACCATAGCCGGACCTGTACGCGTCATAACGATCAGCATTCAATTGCAGAAAGCATGTGCAACAGCTATCACTTTCAGCTTTTAAAAGCACGTGGAAAGCCGGCTAACACTGGCGATCAAGGAGCGCAGCAAGGCACTTGTTATTACGCTTTACCACCCCATCAGCCTTGCAGCGGAAACGAGATATCTAATGAGTCAATAAAATGTAACTAGCGATGAACAAAAACAAAAAAAAGATTTTTAAACAGCGAGAAGGATGGATGGATGGATGGATGCTATGAGCATCCCCTTTAAAACGGGGCGGTGACATGTCTGCCACCAGGCTCGGAAAAAAAAAAAAAAAAAGCTTCCTTGTTTCATGTTGGCCTAATACCTTATCTACATTGATTAAATCTATGTTATTATACCAAAAAAATATAAATTCACGGGCCATCTCTCTGCCTCTTAAGGCAGAATGACCTTATTTTTCCCCCATTATTTATTTTTGTTCTTTATCTCTACTTTTCTGCCACCAATACTCTAACCGTCTCTTACTTATTTCTATCGCGGACGTGTGCAGCTTTCCATTGTTGTCCCTAAAACCCAAGGCTTCATGTAGACTCGTACCCACACGTATACCTGGGTGAATATCGCCACATTCAATCAGTACATGTTCCATCGTTTCCTTAGTTCCCCCGCAGCATGTACATTGTTCTTCTTCGTTACTGAATCTCGCTTTATAACTACGCGTTCTAAGGCAGCCCGACCTTGCTTCAAACAGTAAAGCGCTTCCCCTTGAATTATCATAAAACCTTTCCCTCCTTATTTCGTTTTTTCCCTTTCGGTAGTTACTCAGAGCCGGCTTATTTTCCATCGCTGCCATCCAATAAGTCCTCTCCGCCTCTCTGACCTTCCGCTTAATGCTCCTTGTTGCCATATCGCCCGCACTGCTAGCCGTATATTTACTGGTGAGCCTCCTAGTTATTTTTCTCCAGTGCGTGTCAACGCTTTTTCTATACAAATACCTGAAAACCTTTTCTGCCCATCTACTGTTCTTCCTTTTCCTCAGCCTCTCTTCGAATCTCATTTTGCTCTGAGCTTCCCTCACTTCAAAGCCTGTCCATCCCATATCACCCTTTACCGCCTCATTTGTCGTCTTCCCGTGAGCGCCCAACGCGAGGCGGCCCACCGTCCTTTGATTTACATCCATTCCTGATTGTACCTCTGGCTTCATGCACACTACTGAGTTCCCAAATGTAAGCCCCGGGACCATCACACCCTTCCACAGCCCTCGAAGCACCTCGTACCTATTGTATCCCCATAAAGCTCTGTGCTTCATAATTGCAGCATTCCTCTTTCCCTTTGCTACCGATGCTTTCTCTTGTACCTCCATATATCTATCCCCCTCATTTACCCATACTCCGAGGTACTTGTACTCGCTTACCCTCGGAATTTTTTGGCCCTGTATAAAGATCGCATGGTCTTCGTGATCATTGAATACCATCAATCCACATTTTGTTGCACTAAATCCTAGTCCTAGAGCCTCACATTCCCTTCCGCATATATCTGCCAGTCGCTGTATATCATCTTGACTGTCCGCAAATAAGACAATATCATCAGCATAAAATAGACCTGGAAGCTTCTGCTCAACCATCGTGCCGACCTGTTTGTGTGACAAAATAAATCCAATGTTGCTACCCTCTAGCGCTTTTTCCATCCTCACCATGTACAGCATGAATAACAGCGGGGACAAAGGACATCCCTGTCTCAGCCCCTTGCTGATTTCAACGCTGTCCTTGCTACTTATTCCTTCCCATTCTATACAAACTGTATTTTCTCGGTATATTTCCCTCAAAAGCTGTATACAGTCGTCACCTATGCCCACTTCTTTCAGTATATCCCACAAAATTTCCTGATTAACGTTGTCATACGCCCCGGTAATATCTAGATAAGCTACGTATAAGGGCCTGTTTTCTATTTTCGATATTTCTATACACTGGGTAAGAACAAACAGATTATTCGAGAAATATTCTGTGTAGAGCGCCACCTCGAGGAAGCCTCGAGCGCGAGCACTGCACTCGTTTCGGATTCTCGTCATTAGGTGTCACCAGTGTCGTTCAGCGTCGTCGAAAGTCGCGAAGCCGAAAAGTACCGTTTTTTTCTTTTTCATTCTTCATCCTGCATCGTCGCTATCGCTTTGAAAGTACTTGCGGAAGTCTTTTGTCTACTGCAGCTCATGTTTGTTTCAGTTTATTTTTGCCACCGCTTGTAATTCCACACTGACATTACGCCTCTACCTTTGCCACTTGTATGCAGAAGCCGGTGCCAAAGAAAAAGCATGAGCTGCTCGACAGTGAGGTTAGAATGCATGCGTGCGTGTTGAAATGACTTCGCGCGGCAGAAGATACACGCAGAGGTGAATCGAGAATAAAACGTTCTCCATAGCGGACTACAACAACATAAAAATAGGTTTCCTAAACTAGTATTAATTAGCCGTCATGTCCGCCCGTTCTCTAATACAGGACAGTCTATCTCTGCACAAGGCAATGTCCCTTCACACCTGCTGTGCCCTTAAGGTTTATTGATTAGCAGTTAATGTTCTGTGTGCAGACGTAAGTACCACCATTCTATCACATTCCTCTGGCGAATAAGAGTCACTTCAAGTGTTTTGCGCTAAGGAATTAGTGTAACAAATTGTCGCAGGATGGTCTAGAAGTGGACTAGATTCTGTGGACTTATATTTAAAGCCTGTTAACCGCAACAAAATATTAAATGTCTTCTCCTTCTCCTATTGCGGGTGTCCCGTACCTTTTCGCGTCTCAGATATCTTGAATATTAATTGATTCACAGCTTAGAGAGAGAGAGAGAGAATAAGAATAAAAGAAAGGAAGGGAAGTAAACCATGGCTGAGCCCGGTAGGCTACCCTGCACTGGGTAAGGGTGAAAAAGTTTGAGAGGAGAAGAGAAAAGGCACTATTTCAGCCGACGTAAGAGTTCCGCGTTTGATATCACAGACGGTGAATCAGTCCGGTATTCTGGAGAAAACGCAACAGCGCTTTCGTTGCCTTTCGGAACTGTGATGGACATTTCCATGTTCCCAATATCTTCTTGACAGTAAAAGCGCTTCCGTCCAGGGGATTTAGAGCAGTACGGAGGGGAAGCCTTTCGTTTGCGCAAGTCGGGCAGTAACGCAAGAGGTCATTCCTATAAAATTACCTTGCAAACACTAGTTTCGGTTTGGAACGATGCCCTTAAAAAATCTTCCTAATTAATCGGATGTTTCTTTGTTAACTTCCTTTGTTATCAATAGACATTTTGTTGACAAACAACTGAATAATACACGCGATAATTGTAAGGGTATGTTGTTGGCGAAATTAACGGAGTCACTATTCCCTCCTTCACTCGTGATGCAAACCGCACATGCGCTCGTTGATAACTCTTGACGTTGCCTCATCTGTAATTAAAGTAGAGCTAGGCGCTGTCAAGGTTATGATCCAGAAGAGGCCGTTTTCCTTGCGTGTAAAATGTGTAATTCCCATAAGATACACGAGGGCGTGCTCGTAGTCCTGCTTACTGTTACCATATCAGCAACAAATACAAATGGACACTTATGTTTCCTCTTAAGTGTGGTACCGAGCATCTGTAATCGGATTTCAAATGCCGTGAAGAACAAGTGACGTTTACACAAATCACTTTTGCTCAAGGTACGGTCAGTCTCATCACATTGGCCGCGCAAGTGCTAAAGTTGCAATGAAACCGTATATATTTACTAAGCATGGCAAAGTTTACCCCCGCTCTCAACACGCACGCACTTTTACAACCAACATGCACACAATTGTTAGCGCATAGTCTAGTCTCACATGACGTTAGCTCTTGACATCTTTTGCTTATTTGCTAGTATAAACTTATACCTTGTAAAGAAAAAAATAAACGCTCAGCAACAATCGTCTCGCAACTCCATTCATGCATTTTGCAGTGCCCGGCAGGCCACAAGGCATCAATGCAACTGCTAAGGAAGACTCGATTGAAATCCGCTGGGAACCACCAGATGTGCCGAATGGAGATCTATCTCGATACAAAGTTGACCTCTGCAGCGAGAACGAAAGCAGTGGAATGAAGTGCGAAACCCGACCTGTTCTTGGAGGCAAAACCAGCACTCTGTTCCGAGGCTTGACACCATGGACCGAGTACACGATATCAGTAGTGGCTCAGAATATCGAAGGCAACGTCCTGCTCGAAAGCGAGTCAGTTAACACAACTGTGAAAACGGCTCCTGCTGGTAAGACTAACGCCTTAAATACTGGGTGCATTTCAGTTGACTTCTTTTCTTCCTATTTTACATGTGTACGTCCTTTCTTTCTTTCCTCCAAATAGCATTTCAACACACTGTCTTATCGCGTCATTTACCGATAAAATGTATTTACTTTCAGCCCCCTCCAAGCCTCAGAAATTGAAAACAGATGAACTGGAGCATTCAATCAACGTCGCTTGGGATGTGCCCAAATTTCCACGGGGACCAGTGGATGGCTATAACGTATCGTGGATCATCGAAGACTGGCTTGGCCGCGTAACGGCAGTGGGATCGCTGGTTACTAACAACAGGACATGCCAACTTCCAACATGGAAACCGTACTCAAATTACACGCTGTCTGTGAGAGCGTTTCATCAAATTGGGGATGCTGAGCCACTGTATGGTGATGCTGCGCTGACGGCTTTCAAGACTGCTGTGGACGGTGAGATTTTCAAGCATGTATAGCATACATATACTTGAGCAGAGAGTGGTGTTTCCACAGACGAGACAACTACCGTTATCTTTTGTCACTTGCGAAAACACTAGAGTGGCAGCTCAAGTGGCGTTGTTCTCATAGAAGCCGTCTTTCGGTTTTGCTGTGTTAACAGGGTGCTAACACAGCCAGCATGTCAGCACAGTGATGACATGCATGCAGAAGATAAAGGAAGCACAAACATGAGAGGTTTTTAGCTTGTCCGGTATCCCGGTATACGCAAAGGGGCTTTATGAATACAGGGTTGCTGGACGATGGCATCGACATCGTGTGACGCTTGGGGCAACCACAATTATATACATGTTTGTTGGCTTAACCTTGTGTCACTTAAGAAAAAGAAAGTTTGATAAGCGAATCATTCGGTATTAGGCCGTTGCCGAGAATTTAGTCTAGCAGAAAAGTAGAATGCACTGGGTTTTTGCAGTAGCAATTCTATGCTTACCTAGTTCACCTCGCCGCCGCCAGATGGCGCCACCTATCCGAATTCTAACCTTTACACCAACGGAATCTGGTATAACGCCAGCGCAAAGCAGCTTCTAGACAACCTAACACTTGCGCATTCCCTTCTTTCTATAGGATTCGAATATTAGCTGAGTGGAAGTTAGTACACTTCATAAAATCCACTTGGTTTTTTAATTGTATAAATAGCGACTCTCTCAGATTGTGTTGCAGGTATGTAAACTTAAAAAAATGGCATATATTCCGTGTTCCCATATCCAAACTCGTAACAGAATATTCAAAGTTTGTTTTGTTAAATTACGGTTTTCATTGAATAGTGATCGCCTACAAAACAACATCCGTAATATTAATTGCTGGGGTTTTACATGCTAAAACAACAACGCGATTATGAGGCACGCCATAGACGGGTACTCCGGATTAATTTAAACCACCTGCGGTCCTGTAACGTGCACCTAAATCTGAACCCATCGGTGTTCTTTGTATTTCACCTCCACTCGATATATGAACGCCGTCACCAGGAATGAAACCCGTGCTCTCGAGCTCGGCAGTGCGACCCCTTACGTAGTAAGCTACCATGGCGGGCCAGAAAATAAACACAACACTTCTAGTCTATGTTAATGTTTTCACAAGCAGCCCTTCACAAAATGCATTAAAAAGAAGTGTTATTTTGCCCCTGCAGAGGTTAGCAAAACGATCAATACCAGAATCCGGCAAGCTAATAACAAAACGTGTGTTACATAAACAGGTTTTCCCATTGTACCCATTATCATGCCTTCCGATGACAATAGCGATCAGCACAATGAGATGATTGTGGTGCTTTGGCTATAGTAAACGGCGGGTAGCGCTTACGTAATAAGACATGCGTCACTGCCAGGTTGGGTGTGCTGAATAGGTGTGGGTCTTCCATTTTACCAGTAGTTCCGTGTGTGATCATTCCGTTTGCTGCGCTGGGTAGTGTGAACCGCTCGTGCATACCGTTACGGCCCAGGTAATGAGCACGCTTAACCGAGTCTAAACTTTGAGTTCGTTACAGTTCATTTCCACGAACGTTTACAATATAAGTTGCATCCACTTGCCTGTTCGCTCGCTATTCAGCAGGTCACGTCCTTACAAACAGTGGTTGAGTGAATTAGCAGAAACGCTTACGCGTCCTGTATTTCATGATTTCAAAATGTCACATCAAATTCTGGCGCTGAAAAGCTCCATATTTGAACGTGGGTCTTCTTTTCTATCAATATAGATTGGAGATGTGTTCAGGCTATAATGAACCTAATTACAAATTTTACTTTTGGAAGAAACTTGCACTAGCTTCCCTGCAGGTTTTGTCAGCATATATAGCTAGGGATGATAGCCGCCGCAGCATGAATAGTTACCCATAAAATCATTTAGGTGATCCTGTTATCCTTTAAACTAACGTCATCAAACACAAAGTTTGAAACACGCATCTCTTAAGTGTCGTCATAAAGAAATCGAACGCTACAACAGACGACACTTCGATAGATGCCAGCTCGTGATAAACACCGGGGCCGCACGTTTTGGGTTCACTGGTTCACTGGTTAACCACCTCTACGGAGTGATTGGGCGAACGGCGTCCCTCCGTCGTCACGCAGTACCAAGCGAAACAGCCGCCGAGCTTCACCGCTAGGCCGAGAGAGGGCGTCACGATCCTATCATCGGAAAGTTTCTGAGGGTTTCGCCGATTGGGGCGCTCCCACGCAGCAGACAATAGAAAGGCAGCCGCTGGCGAATGGTCTTTACCGCCATGGACGCCACTGAGGAGGCTCGCCGAGAACGACAGTGCTCGCTCGCCCAAGAACGGCAGTGCCGCCGCCAGGGCTATGTGAGCAAATATAAACAAAAGATAGACACAGCTACAGGGTGTGCATTGCACTTCCCCGGCATTCACTTAGAGTGGAGCTGCCCACAATTTTTATTCTGTCGCATATGTGCACTGTTGGAGCAGGCGCTCCATCCAATAGACGCCTGTACTTTGCATACTTCTCAGAGTGCGAGAATGTGCAGAATATGTTCACAGTAACATGATTTCAATTGTGCTTGTTGTCTTCAATGTGCTCTTATTTTATTCGGCAGCTCCTGATAAAGCGAAGGTGGACATCAGTGTGGGGTCACGATCAGCTGCGATTTTTCTTAGCGTGGCGGGCTCTCCAAACGGGCCCCTGGACGGTTTTGCCTGGTGTAACTACGCTACGTACCAGTCCATCAGCGGCAAAAACGAAAGCCAAGAACTCTGCGCGAATGAATCACGGACAACGCAGCGGCTCCTTCTTCTGGAAGATCTAAAGCCCTGGACCTCATATACGTTTGCAGCACGCGCCTATAATCTCGATTCAAATGGAACTTCGATGGAAGGGCCAGAGGCATGCATTTACTACACGACAGAAGAGGACGGTAAGCGAAACGTAAATAACAATTCTCTTATGGAAAAGCTTGAGCTGACGCTCTTCAGCCGTATTGATGATCACAAAAAAATTCCACACGTAGGCTGCACTAACTTTAACCAAATAAACCGTTTTCACGGCTCCATTCTGAACGTAACAAAATGAGTTACATATAAAACCACACACACATAAAATATCGCTCAGTGGAATCGACTGTCATGTGAGCACGTGTGCAGTGGCGACGAAGATTTCCTTTTTTCAAGGTTTGCAATCCCCCTGCTGCAACGCTTTCGGGGTAAGCGGGAAGGTGAATAAACAATAAACAGTTTTTACGACTTACAATGATAAGTGGATGAAACAAGGGAATTTTAGGGGCTCTTTTCTTTGTTGATACAACCTTAATGAATTCCAACAGATAATGAAGCAGAGGAAGGCATATGGGACGCTAATTGTACTGTTTTAACCAGACCGTTTATTAAAGTTTGACCAACCAGCCAACTGTATTGTAGTAATTAGGATATATACGTGAAGAAAGTAAGGTTGGCGAAAAGATAACTTGCCGTCGGCAGAGACCGAACCTGCAACCTTCCGATAACGCGCCCGATGTTCTTCCAATTGAGGTACAGCGGTAGTCCTACTCTCGTTCACTTTAGCGGGTATTTATGTGCATGCGAACCTAGCAGCCTTATTCAGCGTCGCTCGTAGCCATGATGGCGAGTGTCGAACACTTTTATTGCGATAGCAATTATATGAACAGTCTCGACTGGTTTTTGCCGTCGCCATCGCCGTCATGTCCTTCCATCATGAAGTCTAAATTGATAGGATCCCCCCGCGCATTGTATGTTCTACCGCTAGTAAAAGCGCGCGAGTGGGGGCAACGAACGCGGCCGAAGCAGAGTTCAAACAAGCCGGCCAATCGCTCGGAGGGTGCATGCGATGACATCACCCCGCTCGGAAGGCATGTCATCGAAGCAGACAGGAAATGCCCTGCCCGTCTTTAACGAGCCTTAGAAGACGCGAAGGGAGGGGGGGTGGTGTCGGGTCGCGCGAGGAGCAACTCTGAAATTTGAATCTAAGGGCGCGGCGGCGATCGTTGGTGCGCCTCCTATCAAGACATCACAGCGGACGGCTCGTCTACCCTTCTACGTGCTGCGCTCTCAACGCGAAGTGACAATGCGGAGAGCATCTCTCCCTGGAGCGGCCGTATTCTCTTACACCAGCGTTTTGTAGTTACGCGAGATCGAATACAAAACAGTTAGCTGCCAGCTTCACTTCGTGTAACACTACAATTTTTTGCTATCGCATTCATTGCTTCGCCCTTGCGATGAAGCTGTGACTTTTTTTTTTTGCCAACTGACGTCACGTAGCACGTGATCTTTTTAATGTGTGGACAGCTGACAAATAAGCCCTCGTATGCTACCTGAAGGCGTCTGTGGGAACGAGGCCCTCGCTATCAATGAACGAAAGAAGGGAATTTTAAGGGGTCGTTTCTTTGTTGATACAGCCTTAAGAGCTCGTTGTCTGTTGGTTTTCATTAAGGTTGAATACAAAGTAGAGTATCATTTTGCGGTACCACTGTCGATTCTGTTGGAAACATAATGCGGCTAACGTTAATACAGCTAATGGCTGAAGAATATGTGGAGGGTTGTTTTACGTTGGCATTTCTCCGCTTCGTATAATTGTGGGGCAGCTATTAGCGCAACTACTCGTGCCTGAAAAAAAAAACAATTATAACAGAGACAAATTCAAACGTCTACTAGCTAGATTATTTTGCATAAAGTTAACGTTGTTATGTCTGTAGTGTCCTCGTACCAGTCATTGTTTTTTATTCCCATCGTGAATTTCTGCTCACCTAGCGACTACACATTTGCAATGTCAACCCACCCAGACCTGCACTTAATATAGAATGTGTCTTTTACAAAGCGTGATGCTAAATGAAAACGCAAGGTAATGAGAAAACACAATTGTCTAGAAAATTTTGTATCATGTGCGCCGATTCTATTATTAGAAACCGATAAATGGAGTCTAATGCAGGTTATAATGTTGTACCTTGCAAGTGTATTTACTCAAGTCTTCCAACAATCCATATTACCCAAATACCTGCCAATGAAGCGTCATTTCTGTGCAAGTCTTGCTTACAATTAACGCGTTACTTTAGCATTCAGTTTTGCCGATAAATATAAGCTGGTATTTTTATGCGTCCTTATGTTTAGTCCCTCGTGTGCGTGTGCAATAACTAGCAGGCCGTATCACATTAATACGGAGTTACATTGAGCAAACATACGTAAAAGTACATCATTACAAGTTTGGGGCAATTTTGAGGGCCCCGGTCGTTGTTTGACACAACCTTAATTAAAATAAACAAATAGTTAAGCCAAGGAAGGCATATGGGACGTTAATTATGCTGTTTTAAGGGGATCCAAAAAAGGGACTTTTTATTTCATTACTAAAAAATAACACACACTCTGAGGAGCACAACCATGCATTCGCGAGAACGTAGGAGTACTCCCAGCCCTTTAAAAAATGGCGCTAACGACCACGCCTCCTAATGGATACGCAAGCTCTTTTTCGTCATTGTTTCTCAGTGTACGAATTTTTTAAAAATAATAATTATGGCTAGATCGGTTGAATGTATTCACTTCCTACCATGTTGTGATACGTTTTGATCGCAATTATCTCACCAAAATGCTTTTTAGCGTAAAAATTGCCGTACGTTGTGAGCATGTCGCGCACGTGTTTTGAAACATAAAATCGTGTTTTTCTACGATCAATTTTTTCAAAATTTTACAAACTTGATGTACTTTTTCTGGAAAACTATCCGTCCGACCGTACTCACATTTTCTCAGATTACACCTAAATCCCTTCCGAATAGTCGGAACCTAAGTCTTGGAAAAACTATTTAAGTTATAACTAATAAAAAAATGATGAATAGGAAGGTATTACTCACGGGACGCAACAAATGAGGACAATATTTTTTTCTGGTGCGATAAACGTAGGAGCTGTTTGTATAGGTTGGGATTAATGCCAATATCACGTTCAATAAGCATGCCAAATTTCACGGTCATACTGCTTTTCGTTTTTGAGAAAAGGTGCACTTAATTTTGTGCAGCAGTGAGAAATTTGGTATTCACCCAGAAGCAAGTAAGAAAAGCTACAGGGACAAAATTACACAGACTGAAGGCCACAGACTCTCCTATTGAGCGCGCCAAATTTAACAACCAAATATGGTACAGTTCCAGAGATATGAAGCTGAAACGACGCAACCTGTTTACCTTACCCTACCCCCTAAATATTATTGAGAACTAACAGACAATAATGCCAAAGAAAGTATAGGAGGTGTTATTTGTTGTAATTAGGATAAAGTGTGAAGAAAGTAAAGTGCACGAAAAGTTATCTTTTCGTCCACTTTACTTACTTCACACTTTATCCTAATTACAACGAATAACATCGCCTATACTTTCTTTGACATTATTGTCTGTTAGTTCACATTAATATTGTGTCTAACTAAGAAACGAGCCCTTAAAATCTAGGGTCAAGCTATAGGGTCAAGAGCTTAAGCCAGGGTCTAGAGTTTAAACAGCTTGGGAGGGGGTTGATTAAGCAATCAGTCTTTATCTTTGGGGCGTTGTGCGTCGTAACACATTGATGTCATGATGCAGATGTAAACGCCCTTTCACACATCTGGTGCAACGCTGTCGAAGCTATGCAAAACTTCGGTCAACAAAATGTATAACTCCGCGCGTCTTCTGGTCGGCTTTCTTGGTTGTAAATGCTAGTGCGAGCCGAGCACTAGCCTGCGTGTGTGGCGTCATGACCAGCTGCAAATTAAATACCAGAACCTGGCAACATCCAAACGCCAAGTGATGTAGAATAACATATTGACAGCTGCATGGATGAGATTGTTTGTGTGTAATGGCCAAAACGTTTCATGCATTACTAAGCCAGAAAAAGAACACGAAACCACATTATGGGTGGTAAATACATTGAACTATTTGTTGGTGCGAAGGTTTTACGATACGAATTCCCGCTAGCCTCTACTGTGTTGCACATGGTGTATGAAACGCAATATGTGAAGGTCTCCTTTCTACATTTTAACATCTGCACTGATTAGACGCGCCGCTAATGGCTGTCAATCGCCACTACCAGATTATAGAGACTGGCCACGTGTCCAGCACCACGATAGGTCAATGTCGGCCGTGGAAAGACAAACTGAAAAGGCCCACAATACCGCCCGGCGTAGATAATATCAGTGAATCAGCGACCCTACTGCTGTTATAGGAACAACAGATAACAAATGAAGTAAGCTGGCGCGACGGGGATTGGCTGCCTCCCGCCCCTCTTTTTGCCAGCTGACGTCACGTAGCACGTGATCTTTTTAATGTGCGGACAGCTGACAAATAAGCCCTCGTATGCTACCTGAAGGCATCATGTCTATGAGAACGAGGCCCTCGCTATCAATGAACGAAAGAAGGGAATTTTAAGGGCTCGTTTATCTGTTGATATAACCTTAAGAGCTCATTGTCTGTTGGTTTTCATTAAGGTTGAATACAAAGTATAGTATCATTTTGCGATACCACTGTCGATTCTGTTGGAAATATAATGCGGCTAATGTTAATACAGCTAATGGCTGAAGAATATGTGGAGGGTTGTTTTACGTTCGCATTTCTCCGCTTCGTATAATTGCGCGGCAGCTATTAGCGCGACTACTCGTGCCCGAAAAAAGCCAATTATAACAGAGAGAAATTCAAACGTCTACTAGCTAGATTATTTCGCATAAAGTTAACGTTGTTCTGTCTGTAGTGTCCTCGTACCAGTCATTGTTTTTTATTACCCTCGTGATTGCCTGCTCACCTAGCGACTACACAGTTGCAATGTCAACGCATCCAGACCTGCACTTAATATTTAACGTGTCTTTTACAAAGCGTGATGCCTAATGAAAACGCCGGATAATGAGAAAACACAATTGTCTGGAAAATTTTGTATCATATGCGCCGATTGTATCATTAGAAACCGATAAATGGAGTCTAGTGCAAGTTATAATGGTGCACACTGCAAGTGTATTTACTCAAGTCTTCCAACAATCTATATTACCGGAATATCTGCCAATGAAGTGTCATTTTCGCACAAGTCTTGCTTACAATTAACGCGTTACTTTAGCATTCAGTTTTGCCGATACATGTAAGCTGGTATTTTTATGCATCGTTATGTTTAGTCCCTCGCGCGTGTGCAATAACTAGCAGGCCGTATCACATACAATATGTGGTTACATTGAGCAAACATACGTAAAAGTACATCATTACAAGTTTGGGGCAATATTGAGGGCTCCTGTTGTTGTTTGACACAACCTTAATTAAAATAAACAAATAGTTAAGCCAAGGAAGGCATGGAAGGCCTTAAAAGTCATCGTCTTTCCTTCATACCCCCTAAAGTGTTTTGTAGTAGCTGCGACAAAGCACCCGAGCAACGGGCGCGTTATCCGAAGGCTGCAGGTTCGCTTCCTGCCGGCGGCAAGTTATGTTTTTGTTCACCTTATTTTCTTCACACCTGCATCACAATTACTGCAATACACTTAAAACATTGCAGTTAACTTCCTCTACACATTTCTTGGCTTCACTATCCGCTGGTTTTCATTAATCACTGCAAGTTGGTATGCCACGGGATAATGGCATGCACGCAGTTAAGATTGCACTGCATCAGGATCGGGAAAAAAAAAAAAAAACTTTTTTACCAACAATATTTGCAAAAAGTCGTTCGTTAAGAACACGTTTGTGAATGCTTGTGAAAGGTTTGTGAGCGTTTGTGAAATATTTGTGATTGTTTCGGGGGTTCAGTTTTTTTTTTCTTAATACAAATTGGCGGATAATAATAACACTTGTTTTTTTTTTCTTTTGCACAGCACCTTCGACTCCTAGGAACTTTTCGGTGGCTCGTTTTGAGTCTAGGTCCCTTATCCTCAACTGGTCGGAGCCGCAGGAGAAAAACGGAGAACTCGAGGGTTACATCCTCACTTGGAGCCTTAGTGCCGACGGCCGTGAAATCAACCGTACGGATATCAGCCCGAGGAGTACAAAGATATCCTCACTGGAACCGTACACCGAGTATACACTGCAACTGCGCGCTTATAATAAGCACAAGACGAAGCGCTTTGAGGGTCCTCCAGTTCGCATCCACGCTCGCACACTGCCCGAAGGTAAGTAGTGGGTTAGTAGCCGCTTGAACAGCTATGTGGCTGAGTCGATTCGAATACGTATATTTAATGAGACCAACTGTTGTATGTCAAGTCGAACATCTAAATTTCTTGTTCTTGTTCAACAACGCTAAATGTAAATAACCACACTGAGGCTGTTCTATAATAGAAGGTAATGTTGACATTAATTTATGCATGCCTTCGCCAGTATTCAAGAATGCGTGTCAAGTAAATTCTATACTATATCCAATATTCTTTAACTGTATCTTTCCGTCTGCGTATTACCGCTGTATCTACGCGCTACCTACATCTAAATTGGGGCATTATTATTTATTTATTTGGTTTGAATACATAGAAAACACGAAGACACAGAGGAAATAGGGAGGGGACAGGCTGACAACTGCCACCTAAAGGGGCACAACGCCTGCCTGCTCATTTGGGAAAGGGGAAACATTGGGGAAAGGAAGATAGGGGGGAAAGAAAAAGGAAAGAAAATAGGTAAGAAAAAAAAACAAATAACACAGACGTAAACACGAATAAGTGGTCACAAGGAAAATTGTCTATACGCGGGAGGCCAAATCGGTGTTTTTTAAGAAAGTAAGTAGGGCTCGATGGGCCTGGTCACGCCGAGCAGCACAACCCCTCGGGAACAGGCAATCATCAAGGTTCGTACACTTGAGACCAATAAGTCCATATTCCTTGATGAGCAGTGCTCGCTGCATAACAAATGCGGGACACTCAAAAATTATGTGTTCTAGTGTCTCACAGGAGTCACACGACGTACATGATGGACTGTCTACACGACCTTGTCGGTATAAGCGCTCACGCACTAATACGGAGCCAACTCTTAGCTTATATAAGAGGGCTCTGTCACAACGAGGCAATCCACGACCACGAATACGGGGAGGGAACAACCCGCGGCTTGCGACACGTTGGTCAGGGTGCTGCTTTAAAAGATGTCGGCGGATCAACAGACGAGCGTTGTCTATCAGGCACGAAATTTCTTGGCAGTCGCACTCGTTGTGGGCACAACTTGAAGCAACGTGATCGGCCTCTTCATTCCCAGCAATACCCACATGCGAAGGTATCCACTGGCAAATGAGGGACACCCCACTAGAAATAATGTTTGTGGCAGATTTTACAATGCTGCATGTAATTGGACCGTCGCAGTCTTTTCTCAACAGTCTGCTAAGGGCAGCACGAGAGTCTGCGAGTATGACAACCTTTGGTGATCCTAATTCTTCTTGAACGTATTTCAGAGCAACATCAATCGCTGATAGTTCCGCAGTTGTTGATGAAGATGGATGCGGTATGCGAAACACCCGTCTGATGTTAGTCGAAGGGCAATAGAAAGCTGCAGAGCCACCTTGGCCGTCGCTGCGTACAGATGCGTCTGTAAATACATGGAGATAGTCATCAAACTTTTCAAATAGGTGCGACTGGGCCAACTGAAATAGTGCCGAAACAGGCTGGTCAGACTTTTTATGTATTCCGGGAATGGATAGATAAATGGGGAAGGTGCACTGGTTGTACTCTTTCGGGGTTGTGAAGGTAGTGGAATCTTCTGAATTGCCGGCAATCGTAGTAAACAATGCCGCCATTTTCCCCATGCGAGATCCCGGGCGTTGAGTGAGGCGATTAATAAGTGCTTTACCGTCTGTTGCTCGGTGCAAACGCCCGATATGGTGCAGCGCTCTCTGGTCTGCCTGTAGCCTCAGGGGCAACTGGTGCGCTTCGGTGAGTAGAGGAACAGATTGCGCCTCGCGAGGTAAACCAAGTATGATTCGGAGGGCAACACAGTGGTCCCGTTCCAATTGAGATATCAGAGTAGGTGGCACGTTCAAGACTGGCAAAGCGTACATCAAGCCAGAGAGCACAGCTGACTGATACACCTGTAGGGCTGTCGTCTGATCGCAGCCAGTGCCCCTAGCAGTCAGAGCAGCCACATACTTGAAGAGCGTCTGTGATTTGCGCCTCGCAGAGGTAACGGCAGGCCGCCAAGACAGGCGATCATCGATAATTACGCCCAGGTAACGATGTTGTCGTACCCACTCTATTGGTGTATCTCCGATGTAAAGCCGGCTCATGCTTCGTCGAGCACGTTGTCTGGGATGGTAAGCAATGGCGGCTGACTTAGCAGGCGAAATTTGTAGACCAACTTCTTCGAGGTACTCTGTAGTAGTATTCAGCGCTCTCTGCAAAATTCCGCGAAGACGCGGACCCTGCTGCGAAGGACCGCTTATCCACAGTGCAATATCGTCAGCATAGATTGCTATGCCTATTGGGAACTCATATTCTTGAGGTAATCGGCTTGGCAGCCCAGCAAGTACACTGTTAAAGAGAAGCGGCGACAGAACGCTACCTTGGGGGACACCGCATTTAACAGTGCGCGATTCACTTGTCACTCCTCCGATGAGTACTTTCATTTTGCGCTCCGATAGAAAGTTACGCACGAAATTAAGCAGTCGACCCGAAATTCCGGCAGTCATAAGTGCAAAGACAATCTCCTTATGTGGCACCGAATCAAAAGCTTGTTGAACGTCCAGGAAGAGCATATATGCAGAGTGCCTGTTTTCTCGAGCAGATTCAAGTGTTGATACGAGATCTGCGATGCTATCGATGGTTGAACGATGTCGACGAAAGCCGCTCATAACTTCAGGAAAGAAATTGAGCTCCTGTAGTCTGCCATCTAGACGAAACAGCACCATTCGCTCCATCAGCTTCATAACATTAGAAGTTAGTGATATGGGCCGGTATGACTTGAGGTGTTTTGCAGGGCGCCCAGGCTTTAAGATTGGTTTCACGATAGATGATTTCCATTCAACGGGGATCACAGACGTTCGCCACGCTTTGTTATATTCGTCCAAGATGTAGTGATGGAAGCTCTCATCGATGTTTCGTAAGGCTAAAGAGCAAGAGACTCAGAAGCATGCAGATGTAACATTTTTTTTGTGTGTGTGTGAAAGCTCAGAAATAAATTGTATTCTAAGATGACCTAAAATACAGAGACGCCGTTTTACTGTTTTTTCTGTCGCCAGTTACGCTAATTGAAGGCCGTTATGAAATAACCAAAACATACACCATGCTGCCATTTCATTTCCTCTTTTCAGCACCCGGGCCTATTGTGGACTTGGACTTGGTGGCCTTCAAGAACAACACTGTGCACCTCACCTGGCGTCCTCCCCTTCAAAAAAGAGGAGAGCTTCAGAGTTACGTGGTCATCTACAACGCCACTAAGGTAGTAATTTCACGTCCGTGCCATAGACCCTTGTAGTGCAGGCATGCTTACGCCTTCTTTATTGTTCTAGACTCGGAAACGGGTGTTGTCGATATTTTTTTAGAAAAATATTTAGGCGGTAGTATTGGCCCCGGAGATCATGAGCAGACCATTTTTTTTCCTTTGTGACAGTGCATAAATTGTAAGGTTTCAAGCATAGGCGTGGTCAGGGTTCTCCATCAAGGGAGCCGGGGGGGGGGTGAAAGTATTTATCGCAGACCCCTCCCCCCCTCCCGTTGATCGGTTATATGCTACACAACCGAATAAAAATGAACATGAAGTGATGACATGCTTCTCAAAGTGGCCTGCCTTTGGTCCCTGATTTTCCGGGAGTAAAGACAGGAAGTAAACCGCTCTCGAAATGTAACGTCAGGGGCCCTCGGCCGTCATTATCGTCCAAAACCTACGTCGTCATAGCCCTGCTTTTTAAAGAATGACGGGACAGGTCTGAACGAATAGAAATATGGGGCATACTTCGTGCGACCCTTTACGTGATTGGAGGGGGCGACCCCCCCCCTAATAACGTAAGGAAGGCAGAGCCTAGCCCCCACCGCTCGGAGAATAAGTTTAGGCGAGAAAGCACGTCTTGAGAAAAGGGTAAAATTAATGCGCCTTGATGCACTCTGCTTGGTGCGAATGTTTTGCTCAAGTTGAACTCTAGCAACACACGAAATCACATAACTACACAAAAGTTGTTTCAGCGGCGTTTTATGATATGTTCATCACTTACTGCTGCATCATGGCGTCTCCTATGAAAAGCTGCTCACATGAATATTCGGAGCACTGTGGAGTGAACCTGCACATGTAGGATTATATGTCGAGCACATTCGACTAAAGAATCTTTTCAATGACAGGTATTCCATTATGGTAAAACACTTCTCATATATACCACAATGATATAGAAGACACTATTCATCTGCAGTAATTAATAAGAACAATAAAGGACTAGTTCCAGAAGCTTCATCTACATAATAAGTAAAATTATGTATTTGATCTAACTATTGTGGCTCCCTAGTGGTCGAAGTGCATGTGCTTTCAAGTGTATTGTCCTGGCATCACTCGAGCATGAGACCTCTTGCACCGAGTGTGTCTATAAGTGAACTGGTTCCTGCTGATGTTTGCATAACGATAAAACTGTTGCTCGCACAGCACCCGCTGTTACTACATATTGCTGGAATAACGCAGAATAATAATCTACAGGATGCCAGTCACCATTTGTTCTGCATATTCTAGCTATTTTTGTTCTCACTGTTCAGCCAGGCAAACCAACTTTAACGAATGTTCCGAGTGAATTGCTGCCGGTTGCGAGTGTATGCCATGGAATGCCTGCTGTCTGCACCTTCGACGTGGAGGAACTGCCCGCCGAATACGTTTACACCTTCGACGTGCGTGGCATCAACGTTAACGTCAGCGCTTGGGGCGATGCGCTGGAGTCGCCAATCCAGGTGGAGGTTCCAGCTGGAGGTAAGGTTATAACAACTGTTGGTATTTTATGTTCCAAAACCAGGATATGATTATAAGAGACGCAGTACTGGAGGGCTCCGGAAATTTCGAACACCTGGGTTTCTTTAACGTGCACCTAAATATAAGCACATGGACCGCTAGCATTTTGCCTCCGTCGAAACGCGACCTCATTGGCTGAGATTCGATCACGCGACTTTCGGGTCAGTAGTGGAGCACTGCAACCACTACGCCACTGTTGCGGGTTGGAAGTAAGGGTAAACAGTGTGTAAATAGTTTCACCTCGACGTGAGAACTTACTGAGAGGGAAACACAAGTTAAACTTGTTTTCGGAACAGGAGAACCGTCAAGTTAATGAAGCACTACTCTGTACCTTAAGATAATCGACCCCATCGCGTAACTTTCGCAACTGCCTGCGCCCATTTCAGCATGCCCGTTTAGCGAAGTATTTGCTTTCATCTGCACGCGCGTGTCTACATCTGTGCCTTCTTCATGGTTTTTCACACCCGTCAATGAGCCTTCCTTTGTGGGCCTTGTGACGAACCTGCAGTAATTTTGTAAACAAGCAAGTAGGTAAAACATTTGAAGCTGCCCTAACCCTTCGCTTAGGTGTCAGGTGACATCACTCGTACATCGACGTTCGTGTGCCGAGGTGTATTCCTTGGGCTGCCGAAACGAATCTCGGAGGCCGCGTAGAAAGAAGCGCCTGGTTTAGATCTGCGATACCAAGGCGTTGGACTGGGCTAGTTGGAACATTGTCAAAAGGGATAACAGAACAGCGGGAAACACTGGACACAGTGAGAAGAAACGGTTTAGATCTCCTTCGGTAGGGGCCGCAACGATCCGAGCTGCTCACAAGAAAACCGTCTGATATTTTAATGAACTGCTTCAATTATTTTTATTAATAATCCTGACAGGTAATTGACCATTGTCTTAAGTAAACGTGTGCTCTAATATAACATGCCTCCAATATAACTCGTAAAGTGAACCAGCACCATCGATTTCGTACCAGTTTTATTTCTCGCACGAGTTTTTCTCAATGCTCCGTAAACCGGAAGTAACGGCTCGACCGGAAGTTCTAGAAGAAAAACAAGAGTGCCACTCGTTGCTCGTTCCACCAGTAAATATATCTGCAAATGTCCACTCGGTTTTTATACAAAATCAATTCATGGACTGTGTGTCATCGCGTACTAATGTCTTCCAGGCGTTGCATTGTAAATAGCTCGAAAACGGCTACATAATAAGGTACACATTATATAGGCGCTGACATCCGACAGCGGTTTAGTGCGCGAACGTAAAATAAACAGCCAAATATGACGAAAAAGCAACAAGAAAACTGAAGGTGTTGTGAAGGTACAGCACTCCACCAATTTGTAAAGACGTTTATTGACGGCGTGATTGACGGCGACGATGCACAAATACGATAGTCACGACGGATCGCAGACTCGCAGACTCTTACAAGCACGAACACGAGGAGCATGCTCTCCGAGAAGAGACGAAGAGGACGATCCACTAGAAGGCGCTCGAGAGGAAGACCCATTACAGCGTTCCAATGCTTCTCTACAAAGCAAACGTGTGACCGACATCGAGGAATGAACGAACTGGGGTTCTAGGTGCGCGAACACGGAAAGGTGTTAAACTTGCTGATTTAGACAGAATATTCTTAGGAGTGCGATGGATTGGGCAATATCCTTGTCAGGCAGTCATCCAGTTGAATCGCATATGTCCGCAAGATTGACACCTCACAGGCTTCCCACACCTGGAACTTCGTTTCAATCATTTTTCATTTTAGAATAAGTTTGACATGCTTTCTTGTTTCGCTTGTCTTTTTCTGGCATGCCTGACTCTATATCCTGCGTTCGCGAAATAAATCTTTCGTCGAACGTAGTTGATGTAAATGTCACACCACATTCAGGAGGGGAGCCTGCAGATTTCACTTCCAAACGTAATTATCTTCGGTTATAACAGGAAAGTAACCTCGCATATAGCGCACTGAAATAAAAAAGACAAACTTTGCTTTGTTTAGGATGCCCACTGAGCTATCCATTTCCTTTCTAGTATCGCACTTCATTGGCTACGTGTTCAAGGTTAGATAGGATAAGACAAAATTGGCAAATACTTGCAGGCGGGCCTCTAGGCGAAATTTAATATTAGTACATGTTTTTTATGAAATATTATCGGTGCGTCATTTATAAGGAAATTTAAAGAAGAAGCTAAGGTCTTAGTGCGAACGATGGCCGTTTATAAAAAAAAAGAGCATTTCCGCTGGAATAGTTCGCAGGAGAAAAATTTCAGCCAATTGTGACACTGGGCATACCATTAGCGTAGGCAGCTGACCTATGCCAAAGAACACTTGAAAAAGAATGGTTTGTGAACTCGACCCCAAGTTAGGTGTGTATACAATGATCCTTTTTAAGAAAGTATGAGGTCATCAGATCTAGTTAAACAAGTGAAAAAAATGTTTGCATATTTACAGACTTTCATAATAATCCTCCAATATATGCAACAGCTGATCGGACCCTCTTTTACAGCTTTCCTGTATGAGATGTACGAGTCACTCGGATTGGCATACGCCTGTAAATATGTATTGAGAAATCAAATCGTTCCTTCTCAAGTTGCGCATTTTGCAAGTCGCTAATTGTAAAGCAACAACGCACTTTTCTCAACTATTATCTGCACACCGCCACTAAACACTTCCAAGAAAAAAATAATTAAGCACTGAGTAGACATACCTGTTGCTAATGGCACATGCTTCCGCATTAAAATTTGCGGGACTTGCGCGTATCCTAATTATATTACATTTGAAGAATATCATAACAAATTTGGAGGACGTTTGAGCTTTGTCTTCAAGAACTGAACGTCATAGTGTAATCAGGCCCCGTGTGCATCGTCTTCTCAACTGCTAACCTGGCTTCGGCTCCCGGTGGATACCTCAACTGCGCAGCAAGGAAACGAACTCCTGTGCGCGCAACATTAGCTGTTTCAAAGCATCCTAGAATGCCTACTGCAAGTACAGTTGCGAAGTATCCACTACGTTATAATTCTTCCTTTTGCAAATCAGCGAAGGGCCACTACGCCTCCGTAAGGCAACACGCGAACCTACGCAGCGGCTCACTTTGTTGATGCTTTTGCTGCGGATGATTATTGAATACGTGTGAGCGCTTTGTAATGGGTGGGCCTTTAAAACAACCATTAGTTGCGCAGTTCACATGTTTGACGCCTGACACCGCTTTTACGCTTCTGCAACGCAATATTACATACGGTAAGGAGACTCCTCCCAATACATGACATTCATATAGTGTTTTTTTTTCGAAGATGTTTCAAGCAATGGCGTGGCTCTTTGGTAGAACACCTGCTTGCCACACAGCAGGCCTGGGTTTAATTCGCACTCGAACCTAAGATTTTTATTATTTACTTTATTTGTATCTTTCTCAATTTTTCGCTCACGGACAAAGCTGATTTTTCGCTCACTACCAACGACGCCGACGCCCGAATTTCCGCGAAACGAGCTCTTTAAAGTTCTCGCGTTAATAACAGGGAGACTTATCACCTTTCCAGCAGACTCTGCTAGAGGCTGTCGCATTACTCATTTACAAGTGCACGTTCTTTATTACCAGCGTCTTAGCTATCGGGTTCGGCGCATAAAATTCAATTTTGCACCACGGTCACAAGCATTACCGTATCCGGTGGGCTGGCATGAACGCACTTCCAGTCGCCACGCATCTTGGAGGGGCTGTGTGCAAGCGGTACATTAACGACGACGAGGCGACACGCACATGGCTAGCGCCCTAATGATGATGCACAAAGAAAGGCCCGCGCTTTGTAAACATTCGATGCCTAACTGGAACTGATATCGCACAGGCTTGTGAAACGGCAGGAAGACTCGTCACGAGTGAAGGCACATCTCTTTTCTCTTGCTCCTGCTGGCGCACTCAGCTTCATTTTGAAAGAACTTGAAAATTGCAGCGAATATTTTTTTAGTCCTTGCTATGCCTGGCAGGTAATGAAGACATATGCCTCAGTTACAAGTCATGCGTTGGTGTCTGATCATGATTTATTTCTTTGGTTATGTGAATTAATAATTTTGTTCGCTGATGCATGTTCAAATTCTTCGGCACAAGAGTCATCATAAACACGCGAAAACAATATGTCTGCCGTCCATTATAAAAAGGAGCCGAATTTCTCGATGCGAAAATTGTCACTCGGACTTATAACGTATATTTATACGGTCGCTTCTGTCTGGCTGCACTTGCTGAGTCATTTTTCGGGACTACCTCATCTGTTCGTGTCGTTCAAATGCAGCGGCAGCGCTCTGCCTGCGCCTTGCGACAAGTCTAAATGATCGAGGAAAACGCAGTAATGTTCGAGCTGTGGCGCTTCAAGCATGTGTTCAATGCGTTTTACCATAAGAAAGTTTAGAGAGCAATCTTTTTATTGCGGGGATACGCTAATGTTTTCGGACATCACGTTTCTAAATGCGTTATTATACATGTTATTAACAAGGCGTTTTAAGGCGTTCAAGTTCGTCTGAGGTCCAAGAAGTATTGTCCAAAGAAAAGCTTAGTGCGCCAGCTGCGCCTGTATTTCGTCCACTTCGTCTGCGCGGGGTCACGTGGTGGAAAAAAACAAACTAAATGTGAATGGGAGCGTGTGATCTGTGCGTGTACTCTGACCACTTCGAAATAATAATCATTGCCGCGGTTTCATGTAGTAAACCAGGATATCATTACGGGGGACGCCGTAGTGGAGGGCTGCGGAAATTTCGACCTCCTGGAGTTCTTTAACGTGCACCTAAATCTAACTAGACGGCTCTCTATTTATCGAAATACGGCCGCCGCGGTTTGTCCAGTCCGTTTTTGCGGCGTTTGCGCGGGTAAAAATAAAAATGCAGTGCTTTCTTGCAATATAGCGGTATGGGTTTGTGCTCGCTTGCAGACCCACCGCCTCCGAAGAATGTGTCAATGGTAGCCGGAGACTGTCCGTCTGCGCCGGAGCCGGACACCCAGAAGAAGTTCATGATTTCCAATGACATGTTTGATGACATAAACGGCGATATCAGACGTTACGACGTGGTCATTGGATCTGCCGAACTCATCGGTAAGTTTTCATAATCCCTTGCAGGGTGTGTGCATAGTCACGGTAGTGATTGAATGTGTATTAGCAGAAAAAAAAAAAAAGCTCACAGGGTCTCATGTATTCCCCTGAGACGACTAGAAGGAGAAAGCCATCATCTTTTTCTTCTCATTCGATTTATTATTCCTCATCCGCAACCCTGTGAAATCTTTCTGCACAACGTGGTTTTGCTCTGCCTCTGTGATCGTAGGCATTGCAAGCTATTTTTTTTTATTGAAATGATGGAATAGGAGAGGTTAGTGCCATTATAGTGGCACCGGCTACTCCTTTTCGCTTAGAATACAGAATATGTAGTAACAAGATTAATAAGGGCACAAAATGCAATACAGTAGAACACAGGAAAATACGCACAGCCGAACATCACATGGCAGTTCATAAACCTCTAAAACGTCTAATAGGTTCATATGTACAAAATACTCACAGCCGAACATCTCATGGCAGTTCATATACGTCTAATAGGTTCATATGTACACAAGTGTTGTATGACAAGTTCAAATGGGAAAAGTCAGTTCACCTGTATACGCTCAAACTCAAATATTCTGTATTGCTTGACATGCACAGGAAAACACACTGACACAAATGATGACACATAAAATCAAACACACTATCACAAACATAACACAATTCCTTCAGTATGAAGGGGAAGTCGACATCGTGTGCAGTAGGTCAATATTTCCATAAAATATTCGATTCTTCAAGAAACTTTTTCAAGGCGACAAGCGCTCTTTTCTGAAGACTTGCGTTGGCCATGGACCTAGTATTTTCGTCAATGTGAAAGGCCTTCTATCTAAAAGTAGTAGACTTGCTCGTAATACTTTTCGTTGTGATTCATAGTTTGTGCACTCGATAAGTAGATGATGTACATCTTCGTCAGGGTGGCCGCAGGAACATTCTGTACTAGACGCACGTTTTATCCTGTGTAGGAAGTGTCGCGTAAATGCTGTGCCAAGCCGTAGGCGGTGGACTAATGCTTCAAATCTCCTATTTTCTCTCAAGTCTGATGGAATGCATAGTTTTATGTCAGGTTCTATTAAATATAAGTCCGAATTTTTAGACTTTTCATCGAACCATTTGTCTTTGGCGAGGCTAAAGGTTGTCTGTCTCAGGAGTAGGCGGATTTCATTGTGAGAAATTGGAAGGCTAATTGTCTCTTCGTTATTGTGCGCCCAATTTGCCGCGGCGTCCGCTGCAGTGTTTCCTGGAATGTTGCAGTGACCTGGTATCCATTGGAATGCGATCACGTGATTCATTGCTTTTGCTTTTGCGTGTTCTTTTAGGGTTTCATATAATAGGGAAGAGTTTAGAGAATCTTTTCTAGTACTTTGTAGAGACGCTAGAGCGGCCTGTGAATCGCTAAAAATGACCCATTTTTGCTCCTTCTTTACTGATGTTATAAAGCGCAACGCGGATAGAATTGCAAAGAGTTCCGCAACGGTAGAAGACGTCACTCTACATAATTTAAATGGCTGCTCTACTGCCAAGTGTGGAATGACAAAAGCCGAAGAGGAGGAATTTGCATGGGAAGAGCCGTCTGTATACACGTGACTATACTGTGGATATAGGTTATAAATCTGGAATAGTGCCAGCTGCTGCGCGAATATCATGAACATGTCCCTTTTTGATATTATTCCCTCAACCGACAACTGTATCTTTGGTCTTGGCAGCATCCAAGGAGGGAAATTAATATCTACTCTGCTTATCTCATATCTCGGTAATAGTTCTTTATGTTCTTGAACGATATTGTGAAGCTTACATTTATTTCTTTCTATAAGTGCGAGGTTCAATGGATGCATCTCGTGCTGAGTTAAAATGCGGTAAACATGTCGACAAGTTTCGACTGTTCGTATGACAGTAAATGGCGGATGACGAACTTCAGCTATAACGAGAGGACTCGAAGTTGCCTGTGGGACTCCTAGGCACACCCTTAGCCCCCTTGCCAGTATTCTCTGAAGGCGTTCCTCGGTAGTTTGCGACAACCCCTGGAGAACAGGTGCCGAATAAGCAATCTTTTGCTTTATTAGTGCGTTATGCACTTGCAATAGTGAAGAGACTGAAGCTATCTCTACCTTACCTGGTTTCGCACTGCCTCCGTGATCGACCCATCTTTGACCAAGCGACAATGTCACGCGACGACGTCATAAAGTACCGTCACGTACTGATGTCATAGTGACGTCACAGTGACATCGAAAGGCGTGCGCAGGGTTCCCCATCAGGGCGGGAGGGGGCAAAGGTTCATCGCAGCTCCCCCCCCCCTACTAAGTCAATGTATGGGGCAGATTTTGCGCCCCCTTCTTAGGCGACTAGAAGGGTGAATGTACGGGGCAGATTTTGCGCCCCCCTCATAGGTGATTAGGGGGGGCGGCGGCCGCCCCCCTGCCCCCTTCCCGTGTGCGCACGCCTATGGTGACATCGTAACGACGGCACAAATATAGGGATTTATGAGTTATGATGGCATGATGTGGGGACGTTCCCACATGATGATGATTTCTTGCGTCACTCGTGTTCGCGCCACAGACGCCGGACGCCGTCGCCGTCGACGGTCAATTTCCGTGTATGATGAGGCATCGAAGACTTTGACCTACATAAATATTTATTGAAAAATCCACAGAGCAGTACCGCAACTCTGCCAATATGCAATAGCTTAGTAAAATATCGATGGTTGTTATGTCCTGGCCACTTCCAGTGCATCTGTTTTCGGTTTAGATATGCTTACACGCCCAGATTTACAGAGCGAAGTTTCAATGCGCTGTATCGTTTAGACACTTGCACGTATTGTTCACTACGGCTCGACTTTTTAAAATGATGTATTGAATGGTGAGGAATTCTGCCAGTAGTATCACTACATTAAAATGATCTGTTATAGACAATGCCGTCCGCGGTGCTCATTATTTTATGTTTGGTAATTGAACTCGCTGTGAAGTTTCTTGACGGATGTATCCACAGATAATGCATGATACCTTATTAAGATGTCCGTTCGATATATTGCTGTATCTCTGGGACATACTCATGCATATTACATCTTGCTGGCAGCATGGCAGTCCAAGGAAAACTGAAATAGCCATTCCTCTCACTGCCTCATAGGAAATAAGCTCTTAGTCATGCTTCAATTTTTACATTCCGAGAGGCATCCTTCCGTGTCGCGGTTGATGTATATTAAGTAAAATAGGTCAGCTAAACCAACAGCAAATCGCTAACATGTACGCTGTTTCGGTTGGCCCATTCCTTCAATCTAAACCTCTATTTCAATGGTTGCCGAGTCACTGCGGAATTGTCGGCAATGACCGCGCGGATGAAGCTGCACGATCGGCTCATGACCAAGGCCTGCGGTCACCCATACCACTCTTGAGAACGGACGCCGCGTGGCGACTACAATCACTTGCACGCCGTATCACTCTTCTACAATGGAATACGCAGGGTTTTTCCAACGCGCGCCTGCATTCGATTGACCCAAATTTGCGACTTCGTTTGCCATCCGGGCTCTCAAGACGCGATGCAACTTTACTGTGCCGCATGTGGTTGGGCGTGGCATTTACGAATGCGTATTCGTGTCTGATTGAAATGGCCAGCAGTGCGGCATGCAACATTTGCGCCTGCGAGGAGACGCTTGAACACATTCTATGCCACTGCCCATCATATCAGACTCAACGACGTAGTATGGAGGTCAAGCTCCGTCACCTGGACTCAAAACCACTTACAGAAAAGAAGATCTTGGGACCTTGGCCTACGCTCTCGCATATGCGCAAGGATCGAAAGCCCTCTTGTGCTTCTTGAGGACCACCGGACTTCATGAGCGCCTGTGAACTAACAGCGCGATTTCGTGTTGTGTAGTTTCACGCTGTTCATCCATCTGTTTCTTACTCTTCTTCTTTCTTCTCTACCCTTTCCTTTCTAATATTCCCCCTTCCCCCACCCCAAGTGTAGGGTAGCCAACCGAGCCAAAGCTTGGTTAACCTCCCTGCCTTTCCTCTTCGTATCTCTCTCTCTCACTCTCTCGCGGTTTGATTCACATTTAGCTTAGTATTGGATCAGCCGTTGTGAATCATTCAAAGACAATATTCAAGAGTATAGTAAAAATTGTTGAGCTTGCAGATGTAGGAATAATAGACGTCTCTTCACAGATAAAGACGTTGAAAGTGGCATTATGTGGAAAGAAGTTTCCCGAAATCAGCCTACTCCACCACATGTGATTACACCACAAGACTGGAACCCTTTCGCCAAGGGTAAGCCGCTTGTTATCTTGCGCCGTCAGTGCATGCTTCACAGCTCTTATTCCTCTGAAATTGTGATGTCAGATTTCTTGGAGATGCGTGAAAAGCTCCCGGATTGAATGATCTCGTTCGCAAGTACACTACATGACACCTAAAGCCTGCATATCACTAAACATGTTCCATCTAGATAACGACACACTTAGTGTAATAAATGAAAAAAAATGTAGCTTGCTTGTTGTCCCGACAAATTAGAACCTCGTAGAGGCACCGGGCCCTTTACTCTGACTGCGGTTTGTTCGCCCAATGTAAACTTCTATAACGGATTAATTGAATTAGTAGCATTCGGCCATGTGACTCTTGGTATGCTGTCATAAGTGGAATGTTGGTACTGGCGAGTTTATTCATGGCGTAATTACTGGCGCGTGTTAGGATGAGATAACGTGAATAATGATGTCGCTTAGCACTTTCCAGTTCCCTGCTCCGTGCTATTAGAACCTAGTGGAATAAAAAAGCAATGCGTCGAACGCTTTCCTGCTTGCTTCCTACCTACTTTTCAAAAAGCATGGAACAATTATTTTCTGGCATCATAGAGAACCATGACCAGGATCCGCTGAACTGTGAGCCACTGCGAGGCCGAGAAGGGACAATGATATGCACCATCGGCAGTGAAATTTGCGACGACAACCGGGAGGTCCCCTGCAATGGGCCTCTTAGAGGGGGAGCAGAGTACGCGTAAGTAGAAGCGAGAAATGTATTTATTATTAATTTGTTTGACACGTACTGACACGAGCTCAATGCAGGTTGGATCAATCTAACCAAACGAAAACAATGAGCAACAAGTAAGAGCACGATGTGTAAAAGAATCCTAATACAATTTTCGTAAAATCGAAGGACTCTGAACACCCGCGCTGTTAGTTTTAGTACTGTATTTACATTCGTGTTTAGATACCGTTTTTCATGTCAAATAGGACAATCAACCAATTTGGAGATTTCAGCAAGCGGGTCTCGCCAGTAGTTTATTGACCTACGCAGTGTGTCGAATGCCAGTTTTCTATCGAGTAGCTCGGAATTAATTCCAGCCGCAACTTAAGTACATGATTTAGGTGATATACCACTTACGGTTATGTTGTATTACTGTATTTGTGTAATGAAGGATTTGGTTCTGGCAAACAGTTTCAAATATATCAGTAGATGACAGAAAACACTAGAGCGCATCGCACATAACGCCGAGAACTAATTTTTGAGGCAGTTAGCAACACATATGGGTCCTTTTTTAGGTTTTATTGATGAGCTAAAGATCGCAAAAATATCTGTCATCGTTAAAGGCGGTAATAAAAATGACCTTAATAACTATAGGCCTATCTCAATATTACCTATATTCTCTAAAATGTTTGAGCAAGTTGTCAACTTACGACTTTCAAATTACTTTTTGCAAGAAAATGTGATAATACAACAGCAGTATGGCTTCCAAAAGAAACTAACTACTGAAACAGCGTTACTGGATATTAAAGAAAAAAATACTTGACAATTTTGAACATAAATTACTTACCATAGGGATTTTTCTCGACTTCAAGAAAGCTTTCGATTCGGTTAAGAACCATATTTTATTACGGAAACTCCCTTCATATGGAATTAGAGGAAAGGCTCTAGAGCTTTAAAAAGTTATCTAAGTAATCGGCAACAGTACACCAGTCTCGGCGATACTAAATCTAACGTAGGTAATATCATTTGTGGCGTTCCACAAGGATCAATCTTAGGGCCTTTGCTTTTCTTGGTTCATATCAATGATCTAACTAACATACCGCTAACACCCGATGTTGTTCTCTACGCGGACGACACCAATATATTCTTAGCCGGTATTTCCCTCAATCACCTTGAACAACAAGCAACTTGTGGCTGACACATCTTTCTGACTGGCTTAAGTGTAATAGATTAGAACTAAACACCAAAAAAACAAAATATGTTTTGTTCCGCCCACGCAACAAGGCTATCGCAAGCGAGCCTACAATAACATTTGAAAGGCAGGAAATTGAACGTGTCACAGCGCATAAATTTCTTGGGATACTTTTTCAAGAACACTTACACTGGTCCTTACATACCAACCACGTTCGTAAAAAGATTGCCAGATCCACGGGTATAATCTGCAAATTGCGACAACCCCTTCCTCTGTGGTTAAAAAAACAACTATATTAATCCATTGTTCAGCCACATCTCCATTATTGTCTCCTTGTATGGGAGAATACGACTAAAGCAAACACTGATAAAATTCACATCTTGCAAAAAAGAGCTATACGACTAATATCAGGGGTTTCATTCGGGCATCATACCACGCCTCTCTTTAAGGAACATAAAATACTTACGGTAACCAAGGTCATGAAACAAAAATTGGCGATGCTTATTTATAAACAGGTACGAACTGATCCCTCAGGGTTTTATCAGATGCACCTCTCGAGAGATCACAGTCAAAACCTACGGCATAGGCTGTATACATATGAGAAACCACGTACGAATTACGGCACACAAAAACTATTGCATCAAATTTTGCAATTCCTGAACGAACAACCGATTGTAGCTTCTCTAGGCAATACAGTCTCATATGGCATTTTTAAAAAGAAGATGCAGGAACACTTCCTATCTACACAAACATATTCACCGTCATCCTCTTTTTTTCACACTCGTCAAGTATATTCTTTGTGTAAATCACATTCACGTTTGGCTATGTTATCTAAACTGTGTTTAATTTATTCGTCACACATATTGCTTATTGATGTTGTTGCCTTTTGATTTTTGATTTTTGAAACCTTGTGTACTGAAATTTCAAGCTTCTTCAAGTATTTTACATGTCTTACATTAGCGTTTGTTTATGTCCTCTACAGTTTGTTTGATTTGTCAGACACATATATGCTTTATTGATTTCATTGCCTGGGCAAATTTTCGCTCATTTATGTCTTCCTTTACACACATGTTTTGCGTGTAGAAACTCATTTATGCTTATTTTCTTATTGACTCTTTACCCTGAGCACTGTGTCATTTTGGTGGGTTTTGGGTTTACAGGGGACAGGCGCTTTGTCAGGCTTTTGAGCCTTTTCGCCTGTCCCCTAGGCAAATTGTACCTTTCTGTTTTTTTGCTTTTGCCTGAAATAAACTTCAACTTCAACTCTCATAGAAAATAGAAGTAGTTCTATGTTAGTTATGCCAGTAAAAAGAGGACTGAAGCAGTTTTCTATTTCTGACATGAACACTTCGAAACCTAAATGCTTAGGCTACATTACCAATGACTGTGGAATGTTAAGCACGTAGTACTTTTGTGACATTTTTTCTTAATGTTCTTTTTTCAGAATGTACGTGATCGGGTACACAAAAGGCGGTAGTCGTGCCAGCTCTCCTGAAGTCTTCGTTACAGGTGAGGCGGCTACTGGTGCCTATCGATTGCGTTATTTCTTTTCCCATGGATTCATATGCGGTAACTTTTGCTGAGAGTGTCTAATATTTATGTAGCTGAGCTGTATATAACAAGGCCTATCGTAACTCCGCGAACACTTAACTACTCCGCAGACACTTATAATCATGAATGGTGGTTGCCTTCAAATTTGAAAAGAGACAGTAGCCGCCAAGACTGAGCTTGGGAAATAGCGAAATGGTTCACGTGACTGCCACCCTCAGACTAATAAGAAATATGGACATATCGTAACGCCGCGTACGTCTATTGAACAAATACCTACTCAACGGAAAACCCCTAGTAGGCATGTGCCACAGAAATTGCACAAATCGCGCTACTCACCACTAGTCCACTAAAAGTAAGCAGAAAAAAAGTGAACAAACAATGAAATGTGTAAATATAAACAAAAATTAGTAAGATCATCATTAAACAAATTATTAACTCATTAACAAATGAATAAATATATATTCTGCGTACTTGGCTTTTGGCCCACGCAAATCGAGGTGGAATAGCTTGAAAGCAGCATATGCGAAATACAGAAGTTATGTGTAAATGTATGTAGAAATAAATGAATGAATAAAATATACAAATCCGTAGGCTAAAGAACTGCGCTTGTCATCCGCATTCACTAATTGGAATGATTCACGAATTTTTCTTTATATGTCAGCACTTCCAGAAGAGCCCAGTTCCGCGGGAGCGATCGCAGGTGGAATTCTGACTGCCATCGTTATAATGGCCGCCATCCTGGCCGTATTTGTGATTCACAGGCGGCGGCTGGCACGGTAAGAGCACGAAATGTTATCACATTAAAAAATAAGTGTGTATCATCTATGCGAATGTATAGAGGTGGGCTTTGCAGGGCTGCTTGTTGGTCGCTAGGTGTGCGTTTCACACCCACATGAAAAAATGATAAAATCCCAACAGAACATTCAGGTGTCGTTGAAACGTAAATGTCAGTTTTTGTTTTTCACCTTGCCTTTAAATGTATTGCTTACACTTTCCAAGAGTGTAGTTCCTGCCGGGAAATTGGAAAGTCAAAATGTCTTTGTTGAACAGTTATAGCATAAAATGGCAAGCTACACCTGAGTAGAGCACTGATGTTAAGCTTTGAATAAAGGAGACTGCTTAGTATGCAAGCGAGACTATATGAAGCAGATATTATTCACGTGTGCTTTCAAGCCTCACCAGTCATGTATAGTACCTAGTTTTTTTGGGACGCAATAAAAACAATACATTATAGATTTTCGAAATCATGGCATAATGACGTTTAAATGCACGCGAACTTTAATCACCTAAATTTTGAAGGGAACTGATTATTTTATTTAGAAATCTGTTAAATGGTATGTATAGGTAAATCAGACAAAAAAAGCGTTCTCATTCATTTCCTACCGCTCTTAATTGTAAGGTTGGCTATGTGACTTACGCGGGGGTCATCGCTGGCCATAACGAGGTGAAAAATGCACCTGTAACTACATTGTTGGAGGCAATAAGTACATCACGACGAGTGACCTATATACTACAAACTGGAACTCTCCACAAAAAATTCTACTCGAGGTCGGTTTGATAAGCGGGATGTAGGCATATCTGGTGTCGATGCTCTCCATGTACATTCGGAAACGAGTCTGCCTTTTGGTATGCAGTTGCCTCAGAAAATGAAAAGGGAACGTCATGAACTTTTTACACTCAGTGTAAATGTTTCTTCCCAAGGCAGAAGCAAGCGAACTCGAAGAGGGCATCTGCTGACGCAGGCAACATGAACAATTCCCTCGTGCATTTGGTACAGATGTCCGAGTAAGTTATTTATAATTTTCCTAAATATATGTAACGTTTTTATTTTCGATTTCGAGTGCCTCCATGAGAAATGGACGAAACCAGCAATATACTAGTCAGCGAATATAATTTGGAAGCTCTATTTGAGTTCCCGTTCAACTATGTATACTCAATAGAAATACGTCTAAGCACTGTCTCTTGTGCACACAAATGTCAGTTTTCGTAATGCAAATGCCGGTACGCAAATACCAGTGTGCGCAAATGATTCGGTTCAGAAGCATTGCAATCAGAAGAAAAAGAAATAGCACAGGCAATAATATATGTTATATGATACAACACCTATTCACAAAAGAAAGTTAACGCTTACTTTGGCAGAATACTGGCCACAAGAAGAAAAGCGTAAATGCATTGGACTTATCGAAATGGTACTCGTTATTAGTCAATCTGTATTTTACAGGTCAAATACAATACCTTATGTGAGTTACGTTTCGCTAGCACAGTTTTGTTGGGTTTCTCAGTTTTATTGGTAGTAATATATGACCAAAAATGTTACATTAGTGCAGTAATATATCGTGGTTCACGTATTTTGTCCAGCGTCAACGGGTCGGGAACAAAGCCCAGCCTTCCTGCGGTGCAAGACGAGCAGATCGAAATGGAGCACCACGTCATTAAAGACATAAACAAGTGAGTAACCTCCGTGGCAAGTGCAGGGACAAGTTCTATAGTTATACCTATCCCGCATCTACCCGTGTGGAATCCTGTCCCGATGACGTCACCTGTAATTGAGAAAGCCTTCGTAATAACGTTTACATAGAACTGTGTTCAGAGTAGGCAGCACGAGAGAGCGAATTTGTGAATAAACTTCCAAGAGTATAGAACACCAATAAAATACAACACTTATCGGGGATTACCCAATTTACTGTGTAGTCGGTTACAACCTCTGAAAACACGTGAGATACGTCAACAACCGTCGCTCACCCACCAAGAGAGATGTCAAGCGCTTTCCGCGTGCCTAATATAGTTGATACCATAATACAGATATACTCTGGTGTCACTCAAACGCCCCGGCAAATTACCAGAGATTCTGGCGTTACTGCTCCATGAAGCTTGATATTTTAACCGGGAACGATGAAATTCTATTTTGGAAGTTGCCTGGTACGCTACTTACATAAGCAGTGGGAAAGTACTTGCGGTTTGAACAGAAACTATCCGGAACGACTTTTACGCAGAGGTGGAGGGAAGGCGTATTGTTTTTCGTCGCTCCATTTTTTTTCTTAGGCTGGCCGGGCCAACGCGTCCTCTATAGAGAAGGCGTTGGCCGGGTCATAGGGGAGACGCGACGCGCGCGTTTACACTTGTGCTCGCGTCGCGTCTCCCGTCCAGCCTGATCATGATTGTAACGGCCTGCAGCAGTTTGTCAAGCCGGGCTTTCTGATCTAATCGATCATGGCTTGCACCTAGTCCGGTTGAAAGACAGACCACCAGGCAGTCATCAAATGCCGCAGGTACATATGTTTGCGTGCGGCTCCAGCAGGGACAGGCTCGCCGCTTGGATAGCTGGGACGGCTCTCTCAACAATCCCACAGTATGCGACCATTGAGATATCAATGGCTTCCGCTTAACGGACGCATCTTCAAACAAGCGTTCCTGGCCATAGAAGAAAATATTGTGTAGGAAACTGTGCTCTTCAGCTTCCTGCGTTTTAAATTATCATAGCTGGATTAAAACATTAGCGTTGACATTAGAATGATCGCCAAACGATAGGAGCATTTGACGCTTGTTCCATTTGATACGCGTAAGATTTCGCAAAATCAGTGAAAAACAGATGAGTACGCGTTGTGCAATGCAACATGCGAGAACGCAATATCAACAAGACCAATTTCATTTCACTTTAATTTTATTATACCCTCAGGCCCAGAGGCATTACAGAGGGGGAGTGGTAAAAACACGTACACAAAAAATAAGAAAAAAAAGGAACAAGATATGCAAGTACAATAGAAACGTACAGTAAGTTAGAAACAAAATGAGTATACAATATCAGCTACGGAATCATGGAAATGTTTATGATGATTAATGTTTACAACGTCCGCGGAAGGGCTATTACAATCATGAGAGGTTCGTGGTAGCAATGATTCATGAAAGCGCATAGTATATGATGATCCAGAATCCACTGTCTACTCGATGTTACAATCATCAACCAGCACCTGGAGTAGCATGTCAGGCGATCAGCCAGGCGAAGAGCCATGCTAACATCTCCAGTTTACATGAAAACATTTCTCCCTCCCTCTCTCTCGGACATACCCGCTTGGCTGCTCGATTAAAAAAAAGTAGGGGTGTGCGAACATCAAATTTTTCGAATACGAATCGAATACGAATATCCGCCTTCGAATATCGAATCGAATATCGCACATCAAAGGAAAAATGCCTCCACAGTAACAATATTTTATTTAACATGTAGCTATTTGAAAAAAAAAAAGTCACAGTTTCGCCGCAAGGGCGAAGCAATGAATGCGATAGCAAGAAACTAATGCTATACGAAGTGATGCTCGCCAATGTATACTCTCAGTTTGAACAGCGCTCCTGTTGCAAAGGCGGCCGAAGCAGCGAAGGAAACTAGCGTGCTTCAAGTGTCGAGCTGTGACACTCGATAGTTCGCGCTCATCGTCTGTTTCTTCGTTTAGCGGCGTACCTTGAGATCGAGTGACTTTCGTACGCTCCGTAACATCAGCGCGGATACCACGGTGAAAGCTTGAAACAACCCTCTTCCCATCACCACCAGAAAACCGCGCGAGCAGACAGCGTAAGGGCGAGGTTCTCCCTGCGCAGTAAGAAGAAGCGAGCGAGCTCGCCGACGACTTTTAAATGCACCCGTCGTGCTCCTAGCGCCATCTCGCTGGTAATGAAGCAACGCTTATAAGCGCCGGCCGTCTCTGAGTCCGTCCAGCGGTAAAGGGTGTGTATATAACGCTCGCCGTTAGCTACGTGGAGGATCTGCGTTTCGTGGCGTAGCGGTTAGCGCCACTCGCTGCGCAGCAAGAGATCCCTGGTTCGATTCCGCGCTTCGGAAGCATTTTTCCGAATTATTTTTCTTTGGGGCTTTTATATACATATACATACTTATACATATACGGTGCATGACGGCGACGGCAGAATTCAGCTGAGACTGTCCATATAATTGCTATCGCAATAAAAAAACATTAACAGCCTGACTGGCAACAAGACATACACTGCTATCTCCAGAACACAATGTCCACGCTAGCACAATGCACATCACAACACAATCAAATATCACGGCACAATGAAAATAATGACTAGATGTTATCATGAAGAAATATGAGTTGCTCCACACGATCAGCCAGCAGGCGCTCCCTTCTAACAGAGACAACCCACCCTGCCACTGAAAAGGCACGCTCGCTTGGAACAGAAGTGGCTGGTATAGAAAGGTACATGGGGCAAAGCTTTGCCAGACTGCAGGGTACCTGAAGGTGCCTACAGTCCGCCACCAGTCACATGGGTCACTGTCTTTCTTCAGAAGTGGTCCCGCATAGTGAACGAGTGGTAGTGCGGCACGTTACGGCCGCATAATATTGAAAATGTACGGTTACATGATCGCCAACAGCGCTGCACGTCGCAGATGCACCAACAATAAATCATACGTATTGGGGCGCTCATCGCAGGCAGATATCGTGCCTCCGTGTACTTACGATGTGTATCGCTCCTCTCGGCAACGTTTTTAGCTATACGAACGCAGCATAAATGTGGAAGACGAGTTATTTTATGCATGATAATCGAATCGCATATTCGAATTTGTCGAATATTCGAAGTTATCGAATATTCGGAACTTTTCGAATACACAATTTTCGAATCGAATACGAATATTTCAAATGTAATATTCGACGAATATTCGAAGCATTCGAATATTCGCACCCCCCTGAAAAAAAAAGCAATAAAAGTGCGGGCCCATGCGCGCCCAGAAAAGAACGGGTGCTGCCTAGCTGAACTTATTGCCGTGTGTGTGGCGCCGCAAGACGAGTGGCACCAAAGTTGTTTGAAAAACGCGTACTGTCTCTCTCTTGCGAGTTTTCTTGAAGAGCCTCGAACTCTTCGCAAATATTATTTGGGATAATGTGATCAACGCTCCTCTGAATGCACTACTTTCTTGGCGGAGAAACGACTTTGTCTTGTCCTATCATAAGGACTTTCAACGCCATTCACTATATTAATGAGAACTAACAGACAATATTACCAAGGAAAGTACAAGGGGTGTTATTTGTAGTAATTAGAAAATAAATATGAAGAAACTAAAGTGGACGAAAAGATAACATGCCGCCGGCAGGGACCGAACCTGCGACCTTCGAATAACGCGTCCGATTCGCCATTCACTGTCACACAAAAAGTCGTTGTACCCAGATGCAGACATCCTTTATTGTCGTTCATGATATCAGGAAACGCGGCGGCTCCTCGGCATGTCCATATATGGTGAGATACAACGTCTTGCGCACAGCGCAATCCCGTTTTTTTTTTTTCTCTTTTTTGTTCTAAATGCGCGTGGCTTACCGCTCAACAGTTGTTGGGTACAGAGGAAAGGATCAATGCAATCCATAGTGAAGGTAAAGAACAACAAAATGGCGTTCACATTCGAGCAGTCTTAGGCAACTGTATAAGGAACTGCGTAACTTTTAACAGAAACGCTGAGCTTAGCCAACCATACGCCTTCCGTTGGCGTAACGCCGGCATGTCATGCACAGCCGCAGTGCTTGCAACACTGCTTACGTTCCAGCGTAGCCGTGATAGAAATACGCATTTTCGGCGAGTGGGCGGGTGGAATAGGCCACGGCCTCACCAGATCGCTACGGTCGCGTTCCAGCGCGGCCGGGCATGAGCATATCGTCGCCCCATAGCTTAACATACAGTGTCAAAAAGAAAAAAGAAGAGCAATAATACAACAAATAAATACTTCAAAAAGACTTCCAAAAAAAGCAGAAAGGTAATGGCCTGACGAAGGGGTAGTATCAGCTTTTCTGTTTCCACGTTTTTCACGGAGCGGAGGTGGCTGCATTGATATAGGCTATCTATCTATCTATCTACTATCTATCTATCATAGTCTCATCTATACTATCTCTCTATGCTATCTACTATCTATCTATCTATCTAATCTATCTATCTAGCTATCTACTATCTATCTAGCATCTAGCCGACTACGTCCTGGGCGCTCTCATGATCGCCTCCTTATCTTGGTGTAGACGAAATTTGTATGGGACGGTAAGAAGAGTTGACGAAATATGACTGCCGGGTCATTACACGAATAACGTGGAAATCCTGCCGCGTACGTCGTCAAACCAATTCCTCCAGACGCGTGTGGCACACACCCTTTTACCACGGGCCGCAGTGTATGGGTATACGCCACAGGTGACTGACAGTTTATATCTGCCCAGGAACGGCGAGAACAGGCATTCGTAATTTAAATGCGAGAGAGTTAAGAGAAACCGACATGGGCAGCGTTGACCCCACGAATGGAAAGAATAAAAATTAGGATCGCAGCAGGAATGGAACCCAAGCATTATGCGTGGCAGTCATGTATTCTACCACAGAGCCACGCCAGGTCTATAAACTGGTCTGGAAAAACAGCCTATGCAGGCGTAATATCGGTGCAACGTCAATTGTGGTTGAGGTGCTGGCTATTCAATTTTACAAGAAAGCGATAAACACTACATATGTACTACTCCTACGATACAGGCGTCATATCAGATTAACGTCTGTGGTTCTAATGTTGGCTCCGCTTTTATAGCAGTCTCATAAACATTGCATTTGTATTCCTATGATTCTGCCAGCTATATTGAGGCATTGTTTCGACCACGGAGGAATGCATAATCGAAAGTTAGGTATGATATTCACATGATTGCACCATAAAGCGCGCTTTATTTCGATAATACTGACGTATGTACTCTAACGTGAGGGCTGACGTTACGTCGCACCATAAGTTACCCTTTAAACGCCAGTGTTGTCGACGTGCCTGGTAAGCCCACAATGTGCACACAGCTGCTACACCTACAAAAACGCGTCGATCCATGTCGTAACGCTTGGCTGAAAGACATAAATTACAGCAGAGATAATTACTCGCTGACTCCTTCGCATGAAACCGATTCCCACAACGCGTGAGATCTGCCAAATGTTATTTATCATTGAGACTTTGTGGGGAATTATATGACTGCGGTAGGCATATTTATTGGGTGTTGCTACCGCAACAGCGGTGATGATGAGTAGATGTTGTCGATTACTATTTCTAGGCTGCTGCATTCTCGTAAATGGGAAGCAGTAGAGCTGAACAGGTTGCGTCATTTTGCGAACGACCTTGCTTTTATTTCCGATGTGGAGTTGTTGAATTAAGCAAATACACCAACTGCTGCGATATCACACATCACGACCACATTCATCACGACCTGTTACTGTAATCATGTACGCCGATTTTCCGCGGATAGGCATTTATTCCGGACTCCAAGTCAACGCGTAATAATATTGCCAGTGGACATAACTTTCCGTTCTCGTGTGTAGAAGTCTGCGTGTATGTCACCCGGAGAATGCAGCCCCGGAAGGATAGCACGCAATAGGGCAATTCCACGGTGAAGTCTCGAAAATCATACGAAGTCTCCAAAGTTGTGATTTCGCGCTCCGCGAAATGAAATGGAACGCCGTCAATGCGTCGTGGGCGATACTGAGATACGTCGGGCTCGTCCACAGTGGGTGCATTTAATGATTCCGTGAATCGTTTATTCCCAAGCTGCGCAGCCGCGCTGGTTCTCCGACTGGTCCCGCAATTCGAGTTCGCCTGCCTCCGGGAGAAACGATTCGGAAAGTTATTTCAATCGTTTCCTCCGTTCGCGTATGATTCTATAAGCATTCGCGGTATTCCGAGCGTGAAATCGGGCACCCGTTCGCGAACGCCGCATTGAGAATGCTCGACCACGGAGCGATTACGTTTGTTTGGCATTTTGCGGGAGTTACGTCATCCGAGTAAATGTACTTTTACGTAAAGCTGCGCTGTAAACGAATGAACGTTAATGCTTAACGGTGGTTTAATCTAGCGCAGCACTGAAGGCTAACCCTGTGGCTATCGTTGCTGGGGATTCGTGGAGCGGCGGGCTTGGATTACTTAACGTGCATCGAGTAATCGTAGCAAAATACGATCATGAGAGGTTATTTCTTTGAGAAAACTGAATACCGGGATTACGGCTACAGATGACATGAATTACTTATAAAGCGTTTCGATTCAGATGAGTGTTTTTCATGAGCACTAATGGGCTGAGCTCATGTTTTTGTTGAGTGCAGCTTATGATATTGATAGTGACTTTGCTTATGCTCTGTAATCTATTATCATATTTATTATTATTATTATTATTATTATTTATTGCCGAATCACAACGTACAGAGATGGTCTGTCAATGTCAAATAAGGGGTTGAGACAAGAGAACACGGCAAGAGTCAATTAAGAAGTTCTGTTTCTGTTTTAAATGGCTTGCTGGGGATAGGTTATCATAGAATGCGGCTTAAATACAAAACAAAACTGAAGCCTTCTTCCTGACACAGCCTGGGAGCCTTTAAGAATCCTTCTACATGAAAATTCTGAAAACGACCTGTACTGTAACATTAGCAAATATGGTTGCACACATTTGACTCGCGGCGAAAATCAAGTCGCTTACGGCTATACAAGACGCTCCGTTAAGCTGGTATAAGAATGGCATGCAGAGTGTACTGCGGACGGCAAACTTGCGCCGCACTCCACCAATTGTTGCCCGGTTCTGAAATGAGGTCACAAGTTGAATAGCGTGATAAAGGTGAATAAAATGGTGTAGGCTGTGGGTAGTTTTGCAAGCTAGATCGAGAGCACTCGACATAAGCGCACTTATGTCTTATACATTTCTACCTTGAACGATGCATGTTCAGTACGTGCGCCAAGTCATAGAAAATCGGTCATATGCTCGAAGTATGTGGTCCTCTGTAAACAAGTCTCACTTGAAGCGACAGTTTTAGTGAACGGTTCTGGATGGTCGATTTCACCGTTTTAATGTCTTTCGCATCTGTGACTGGCACAGCGAAGGACGGAGGTACGGGCTACACGGCGAAGCCGGAACGGTCGCTTGAGTAAAATGAGACGTTAAAGGTTATCGGCTGGGCGCAATGAAGTGATGCCGCCGACGGAGAGGCGGCCTGTGGGGAATCGCAGTTCTCCAAAGGTCCGTTTCAAATTACGGCTCCTCCCGAGGCCGACGCGCATTCCGAGTCGCCGCCACTTTAATTACGAGTAGGGCTCAGTGTATGCCCTCGGCCGAACTCATGTTTGCCCCGGCGTTCCGTGGTTTAACCCTGACCAATCCAAGCCGACTGTCAGTAATGATGTGGATTCGGCTCGCATAGTGATTGGATACACCCGGCGGCTACGTCTACCGCTTGCTTTTTTCTCTATCAACGCGATCGCGTCAAGTGCACTCTGCAACAGTGCTACCACTGAAGCGGTGAGCGTTGGAACGCCTAGTGCATTGCTAAAATTCAAATTTACTTTTTTTTGTTGTTCGTTTGCAGCAATGTGGGTCAGCGTCATCGGAAGTTTTAATGAGTCGAGTATAGCTGAGAGGACGCGATAAAAGACGTGATAGCGGTTGCCACGTGCTTATCCCCGTCACTTTCCCGCCTTGAAGAAAACGCATCCTCCGTTTGCATCGCTCCAATGAAGTCCGCTTGAGTCAGCTTGTAGGGTCAGAGCCTGTTTTTCGGCTCTACGCAATCGCTATGAGTCTGGGCCAACAGGACAACCTTTTGCAAGGCACTGCAATGAATTTCAGCTACACGGGCTCACTCGCAATCAATGCACAGCTCTTCGAATTCCTCGGCCACGTGCTCGTGGACAGGGGCACACCTACTTGATTACAGTACATGTATAATACATAGCTGTGTTTGTCCTCAAGCAAAGCGAGTTTTCAGATCGGTGTGTTAGGAAGACGCGATTTGTAAGGAAGTGGCATCGTAAAGAGACGAGCACAAAAAACCACAGTAGATTCTACGGGCACTCGTAGCGTGTACTGTGTTTCTTTGACCTTTTGTCTTTGCGCTGCCACTTCACAACAAATCCGACAATGAACCAACTAGCCGAAACCAAAGCACTGCTCTCGCTACGCGACTTGTCGATGAGGTCAACAGCTTTTGTTATCATAGTTGATGCAAGATAAAGTGTCCCCGTTTTTTTTTCTGTAAGAACGTCGTCTCGACTTTATTTTTGCAGGCCAATACCCAAGATAGAGTTCAGGAGCCACCTAGCGATGATGATGAAGGATTCAGCCTACAGGTTTGCTGACGAGTACGAGGTAACTTTAAAATAACAGTCATTGTTGTAGTGCATTCACTGTGTCTCTACATTCGTACGCATGCTACGATGGTACGACTGGAGGACGAAACACATCACGCGATCTTCTCAAACTCTTGCTAATTGTTGTGATGTAACTGCAATTTCTTTCAATATTTTATATGCTCTTATTTATTTTGTCGTTTGAAAAGTACTTGCTGGCATTAATCTCTCCGATTGACAGATCGTGAGTTCATGGAGATATAATGATTGTGTATCGATTTCTCTTTTCAGAGGTTAGTCGAGCTAAGCCCGCAGTATCCTTCTGACGTTGCAAGGCATCCAGCGAACAGCAAAAAGAACCGGTTCACAAATATACATCCATGTAAGAGCTAGGCCCGGTTTATTCTGTACTATTGATAAATATTGCTCAAGCATAAGTTGAAAAAAAAAATATCAGGGATCTTTTCACTTCCTTAATCTGTACGCCTAATTAGGTGCGTAATTCCTGCTTTGAAATCAATATTGTATTTTTATTGTAATATTTGCCAGATATTTTTTTACAGCTTTAGAGCACTATGTGTAAATTTCGCGTATTTTCGTTTTTTTTTTTTGCATAGTCGACAGGTCTAGGGTGCCGTTGTCCGTTGTTGGTGAGGACGAACAGTCATCGTACATCAACGCAAGTTTTGTGAAGGTGAGCTGCTGTACGCTTGAACGTGGCAATATAATTGAACTGAATCGCATCTTGCAAGCGTCATCGTGGGAAAACATGAGGGCTTGCTGAAGATACGGTCTGCACTGCAAGACGTGTTTGTCGTTTCAAAATAAAAGCTGCAGTTGGTGCACATTAATCACGCCTTCTGCAGCCTGTGCAACAGATCCAGTTGATCAGTATCTAAAGTATTCGAAACACCTGATTAATATTTCACGCTTTAATTACGATAATGAACATTTCTAAAAAGAAATTTTCATGAGAGGTGCTAGGCTCTAAGCACCAACATGGTTGCCTGCCGGACGAGTACCGCATCGGCCAGCAAGCACCGGCTCTTCGCACTTGAGCTCAAGGAACTTTTAGAAAAATATTGAAGGTGGAAGCTTTCGCGACGCGTTACCGGCAAAAGTGAAGCCAGCGCTTGCTCATCTTTTACCTCCGGAACATGCTCTTTCTGTCTGGTTCCAGCTTAGAGATATACGTTGCTGTTTTGCTCTGTTACTGTAAACACTAGGTTAATTGTAAGATAAAAGATTGTTGTTCCCTACGAAAGTAACCTATTGATATTACCTATTCTTCAATAAAATTCGTTAACACTTTGAAGTGTCTTGGGGAAACCGGCAACACAATGCCACACATTGAGCGGTATCTGTCCTGAACAATTTGTCATACAGAATCTGTAGGGCGTGCAAGGAAAACGCCCCCTTTTCTTCGCCGGACGCTAACGTTTTGTCCTGCCCCTACTGAGATGACAGTCGCAGTAGACATGTTAGGGTCGGAAGGGCTTCATTCGTGAGGCCTTATTTCCACTCCAGCAATTCTTTTTATATCTCCTTGGTTGAGCCAAGCATGTTTTAATGCAAACGTTGTCCTGGCTGTCACTTTATTATCGCGGCAATATTTGCCTACCCGCTGGATGCAGCACATGCAAATCGCACATCGCACATTTTCAGGGTTGCAATTCGGATCGAGAGTACATCGCTGCCCAGGACCTAACGCCCTCACGGTCAACGACTTCTGGCGAATGATCTGGGAGCATGACGTAAAAATAATCATCATGCTCACGCAGTTTGTTGAAGGGAACAAGGTAAAGTAGAAGTACTTCCACAACTGTTCGTGAACAACGCGTTCTAATCTTTTAGATTACGTATCCGAGCAAAAATGTTGCTTTTGTTGCAAGTTTTATTTAAATAACAGCAACGGCTGTTTTAGGAAGTTTATGAAGCACCATGTGCTTTCTTGAGATTTCTGTGCGTTCTTGATGAAGCGGTCCTTAAAATTTTGATACCTATAATTGCGCAAGAAATCATAGCATAATAACGAAAAATAAAAGCGAGTGTCATTCATAGTTGTTGAACAACTGAAGAGCTATTGCTTAGAGATCTTACTTCATGGTGTGAGTTAGCAATATAAAAGGCAAGAACCTAGAACAGTGTATCGTAAAAAGTATGCTTAGGGCTTTCTTTTTCAGGAGAGCCGAAATAATATCGCACGAACACATTATTACACATTCAAATTATTGTTAGCCGGACTTGTTGGTACCGACTTGTTCTAAAGGACTCAATATGAAAACAACCCATAGAATGTAATCAGCAAGTCACAATTGCTTACGAGAAATCTTGAGGCCAGTACAACTTAGTAGCGTGCGCCTGCAGAGTACATTTCAGACTTCGAGATTGCAGTTAAAACTACCGGAGCTGTTAAAAGCATATTTTCGAAAAATTTAACTCGTAGAATTATGTTCTCCCGGCAAGCATGACTGACATATATGAGCACGCTTGTCGTGGGATTTCTGTTTGCCTGACATGATTTCAATGGTAGTCCTTTGAGTTTTACGAGCGTAGTTTTCCCTTTAAGTGAACAAAAAGGAGCACGAGGCTTTTCGCAATTTCTATGAGATTCTAGGAAGTATCACTAACATTCTTCCATCAGCCGCTGTCCGCAAAGCCATGTAGCCAGTCGTCAACATGGCGGAGAACAAGGGCCGTTTTTATTTATTTAAAGCCTTCCACGTAAACAAATAACTCTCCCGCAACAAATGCCAAAGATACGCAAAGAATCCTCATTCGGCGCCAGATCGCAGCCCAATCGAAGCATTTACTTGCTTATGGTACCGAAGTGGTTGAACGATTTCATTAAATATTTTTAGCATCCTACCCTGCTTTCACTATACAGAGACTATGCAGGGCGCTCAGAACGAAACTAGACTCGGCCTTGAAAACTTACTTCTGTGTCACCTTGCATCTGTGTGTTCTCCCTAATGCAGAAAAAGTGTGAAAAGTATTGGCCTGATGACAACAAAGAACACGCTTACGGATGCGTGCAAGTGCGCAAGGACTCAACGACACCAAGAGATGACTTCATCTTGACTGAATTCCGAATAAAAGTAAGTTGTGTAGTTTCACAAATCTGCAAGGTTCCTTTAAATGGTCAGTGAAAGAGTTTAGAAAGAGAGGCAAAGCTTCTGATACCATTTCAATGTACTCCAAGAGCATAAAGCCTATCTATATGCTATGGCATATCTATATGTCAAATATATGGTGTGTTGTTACATTCGATCATTTCAAGTGGACAAATCAGAATTACGAAATCACAACTTCTGCGAAATTGTTACAATGTTTACGGTGTTGTATTCAGTATTCACTGTAAAACTAGTATTCATCGTTTCCTAGAACATTTCGGAATAATGTATATTTACAACAGTTAGTCCACTTTAATATTGATATAGGCACACTCTGTAGAATTAAAATAATTTTAATCGATGAGCAATGGATTGATCGACCAGATGCACTCGTGTTTGAATTCCTGTGAAATTTAAGAACATTTTCGAAAGTTTTCAAGTCGTGAATTGAAAAGCGACTACAGTTCTAACATGACATTTTCGAACTGTTTATTACTACAAAAATAGCTTGAGCTGTAAACATATTAACATATTCAAATTTTTGCGTTATAAGTAACAACACACGGTATGATTTTTAGGTGCAGTGTCAGCATTTTAACATTGTCTAATAGAACTTGATCTTCAAATATGCAAACTCTATTTTCAATATTCGAACGTGCTCATTTGTAACAAGTGCAAGTCTAGGAACACTTCTGACATAAATTATATTATTGTATTTGTGATGGGCACTTCTAAAAACGTACTGGCAATAGCTTGTATGGCACGAGGACTCTGTGCGATGTAAGCACGAAATGTATATGAGCGATAAACTATGTAACTGCGGCACAAGTCTCCGCTCAAAATGGGAAAGAAAATGCTAAAAACTAAGCCTAGAATTTACGAGCCTGTGACAGATATTGGATAGGATGTAAAACATCAGAAAGAAATTCTGTTTCCTTATATATGCATTAGAATTCGGTTTTACTTACACAAATTTCAATTATTCGCAAAGCCTCACCGGAGTCATTCACGCAATGCGGCATCGCACTCAACATGTGTAACTTCTATTGGATTCGATTCATCTCTTACAGTCTGACGACTCTAGCAAATGGCGTAGCCTACGCCACGTGTTTTTCACGGCGTGGAAGGATCACGGAACACCGGAGAAACCAGAGACACTCGTGCAGTTTGTCCGCACTTGTCAAGGCATGTTCGGCCCGAGAGGGGGCTCGCAGCCACCAGTCCTCGTGCATTGCAGGTAAGCTAGTAGTTTAAATAGGTTGGAGATAAAGCGACGCAAGAAAGAAGGGGAGACGTATAGGGAGGCTGGTTAGAGCGAACAAATATCGGGTTCGCTACCCTACATTTGTGGATGGCAAACGAGACATCCATTAATTAGATGAGAAAGCCACCGATCCTCGTGTAGGCTGGAAATAAAGCGGTATATGAATAGAACGGAGAGCTATTGCATGGTTGGTTAAGTTGAGTAAAAATTACACCATCTCCCACTAAAGGGAACCATGTGGGAATGCGAAGCAGCGCATGGGTCGACTTAATGTTCAGTTCATTTCGGGCACCTTTCCTGGCGTTAACGCGTCCTTGCAAGTGGAGCACATCATGAATTCACTGTAGTTGCTGTTGCTGTTCGCCGTCATGCGATTGCGGAGAGAGTGTAAGGGGGAGAGGCCACAGCGCCTTACCCAGCCCCTTACACAGGCCCGAACGCGCTAGCGCGTGCCAGCACACATGGTTTTGTCTGCGTTATGCCAAGCTAGGACAGCATACGGCAGCCCGGGCCCCTAAAGTGCTCTCCACCTATCATCATCAAGGCGGTCGAAGAACGAGGGGAAGAAGCCTTCTCCTTGGAGCTAGCGCGCGCTCAGGTGGCTATGCTACACTCACAGCGGCGCGGCTGCATCACCTGGGAGGAGAGGCTGCGCCGCGGCTGCAGCGCGGCGAAGGAGAGGAGAGAAGGCGACCGAACACCCGCGTAAAGGAGAAGAGTGGGAGAGAGAGTAGGCGCATGTGCAGTGGAGGGCGGACGCCACCGCCGGACACAGCCCCGAGCAAAAGCTGCTTCGCATCTAATATCGGGCTTGCTACCCTACATTAGTGAATGACAAGCTATACTCGCTGACAACTTTCCTTGGCAGTGAAGGAAAGGCTACAGGGGAGGAGCTACTGCACATGTAATGCTCCGACAAATAGTCCGGTTCAGGCGCGCGTTTCGAATTTAGTTTCGGTTTATGAGCTTTCCTTATCTCCTGTGACGGCCATTCGATTATTCGAGCGGGCGTGCTCGAATATTAACATTGCATACAATTTGCTTCGTCTGCTTAGACAGCCATTTGTTAATGAAATTCGTCACGACCTCCATCGGCGAGTCTTTGGAGAAGCTGGAGGGTGACGAGCGCTCATCTGAAGAAGAAGACGCCATTTTGACTGTGACGTGCACGTAAAAGGTGCGACGTGTTCACAAGCGCAAAAACGTGAAATCACACTGCATAAAGTAAAACAAACATAAATATCTCCTTGGTGCGTGCTGCGCCTCTTTTCAAACAGCATCCTGCAGAAAATAAACCAATGTTGTTTTGTTTGATTCTCACGCAGAAAAGACGGGCCAGCAATGTGGGACTGTATTAGCACACGGGTAGTTTGCCTCTGTAGCGCTCCCTTCATTGCTAAGAAAAGTTGTGCGCGAGTATAAACATCTAGCAAGGTGATGTGGTGGTCACCGATCCTCACCTATGCTGGAATAAAGAGCTACATGAATAGAAGGGACACGCGTATTTTAGAGCCACTTTCGTGGCTCTAAAATGTACGTGTCATGCAATAAACATTCAGTTCGTAGTCAGCGCTCGTCCTGTGGTGTTCGTTTCTACTTTGTCCTTGTTGCTTTGGAGCTGTAGCTTTCGTGGCTCTAAATTGTGAACCAACTAGCCCTCATCAAGCTGTTGCTAACGGACACGTATATGAAGGCTGGTTAAAGTGAACGAATATCCGGTTTCCTATCCCACATTGGTGGATGAAAAATGAGACATCCATCAACAGGATGAGGCAGTCACCGATCCTCGTGCATTGCAGGTAAGCTAGCAGTTGCATTAGGCTAGAGATAAAGAGGTTCATGAAAGGAAACGAGATGTTAAGGAGGTTGTTTAAGGTAAACACTTATTCGGTTTTCTACCCTACATTGGTGGATGGCAGATGAGATAGCCACCAATGTGGTTGAGGGTTAATAGAATCAAAATTTATATGGAGAGTCGGAAGAGGACGCATGCCCGCAACCACTGCCGTTTATGCAAACGTTAACAGTTTTCTGAACTAACGTCGGCCATGGGGACTTGTTGAAAAGAACTACAACAAATTCATTCCCATGTCTCTGCTTTCACTGCTGGTACACTAAGTATTCTGAAATTATTTCAGTTGAAGAAGCACCCAGTCTCGTACTTTATGTCTTTGGGTTCCAGAGGAGACCAGGATAAGTGGGAACACAACGAATTCACTTTTTTCAAAACTACTCTCAACTTCGCAAACAGGCATTTCTTCTTTGTCAGGCCATATGTAAGAAGAGGTACTTTTTAAATTGGTAATGACAGGTTGACATTTATTGGCCAATGAGAAATAAAAAAAAACAGAGTTTATCATTCTATTATTCAATAGATTATCCACGCTGTTTTTGTTAAACTAATGTAATGTTTGGAAAAAAAATATAAACTATTCAATATGAACAGATTATTTGTTAATTTGATTCGTCCTTGCTGTCGAACACTTGTTGACCTTTCTAAACTCTTCTAACTTGCCACATTCAGTTACAGTAGTTAGACTGTGGACAGAATAGATCCCCACCAGTGATGTATTGATTAACACTCTGTGCAGTGCAGGGTGAGCATAACGGCATACAGCAGTTGCGGTAACTCGTAGGGTGGTTTAGTCATTAATATCGCACAGCCGTCTGGAGGTGTGGTATCCCCATAAAACCAGTCGATGAGTAGCCCGATGGGTGGCTTGCGTGCGTCGATTAACGTACCGCAGGCACAATGGCGCAATGACGAGCGCAGCACCGGAGAACAATGCAAGGAGCGCTGACGGAAACTTTGAAGAACTTACTCCGCGATCAGACATAAACAAAACTAGCAATCAATCTTGCGTTTGTTTCCATTCTTTGGCAGACTACTTGCCTTACTTTTCTGCGAAGAAAAGTGCCTATTCTCTAATATGTGGGTCGCGTGCTAGTCCTGACATATGTGTGCTGGGAGTTCAGCATATATGAATGAGATGTGTGCAGCAGAGGTGAATATTATTGTTCCGATTATAAAGTACCAATGCTGCTATTATTTTTTTCCTAAGTACGACGGGTATTAATGAAGTAAGGTCGGCTTTGCCGTAAACAAAGGTGTTCGTGTTTTAAGTAAAAGTATTTATGGCGTTTTTAGTTGCACACAAAGATTTCATTTTCGTTTTCTTCATAACTGCGTTAACGTCTGAGCACATTTCGTAACTCTGCACCTGCAGTCTGCACTCGGCAATAGCACTGAACAGTGCCGCCTGGAAATTAAACGAGTTGGCAACGAGAGTCTAAAATTTTCGTTACGTTACGGTGTAAAAGAAGGACGCCGCTGCATTGGCATTCTCGTTTTGTTTGTGCGTTACTGCAGTATATCAACATGTCGTGGCCTGCGACAACATCAAATAACAAAATCTTCTCTGTTTTGATGATAACAGTCCAGAACTAGTTGTCCACTGGGCATTCTTCCTCTCTTTGTTTATTGGTTAGCATCTTCGGTGCACACCTTGCATGCATTTTACAAGATCTTGAGTTTTGTAAGGTAGACGAGGAGCAAGAAACATTTCGGAGTTGAAGTTCTACTATTTGCTGCAAACAGATAATAGAACGCTCCCGCGAAGCAAATATTATGCTAGTGGTATCAGGCGGCCGACAAGTAAATTACCGCCGTTTCGCTTGCCGTACGCTTTATTTTTTGTTCTCCGGACACCGCAATGTGACGCAAGTGCATGCGTTTACGTCAATGCTTGCTACTTTCGTGAGGTTATGTCGCAGGGCGTGTTGACGGGTGTTTCATATCCTATATACTCCGGGTCCCGCTTTACAATCGGGTAAAGAGTTGAGTACACAACAAGAGCAAATTTATAAATCTGAACAATTGTAGTCAGTCGTAGATCTAACCGCAGTTCTTATAGGTTCACCTTTCGGGTGATTTGATCGGTCTTGATACCGCGCCTACCACTACTCTCTTCATCATGCACACTTGTTCTGCCATATTCGAAGTCACGACGTCATTTTTATGACGTTCCCTTCACTCCTTGCTGTAAATTCGAAAACTAGACAAATGAAGATGAATTTGGGCAGGTCATGATCCTTCCGCAGCGCATAAATCTAATCGCAACACGCACTCGGCAACTGGTGGGAGTGACGAATACCGCGTACCTTCTCATCTGCATTCACTGACAAGCTGAACACTGTATTCCAACAGAAACCTTAGTGTCTGCTGAAGGAACTATCACATTACCCTACATGTCAACATTTTTCTGACCCTGCAATAGGTAAATACAAACAAACGACCCGTACTTTCTAAATACGCCTTACGCCTGGCATATAGAATACCACTGAGCCGTTTCACCACTTGCGTTACCCAAGCATCTTGCAATATGAAGGATATGTATGTCGAAAAGCTTGATCTCAAGGAGGCATCTCTGCACACACAGCTACATCAAGGGGATGAGACTTTAACACATCTGTTGTGCGACTGCCCTCTATACGTTTCCCAAAGGCTGGCTTCAACTTTGGCAGGCATCGGTATCAAAACTCTCAGTTAAACTAGCTTATTGTCCGCAATGTCCGACCAGACAGCATGAGGAACTGCTACAAGGACATTTATTGACCTTCTGAACAATACTGGACTAGACACTAGACTTTAAGAAACCACTGCGTTGCGTGGTTATTGTACATACGCATCACCTCTTCCTCTCCCTGTTATCATCTTGATCACTTTTCCCCCTTTCCCTTCTCCCCTTTGCAGAGTAGCAGGCCAGAGCGCACAAGCTCAGACCGACCTCTCTGCATTCTTTTAATAAATTCGATCTCTCTCTTTTTACATCAAGGGAAAAATAGAAAAAGAACACACTAAGACCAGAAGTTCCACATTGAGAAGCCTATGGTTATAGAGGAGCGGACATTTCATACTTGCTGGGTATGTGTCTTCGCATACAAAACGAGAGCGCCTGCGTGATGAAGGCTGTGAGCGCCGATTTAAATATCGACGGAAGGAGCCGCGCACGCCACATTCAGTAGAACGTCTACAGCTCTCGTGTACTGGGCGTGTCCATATCCCCTCCTGTTTCACACCAGCTGATTGAGCATTCAAGGTGGCGGCAGGTTTCCTGCACGGAGCGCGCCAGAGGTTGTACTTGTACCAGGCTTCGGGCGGTGCGTGCAAAAGACAACCCACTTTCCGCATGAATTACTGCGTCGGGGCGCAAAAACCCGAGATGTGCGGTGCGGTGGCTATCGGCCGTATCGGCAGTAAGAAACGGTTAGAGGCTTGAGAAATGTGTTGAGGCGATCGTTAAGTAGGAGAAAGGACAATACAGGCGACGTCGCCAAGTGTGTGCGCTTCGTTTTATGCTTCTTAACTATGAGCAGTGCCGTTTTTCTTGTACCTAGCAGAGGGCAACGCGTTCGTCACTTTGCAAGCATAGCCTCCAGAATATAACTTCTTTAACCGTTGCGTACATTTATTTTATTAGTATGACGATTTGTACCTTTTGCTATAAAAAAATTATACCTAACATTATACTTTGTCCTTCGGTGAAAAGTACTTGCCAAAGTACCACTTACCTGTTAAGATCAGTGACCTCAAGACTTTAACCGTTGCAAAATCTTGTACTAATTGTTGATCATTCACCTTCGCGCATACCACACCACAGGTCTGGAACAAACTACCCACAGACCTCACAGAACCACAAAACTAACCCACGTTCGTGCATACTCGCGTCGCTTGTCTGATGAGAATGTCCCGTATTCGTGCCGTTACGCTCTCATCTCGCACTCTAGTGTTGGTATCACAGAATATGACATAAGGGGCCCCTTCACAACTCCTATGGTAGTTATGGGGCCCTGCCTTTATAAAATGACTGGTGTACCTATCTTCATGTAAATAATAAAAGAATTTAAATGAACTCATTATGAGGCCAAGTGCGAGTGCCTCTTACATCTGAGCCGTCTAGCATTACCTTTTTTTCGAATGCTGTGTTATAAGCGACACAGGTGTTACGAAAAGTTTCCAAGATGATCGTAACCATTTTAAATGCGAATGCATTTCTTAGTCGGGCTATGTAAGGCATCCGGCGTTGTCCGCGCGCCGGCAGGTGTTATCTCTCCGCTCTCACTCCCTCTCGCATAGCAACAACTGCGTGCGCGCGCGCTTATCCTCGCCCCTAGCAACCGGAGCATGTGGTGCGAGAGAGTGTAGGAGACGGTAGGTTCAGTGCTTCGCCGCTCCTTCTCTTGCCGTTCGCTCTCTCTCCTCCCTGCGCCCCACTCTCCCGTCCGCTCGCGCCTCACTCTCGACCGTTCGCTGGCTGGGCGCCTCTCAAGAACATCCGGAAATGTGTGCTCGAGACGCCGCTGTGAAACGCCAATGGCGACCACAAGGCTGAGATTATGGCCGTCAGGTACAATGACAACACAAACAGGTGCTGATGAACGTGTAAATAAATGGTTACGGCACAAATCCTCGTCTCGTCATTAATTTACGCCATTAAAATTACTACGCCGTGTACTCTCGGCGCAAGAAATGCATTCGCATTTCCTCACGATTCCCTTCGGGGAGGTGGGGGCATTTTTTGATTAAATTTTTCTGAGAGTACCCGGAAGTTTCGGCATATATAGTTCTTATTTGCCAAAAAAAAAAACATTTTACAACAGAATTGATAAAAAAAGCATTTGCAGCCAGTGGCGATGCTGAACATACTATTAGTGAAATTGGCTGGACCACGTCAAAGAGCAATCACGAACAAAACGCTTTGTCGAATTAGGCCCCCATCTGTTTCTGCAGATGCAGGTTATAGACTGAATTATACGAGATTGCGTCCACGCTCATGTTTTAGAATAGCCAAACGCCTAAAGAGCTTGCTAAAACGATGTGAGATCGCATTGTGCGGGTGTGATCGATTCTATTTTCTCTTACCGCGCGGAATATTGCTTCACTGAATTTTCACGCGTTCGAAACGTTCCAGCGCCGTGCGGGAACGCACCATTGAAACGCGCTATTTTTTCTCGGCTCACTTTCAACACCGTTGAAGGTGAAAATAGCAAAACGGCCAGAAACGCTGTATTTTCCTTTCGAGCTTCGAGCCATTTCAAGAACATGCGTCGTGTGCATGCGCAAAAATAAGCAATGTTACAATCGCTACACCACCCCGCAAGACCATGTTGTGCAGCAAAGACAGCGCCTCTTGAAAAAGAGTTTTGGTGGCGTGGTTTCCAATTTCTGGTTGAGAAAGGAAAAAAGTAGTGCCAATGTTCAGCTGAATTGGTTGAATTCACATAGAGCAATGACCTCAGATATAAGCGGTTGAAGGTAAAGGTCATTATACCGTCTCGAATTGAATAAAATCGATATTGAAAGAGTCTAGAATGGTCTGAGGTGCTGTCTTTATGCGGCGCAGCTTACTGTATCTGCCAGCCACGAGAGTTCGCAGCAACCACGAAGCTTCCAACAGTCCGCGTTTTTTTTTAAAGTGCACTTTTCATTTTTTTTTCACATTTTTTTATGTATTACCGTACCCGCATCGTTAACGCTTGCATATTTGTATAGCAATCCAAAGTTCACCTATCTGCTGCTTTTACATGTTTGTTTGCTCGTATTAACTCGGCTGCGTGCAATTTTATGAACGATGTACATCAATTTGTGTTTGTAATGCGATGGGCTTTTCAGAGCGGAATTTCTCTTTATGGGCTACAGGACTCGCCTGCATACTTAGAGTCGGATACAACTTAGGAAGTCCGAAGAGGCCTCCTCCCCCCCACCCCCCTCCGACGACCGAAGCGCGGCAGCCGATAGCCTCCATGTCTGAAAAAATAGCCCCGCTCATGGACTCGCGGCAATATTCTCCAAAGGCGGTGTCACCGGGCATACGGCTCATGACGTCAGTACGGAGCGCGCACCCATTGGTGCAGGCTCGCGTGCATATGCCTTTAAGGAGGAAATGCCGCGGACTTCCAAAAGTTGGGTCGGACTATAGAGGCTGGCAGAGGCTAGGTACGCGTTATGCAGAGAAGCTTCTCTCTAAGGAATTTGTTGTGTCTTTTCTGCCAGCGATACAGAACAGAGAAATTATGTAGAGTCCTACGAGAAGCTAGGCTCAAACAACACGCGTTCGATTTTACAGTGCGTGTGTACAAGTGCTCGCAAATTCACCCAACGCCTCTGACCAGCTTCTCATTCTACATGAAAATGTTTGCTGTCTTCATAATAAACGCTTTTTCTCTCAAAGTCGCGAAACACGGTGCTGTCGTCTATGATCGGAATATAATTTAACCCACTTGTGCGAAATGCCCACTCCCGTGCGCCGCCGGCAGTGGGATGGACCGGCAGGCACCCGGACCCTCGTATGAAATTAAAGTTAATGTTGGCCAACTTTGTCTTAAATGTTCTCGCTTTGACTGCTGCCATCAGTAGACAATAGCAGAGAACCAATTCACCCTATTTTCCGTTATTTTTTTATATACAATTTGACCTAAATGGCTTCAAAATACTTGTTGATTTCAGCGCTGGAGTAGGACGGACAGGCACCTTCATCGCCCTTGACATGTGCCTGCAGAAGCTCGAAGTGGACGAAGAAATCGACATCTTCCACCTCGTCTTGGACCTGCGAGAGTGCAGGAGGTGCATGGTACAAAACGAGGTGCGTGACTTGCGGCAATTTTCTCGTGTTGACCTCAAGGCACGAGGCGCGAAAGTTCGACCAGCCTGTGCCGTTACGTGCCCTTTATTAAAGGGACACTAAAGGCAAATAACAATTTATGTCAGAGTGAAAGCTCAATGTATGACAACTGCTAAAACGGCAATATTATCAACAGCAGTGCCCTACTTACCGAGAAATTAAGCTAAATGTATCACATGATGAGCGCCACGAGTGGGACATCCTAAGGACGTATGAGAGTCTGCCTACAATATATCACTAGTTATCAAACTAGTAGCAATAAATAAAGAACCTTCCGTGCATCAAAAGACGTAATAAAATGCTGTTTGTTCGTTACCGTTTGATTCATGGAAAAAGGCACCTCTGTGGCGTTGCCATGGGGAACGGCGCGCGTGTTTCAAATGTTCTGTTTTCGCCGAACTGCGCTTCGCCCGGCGCCCTGCTTCGCTCACGCGGTCGCGGCTCAGTGGTAGTTTCTGGATAGCGTACTGCCGCGTGTGTTTTGCGCGCTAGTGAAAGTCTCTTTGACAGAAAGTTCGACAAAATGCCGCCATGCAACGACGCCGGCATTACGAGCACTCAGCAGCATACCGCGTTCATCGGGGCTCAAGTCGCTGAATTGGCGCCCAGCGTCGCGAGCCAATGTCTCGTTGTCAAGTTCTTCGTCTATATCCATTGCGGCGATTGCGGCAAGCTTCGATGGCTTCGATGGCCGTTGTTGCTTCTGTGGGACCCGCTACTTTCGCTCTGCTGTTACTAGTGTCGGCGGCCGCGCAGTAAAGGCGGGCAACGTTGGGCACGGCAGCAGTGACGTATAAAAGTCGGATTTCAGGCTGGTGATTAGAAGTGCGATAACGCTATCCGGACCACTAAAACGTTATTTTATTTCAGAATGAGCACTTCCTCGGCATAAAAGTAGCACTACGAGGTTTCTGGACCGCTATTTCAACAATCAACGTCGACTTAATATTTGCCTTTATTGTCCCTTTAATACTATTCGCCAGGAATAAGTAGCGCCAGCAGCACAACCTAAGTGGCATGCAAAATGGGATGCTTACATGCTGTACAAGGCTTAAGTGTATTTTTCACTTTGAGATTCTACAACCGCAAGCCCGCATTTCCAGCATTCCTTTATGACTTGTGTCTCTTCGTGTTTACGTGTGCCTTTTTCTAGTGTTTCTTCATTGATGTATAAGGCTTTCTGCGAGGTTTTGAATAGCAGTTTGCACGTTGTTTTTTCGCAGGCTTCTTCACTTTTCTACGGCATATTATAGCTATGTCGTTGTCGAATATTTCCCGATTTGCTTGAATTAAAGTGTCCGTGGCACTTTTCTGCAGAGGCAATGTCTTTCTCTTAACTTTCTAGTGTATTCTCAATAGATAGTGTATGCTTATCAACAGTACACAGACTTAGAAATACGAGCGCGTAACTTTAACAGGGACTTGGGAAGACAAGGACAAGCGCATACTACCAATTGAACGCTTATTTCGAACGTTGTTTAAGTTACGTGCTTGTATTTCTAAGTATCATGAATCACCAATTCACCCAATCAGCCATTTTAACAAGTAGATGAACGCTACGTTGATGACAATTAGGGTAGTGCGCATGAATTGACACCTTAAATAGCAACCAACGATATTGGTGTAACTGTTCTCTAGTTGATTTCCTTGGTGCCGTCAAGATGACCCTAGAGGTACATTTACAGCGCAAACGTAAAGACGCACCACAAAGAAAGAAACGACACAAGATGACATTAGAGGGTGGGTGAGCTCGGCTTATATTACTTTACTACTACGCTTATTATTCAGTTTCGTCACTATTTATATTGAAGAGTTTCTTTAGATTGGTGCTATAAGAAGGTTGGGTTATTTACTTTTTTAGAAAGGTGGCTTTGTGGCCTTAAATGCGAAGTGTATTACCTGCCTTTGCGTCACCGCCCAGTGAGGCTAATTATAAATGATAAGAGTAGTCTAAACTTATCAGTGTTACCATACATGTGCTCTTTTTCTCTTCAGTTTGTGTAAAATTTTACATACACAAATCTAACGTTTTGCAGAAAACACGTAGCCCTAGAAAAACGGTTTTTCATCTCTCATGGCACATTACCATGGTACAATCGCACCTTCGAACTAAAGCCTTCCCTATACTTGCCAATAAATCTGCTTTTTATCATACTTCCTAATTGCACAAATCGTGTAACTTAGATTTAGCTGTCTAATGAGTGAAGAAGAGTCCTTTTCAGCTCGTTCCGCAATGCCAAAGCATCACAAGTGCTAATGCTAAAGCGCCATCTACTGGGTCGAAGTCAGAAAACTGTTGTAGTTTCGCAGCTGTGTTCGAGTAACCTTAACAGCATCAATACAAATGTCTCATGTCAGTTTTACGTTAAAGCACCACTGTATATTAATTTCTCATCACCAGAAGATTGGGCTGAGCGATGTCAAATCATTACAGTTGCGGCGCGACAGGGACCCGTGTGTGGGGGCTAAACTGAATCGATACGGCAAGTCCCGCCATAGCACTTTCATATAAGTACACACAGGTCGGTGGGTGCCTGTGCAGCAATAAGCGATCGCGCATAAAATGCCACATATATCATGTGCGGTGTCAGCGCTGTAGTGCATCATATTTTCGTTCTCTAATAGGCAGCGCACAAAAGTGCAACGAACACGCTGCCTATTCGAGAATCATGGCTCACCAACTAGCCCATCAGTACATATTTTCGTTCTTGTGTCTGCATCGCCTCCCCCCTCTGAGTTTCAAGTTATTCGAGAAGTTTGACAGTATGGAGTACGAAGTGTCACATAGTTCAAGTACTTTGTATTGTGAAGCTGTTGATTCAGCGAGCTGTTAAGAGCATTTTACCTAAAGAAGTATTATTGTACTTTCGAATGTACAATACACCCCAAGCTCTCCAAATGACGTTTTCCTCCATCATTAACGCAGTTGTATGGCTCTTATTTCTTGCAGAAACAATACACCTACCTATATCACTGTGTAGCTGCTGTCATCGACGAGATGTATGGAAGTACAGTAGAAAGTGAGTGACAAAAATTATATTAACTTTTGCTTCAAACCTATTTCCTGCTAACAAAGTCATATAAGTCGTATCAAACACTCCTAACCAGCAAAAACGTGGGCTGGCAATATATTCATTACCTCAGATGCTATCATATTCTTTCCTGTTGATATTAAGGTATTGATGTAACAGATAAGCAAGTTGGTCAACAAGAAACTTCAGACAGAAGCTATGTAATGCAGCCAAGCAAGGAAAAGGCACATTCATGAAAAAAAAAATTATTTAATGACCACTTCTTGAAAAAGAAAGAAAAACGTTTCATAAATAATACATACCAGTGCGCGTAGAAATATCCATGAGGATCACGAAGTCAAAAATAGAAGTAAATGTCTGAAGCACATGCAACAACTAGTGACCAAGTAGAGGTATTCATAAAGGGCGAAATGCATTTTAACTGGGATCCTGCAGGAAGAAGGAAACAAAAATTTTGGAAAAAAGATCTTCGCACAGCACCTTATGCTGTGCTACTCGACTCAGCATTACGTACAGTTTAGGACACATTGCGGAATACAGGAAAGAAGAGTGCTTGGAATATGCATCTTTTTTGTTTTCGGCCGAAACCACCACTGCTGTTTCATTTTGCTGCACCAGTCTATGGTCTATGAAAATGGCCCCTTGAGCAGCAAATTACAATGGCGTATTAGTTAAGATGTATGCGATTGTGGCACAGCTAGCATAAATGTGTGTTACTTAGCAGATGTCCCCTTACCGACACGAAAGCTCCATGGAGAAATCGTCTTCTATTACTACTCATCATTTATTGACCACGTGGCACAGCTTGCCTTGGGAAAACTTCAGTATATCCTAATTATCCTTTTGAGAATATTAAATGCATCCTTATCAATACAGAATCGAGGTAAGTTTAGGTTGCTGTTTTGCGCAAAAAAAAAGAGGTGATCACACGCCCAAGGGGCTGCAGAAGTTTTCAGTAATGTCCACTATCAGAGAGGCTAGATAATCCTGTTCTTACTGCTAATAGAAAGTTTACCTGACCAGTACACTTTTCATGTGAAACAATGTTAGAACTGCACATAATTCGAAGTGATGAACTCAGGTATACTCAGATATCTACGTTTAGTTTATTATGTTAGCGCTGAATTCACTAGTGCAAATATGTTGTGTTTTTCCCTTTCTCTCACTATAGATGAGCCAATATATGAGAACGTCGCGGCCCTGATGTCAGGACCTGCCTCCTGATGACGTCAGAGGAAGTTCAACCTCATACCTGACCCAGGAAGTGTAATAGCAGTGACTGTAGAACTTTAGGACAAAATGCTCAATCTTTGTTCAACCCAAGTGAACTTGAGTGGAAGATAATCCGAGCAAATATGACAATTCACAATGAAGCTAGGACAACTTCACCCATCAATTGATCCCTACTTTATATTTGACTTTGTTTATACAAACACAAAATAACCAAACTAAAATGTAGTACACAGATGTGTCTTAATTGTATATCGGCATATTTTGTTATTATTACAACCTATTTTAGCATATATTGACGACAATACTCTATTGGCTTCACAACTCAATGGTATCCTAGAAGTCTTCACAATGTTTTAGCAAATTACCACTTTTCATCAGGAATGTTAAAAAAAATTCCAGATGTGTGTCTTCCCTTATGTTGGCAGCCTATGTGAGCTTTTGCTGTAATTGTGCATATGTGAAAACTGATGTGCTGCCAATTTTCGTGAAAGTGAGGTACTCAAAGCGTGTTAGCGCTGCACATACAACGCCCATTGCATTTTATATCCTTTCAAAATCTCCAATGCAAAGCTTCTTTAAGAAACCTCGCAGTTTCTTTGCAAGTGATTCATTCACTGGATCATATAGCCCAATATTTGTCTCCATACTGTTGTGAGCTTGATTACGAAGCGCTTAGATATCTGCACAATACTTAGCCTACCAAAACATAATTTTTTCCACCAGCGCATGCCTTTGTGGAGTGTGTTGGACATATCTAGAGCACTAAATCTTCGGGCGGGACCCAGATCAAGTTACCCAGGCAGTGTTGCCAAATTCTGCATTGCTATTCCCAAATACTTACGGTGCTTGAGAGTTTTCACAGGTGAGGTGCAAAGATGACTTGCGGATTCTGCAAAATCAAATTCGCTAACGGCAGAGCACATTCCAGTTCAATTCATGAACGTGAGCGTTGGCTTTATTATGACGTTCATGTATACGTCCGGCTAAAAATTATGCCACCTGCTTAGACACAAGTACTACCTTTTCTAAAGCTTATATATTTTTTTAAAACAAATACTGTGCATACTTACATGATATAACCACCTCATTGAGAACGGGGAACGTTTTGATCTGGAAATAATCAATAATTAAGAGAAGAAGAACTTATGCGCACAACTTCAAGGTAAATATAAAAACGCGTTGTTCGACGTTGCGCAAAATTTACTACCTTTTGTGGTTACATATATGTACATACTAGTGCCATTCAGTGGTACAACGACACTCACGTGAGAGGTCCTACGAGTGATTAACATACTGCTCCAGGATACATGTGTTGTAGTAACAAAACAGTAGGTTTTGTGGACTATTATATTCATTATCGCAGGAAAAATATTATTATGTGGGTGATAATTTATAAAGACGCCGCGTGTTCATTCAGAATGCGTTCTCAATATCCTGTAGCCAAATTTTTTATACCTTCTCATGTTGACCATGAGAAAACAACGATGTGTCCAATAAATTTACCTCCATGTCATTTTTTAGAGTGTTGTGCAAGATGTGTACATAAAACACGAATTTCGCTGTTGTGAGTGACGTTTGCTTGTAATTTTGCAAATATAATGTTCGCTTTCTATGAGTGTGAATATGTTTCTTGCAAGAAGCGTATAAAGAACATCATTTCGTACTTTTGCAAGTGGAAGAGACACATTCCATATGATATTTTATATATTGTGTGTTTTATTCAATATGTTCCTTTTGAATAACGGCAAATAAACATTCTTTTTGCCTAAGTGTCTTTTTTTCATGCAAGAAGCACGTATTTATGTCATTAGTGTATTTATGTATCACTACATTTATTCCGATTGCTTAAAATAGGAATCACAAAAATAATAGCTACGTAAATGAAACGCAGTCGACCAGAGATGTAAGCATGGAAACAGAGACCTGCTTAGGAGTACTTATTTGGCTAGTCTTGATAATTTATTGTAATTTTCTTGAGTGTTTTCCGACTTTGTGCTGACAGCATGCATGACGGTATTAGTTCAATATGCTTGTGAAAGTTGCGCGAGCACCAGTAATAGCACACGAATGTGCAGTACAATGAGGTACGTATAAAAACCGGCGCGTTTCAAGGAAGTATCAGGTTTCCGGCGACCATGTTCACCTCTATAATTTTGCTGCGAGTGCTCTATTCTCATGTGCACAGGCTTGCCCAATAAAGATTTATACATGTATTCGTTTGGCTGCTGCATTCTTCACGGTCACAGCCACGTGATCAGGCCCGTAGGCAGGAATATTTTTCAGGGGGGGGGAGGCACTTGTACAACACCCTGACAATATTTGAAAAAAAAACACCTATTTTTATAATTTATTTTTGGTAAAAACACCTACGTCGCCAAAATTTCGGGGCGGGGGGCCATGTCCCTAGCCCCCCCCCCCCCCCTGGCTGCGGGCCTGCACGTTGTACTAAAAACCACATGCCATCTTCTGGAGAATCCTCCTGACTTACCAAACCAGGTTCTTTGTCCGTGAGGGCGCACCGCTTGAGAACACTTCGCATAGCTTATGATCAAGTACCTTGTAAACTTAAGAAGCATCGCGATGGCGTCGCACACTAACGAAAAATTCAGAGCTATATACTTCTCACACCTCAGATCTGAAGAACTCGAGTGCGCTTCCCTCGCGAGAGCACGCTTTCTAAGTCGGGCAACGAGCGCGGTCCATGAGCGGAATGACGGCTTTGCCTGATGAGCAACTATTCGTTTTTGTTCTGTCCCAACAATGTAACAGCCCTTACAGCGAAGCACCATTCCTTCCCTACAACTCTATTTACGGTACTCATATATACTAGTATGCCGCTCGCAGTCGTACTATATGGATGGTAGAGGGAAGTAATATTTATCCAGTTTTGTTGCCTGGCTATCTTGCTTTGCATGACCTTCTCAGCTGCACTAGCTGCGTTGTATTCACTGAAAAAGAATTGCACGCACACTAAATTGTCGTGCGTACAGGAGACCAAATGGGGAAGGAGACGATACAGGAGATGGCGACTGCCTTCGTACAATGAACTTCTCGCTTTGTTTTGCGCCACTTGTTCAATAAAGGATATCTAGTCCTTTCTGGGCAGAACCAATTAAACGGGCTAGCTTATGCTTGTTTCTAAGAGCGTAACATTTTATACTTTGCTTCTAGAAACAGCGGGACAGATAATTTGGTTTCAATTACATTGCTCTGCTAAAGCTGTGGGAAGCCCACTGAAGTTGTCTTCTGGTTACACGGCACGTAGAACACTGATCAAGCAAAGCACTAGCTGACAGATTCAACTCTATCAAGTATCACAAACACTTTATCGCTGATTGAGTAGGGAGAATCTTGCGAATGCATAGGAGGGGAATCCTGTTCATTTATTCACTGTCCTAGCCGTATGTTGTGGGAAATGATATAGGAGTGGTGGTGAGTATGAACTGATTGAAAGCATGCTCGGAAGAAAGAAGATGAAGACTAAGCGCTCCACTCAACCAGTGGCCAACCACAGTCAACGAAGGTCTGTATGCGGTCGTGAAATATGGCTTCCAGCCCAAATGGTAGAAACAGCGGTACGAGCAGCACTTCTTTAGTGATGTTTTTATTGTGAGGGTTCGGTAGTTAATGGAATGGCACTGCACAGATGGGGAGAGAAAAGCGGAATTCTGCATCCAGCTAGATATACGAGTGATGTCTCGATTTTCAATAATGAATCGCCATCCGTTGGCGTCCGACACATGACGCAGTACCCAATAGATAATGCAGAGCTGATCAAGCAGCATCGGTTGGCCACCGAACTAGCGCTCTTTCGCCGAAAGCAGGCATAGACTCGTACAGGTGGAGGCCACCGCTCACATGCTGGTGATGTACGTGCTCATTGAAGTGTTATCATTGCGTAATGTACGAGACATGAGCTGCTGACATCACAAACCTGGCACAGTTGAGCAACATATGATTCACAAGCGAAGCGTGAGTGGGAATAATATAGCGTCAATTTGCAAATAGATGAGTCTCGTCTCATTATTCTTTCTTTCGCATTATTTCGTAAGTGAAGCGCGACGGTGAACGTGGTCTTGCTAGACGCGAACTGGAAATCGCAGCTTTTAAGATTTCCATTATATCTGGGGGCATTACCACATTTAACTTGATACATTGCTAAGCTGGCCACGCTGATAACTTCAATGGAAAGTGGTTATGAATACGATATGGCTGATGGCAAGCCTCCCAGATGTTCACACACCCCGTAAACAACCGGGGCGCCTGGCTGGGGGATACCTTTCCTATAATACCATTCGATATCTCTTGGCGGGATTCGCACCACCTACCTTCCGCATGTAAAGTGCACGCCTTACACATTGGTCCGCTGCTACGGTACTGATAATTCTAAACACATATAGTAATTTTCAACGTCCTAGTTGTCTCTGTTCCGTTTACAGTACAATTTTTTCGCTCCTTACTATCGTGAAATCAACAAGAGGTCAGGCATCGACGCAGTGGTCACTAGATAGTGACAGGCAAAACAAAATTCAACTCGATCAATGTAGCCCTGACTGTTATTGCCATTTTTGCTTTCATGATGGCACAAAAGTGAGCGTTACTAGGGCAGTACTACAACTAATCATCCACAGTCATTGCGAATGAGATATGTACATCGTTCAAGAATAATGAAAAAAAAAACAAATAATATTTGGGCGACTAAGTCACGTCTCGGGTAGTCCACCATATGTCCAGTGACGGCTGAAAACAATGCGGGCGACGTACAACACTCAATTATTACATTCATTTGCATATTTTATGTGGGCATCTAGACTGCGGCGTTTCGGTATAGAGAAACATCGGAGGCTGAGCTCCCAAAGCTTTTTCTTATGTCTTCTTTGCGGTGACTGTTCGCCATCGTTAACATTTACCCAACTTGTAATATATGCACCTCTTTAATATTAATATCTGGGGTTTAACGACCCAAAACTAGGATATGATTATGAGAGACGCCGTAGTGGAGGGCTCCCGAAATTTAGACCACCTGGGGTTCTATAACGGGCACCTAAATCTAGGTACATGGGCCTCAAACATTTTCGCTTCTATCGAAAATGCAGCCGCCGCGGCCGTGATTCGATCCCGCGACCTTCGGGTCAGCAGTCGAGCGCCATAACCACTAGAACACCGTGGCGGATTATATGCACCTCTTTCTCGCGAACGCTATGCCATGTCCTTTGTCAACAGAGACCAGGAGCTGTCAAATAAGTGAAACGAACTAATTCAGCTCAATCAAAGAATTTATTGTGATAAGGAATTTAGCTCTAGACAGCTGCGCTTCACGAGCCCGGAATTCAATGTCGCTTAGATGCTCTGTCGCGTGTTTGGTAAATGCTCCCTGCTATGCCAAATACACTGAAAGCAATACTTATTCTGTAATTCGTAGAGAAAGAATACATGGAAAACAACGACAAATGTTAATTCTTTATTGTTTATTTTTTCGCTAGTCAGAAAAGCAGAGAGGGAAGTAGTGCTGAATAGGATACCGGTTTCTGTGCCTAGCTAGCTAGCTAGCTAGGCAAGCAACGCGGCTGTGCAATCTAGAAAGTTGACGTATCTGCTGCGAAAGCTTCGTGGTGAGTATTCCAAAGTTGTTCTATATACAATTTGGCTTGTCTGACATGACGGAAGAATTCATGTATAATTTTGCGGATGTTCGACACATTTTTGTTTCGTTGTCAAGCTGGTTAGATACAATCCAACCAGCCGACCACTAGGTATATCAAACCGGGACTCCATACTAAATTAATGAGGGCTGTTTCAAGGTACATTGAGTAAACTGTATCGCACCTAGGGAATAGGTTGCGCCATTGCATGAAATATGTTAGCGTGTATGTGAAGCAACAGAGAAAAAAGGACTACGTGATGATAGGGACTGAACTCTTTGTTGAAAGGCAGAGAATTTAGCCGGCGTATACAAATCACCGATTTGCTACTCTGCGTGGGGAAGGGGATTGGGAATGGAAAGAAGGAAAATAGAGGCGCAAAAAGGACATAAAGTAAGAAGACCTTAACGCTGCGTAAATCAATGAATAAAAATCACATTGAATTTTCTGGCTTTGGGGCGGGGACATGCGCTGATGGATTATCTCATTGTGAGCTGTCAAGGTGCAACTAAAGTTTGTCGATTTGACGGATACTACCCAAATATGTAAATAGAAATTTCATCGCACGCCTCTGCTGTATGATGCAGGCTAACTATCACGTAAGACACAGTGAAATGGTGAAGTTTTCTGCGTGATCGAAAGCATTCAATGTTCATACGGCGCACGGTCGACACTTTAAATGATAACGTGCGTTCTCTGATACAGCAGTGGAGATTTAGGAGCGCCGAAGTTATGAGAATATGTAAAAGCATACCTCTATTCCTCATGTTCATGTTCATGTTCATGTTAGGCATGTAAACTCCATGCTTTCCACTTCGTCGATCGTTAGGACATACAATTGGCTAAAAATTTCGGCTTGGTATGAAATCACGCTAACTTACAGAACTAATTGTCAAAACACTTGAATTTCAGAACTTATGTCCGAATGACGTTATTATGAATGGCTTACCTAAAATATAAATAAATCATTGGCTACTGCGTCAGATGTGCAGTAAACTTCTTTTTTTTTTATCAGGAGTACACTTGAAAGCCTTAACACTTAAACGTACACTCAAAATACACTTAAAATACACTTCAAGGGCATAACCGTCGGAAAAAATAGAGCCTAGAAACCACATGAGACTGCATTTCCAATTTAGCAAACGTAGCACCTTTTCCTTTTCAGCAAGCACGAATTGTTCACTGATTACCGAAAGCGAGTAACAGGGTAAAAACGCTATCGAAGCGCACTGGCGTGGGGAACCATTGTGAAGTCCCCGCCGTAAATGTCAGCCCACTTTGTTGTGGTTCTCGAAAGCTGAACGAAATTGTACAGAGTCGTGCGTATGACGTGGAGGGACTCAACCTGTTTCAGCGATTCGCTCGCGAAACGGGATTCGCGGTTCACTGCAAAAACTAATCAATCAGCTCTCGCTACGAACGAGCATTTCGACCCTATTAAGAAAACGTCGGCCATAAGGGAATGCGATTTTTTTACTCGGCAAACCAAAACTATGAAGCGTGCTGCCACAAAATATATTTTACGCGGAGATTGCGAGAGATCGTGCTTTCTAGGAAAAGTTGTGACATATCAGCGAAGTTTTATGTTATGTAAGAAAATTTAACTTGTGTGAATATTTGTGTTTCGTAAACTTTCGTGTTGAGTGGACATAATTTTGTATTGAAGAAAACGGACTGAGTGCGTAAGTGGTCTACTACACTCTAAAAAAACTCGAGTATTTGGGGAGTATTTCTGCCACACAGCTATAATCGTCATCTGGCCTGATCGCGTTTCCTTTCTTGAAAACGCGGCTCTCGTCGCTTTCCTATCAAGAATGCTATGTCATGGTGGTAACTAGCGCCGTTCGTGACCGGAAAGTGCCGGGACCGCGGTGATAACGCGAGGAAAGTACGCGAGGTGGATGACGATTATTGCTGTGTGGCACAAATAGTCCCCAAATACTCGATTTTTTCTTAGAGTGTACTTGATTTTGTACAGTTTGGCGTTCGTTCTTTGCTTTGAATGTTCTTGCATTAGCTTTGTACAGTTTTGATTTCTTCTCTACATTGAAGTGGTGACTGTTACGCAAGAGAGGAGGAGAAGCAGGCTTCACGCATCAGTACCAACACCGCCTTATATACATTTATTTAAAAAAAACATTGCGGGTAGTTTGCACTAAGTCACGCGAAGCTTGGCACCGCAAAGCACGGAACCCGTCTCCACTCGTACTCCCCGTCGACCAACACTTGTACCTTCGAGATGCTCGGCTTCCTCCTCGGGAGTACGCAGCAAGGCTATGCACTAGAGAGCGGAGGTTGCGCGCGAAGTCCCCGTCGGTGGGCGAGGCCTAGCTACTGCGCATGTGCGGCTTGGCCAGGTTGTGCGGTATCTGGTCGCTAGACGAAGCGATGCTTGCTTCCTCTTTCTACCTTTTATTGCGATAGCAATTATACGGACACTCTCGGCCGACTTTTGCCGTTGCCATCGCCGTCATGTCCCGAATATGTATACGTATGTATATATAAATAAAAACCACAAAGAAAAACAAATCAGAAAAAAAAAATTTGTGAAGCGCGCCACCGGAATTCGAAACTTCGAGCCCTCGTTCCGCAACGCGCTGGTTTCAACAAATTGGCCATGCGCCACCGGCTGTCTAGCATAACAACGGCGAGCTATTTACATACGCTATTTAATGCTTATGGCACGCAGAGCTCGGAGGTGCTTCAGTATTTGCAGGATCACCGGCGAGATTACGCGGAGGGCCCACTTTAAACCAATGCTCCTACATTTTCCTTCAGACGGGCACTAAAAAGTGACCCATTACTGTACCCACTGACAATGTAGCACGCCGAGTAAACGATGCGCCGCCACGCGGCAGGAGACGCGGAGTGGTCACTCCACGCGCCGTAGTTTTAAAGAAAAAGAAGTCTAAGAGCGTTGGTTTGTAGCGCGCAGTTCAAACACAAAGAAGTAACAAGCGCAACAGTTAGTTCACACTCGTCCTGTGTGTACCTGCGCGTTTTTTCCGAGTGCCCTTCCTTGTGCTTGAGCAGTATGCTGCACGTGTCGAGCTGTGACCTTTGTTAGTTCGCGGTCTTCCGCTGTGTGTCCTTTTCGCCAGTCCTTTGAGCTCGAGCGGCGCGTTGCAAGTATCGAGCTGCTTGCCGTTCTTCGTGTGACATTCTAATTTGTTGCTGTCGCATTCATTCCTTCGCCGTAGCGGCGAAACTGTGACTTTTTCCCTCTCTCTCTTTAGTTCTATCGCTCTTTTTCGTTGATGTTCTTTCTGTCTATCTTTCTCTTTCTTTCTGCATTTCTTTCGCTCTAGTCCTCTATTTCTCATTCTTTCTGGGCTACGCTTTACTATCTCCCCTTCTCCTTTCCCTCCTCCTCCCCATCACATCTCTGCTCCTCACACTTACTTCCCTTTCCCATTACCTCGCTACACTATACTATACAAGGCTATGCTATGCTATGCTTTGCTAGCGTGCCTGGATAACCGAGTGGTTAGGACGTTCGCCTTCGGATCGAGGGTACGCGGGTTCGAGCCCCTTCTCGTGAACAATTTTTTGCAAGAATTTTGCCCTTTCTCTTTGTTTATATCTTTCTTTCCGCCTATCTGTTAGTCTCTCTTTTTCATTTTCTCTCTCTCTCTCTGTACTCTTTCTCAGAGTTATCACAGGCCACACCGTAGCGGGGACCAGTGGGATCTGCCCAAATTCTGTGGCACGCACCCGTTCATGGTGATGATAGCTTCCGAGCACGTTCACACACTTTACACCGAGCTAGAACAGCTTCGCTGTTAAGAATGAGCACGAGAACGACGTGAACCAAATTTTCCAAGTTGTTATTTTACGGATAACTAAGTTGTTCACCAAAAGAAGGATTACATTTACGGTTCATAGCGAAGCCTACGCAGCATACGGTCGTTCGCCACGGTGGCACAATGAGTACGCTGCTCGGCCGTTCACCCTTAAGGCTCATTCACACCGAAGGCGGGGCGGCCGAAGCGGCAAAGCGGTGAGGCGGAAAGCGGCAAAACCTCCTCTCCAGGCGGCGAAAGCGGGGCGGAAAACGAGGCGGCAGGTCCGATCGCTCTCGGACCAATTTTTTGCCGCTCGCCGCTACTCGCCGCTTTGCCGCAGCCAATCAGAACGCGCTGCGGCGGTGGCGCGGCGGTGGTGCGGGTGTCTCTTTGGGAGAAGCCGTGCCACGTGATAGCGACACGTGCGCTAAAGCGTGAGAGGCCCCGCCTCCTCGGCCGCGCGGGCAGCCAAGAGAGCCATGCGGTCTGAACAGGCACGCGCGCTCGCCGCCTCGCCGCCTTGAAAAGCCCGCTTGACCGCTTTGCCGCCCCGCCTTCGGTGTGAATGTACCTTTAATTCACGGGTTCGATCGCGGCCGCCGCCGCCGCATTTCAACGGAGGCGAATTGATAGAGGCCCGTGTACTGCGAGAGATCAGTGCGCGTTAAACACCACATAGTGGAAATTTTCGGAGCCCTCCACTACGGTCGCGGCTCATAATCATATCCTTGTTTTGGCACGTGAAACCCTGCAAATAATTATTACGCTGGCAAGTTCTCGTAGCTGTTAACTGTGGTTGAGGACACACCGATTTGCTCGAAATTCACGACACATGTAGTGGTACTTCTGGTAACCTATGTACTCACTGTATACCCGCGTTGATATACGTTAAACTTGAACACGTGTTTGCTCATTCCGCGCACTGAAAAACGCCTCTCTAATACATCAGCCCACGGAGAGTAACAGTGATTGCAGCGAAAAAATTTTTTTTCAGTGCTCTCTAAAGCGTAACTGTAATGATAAAGGTAAAGGCTAACCAAAAAGTTTGGATAGGATAGCTGAGCATCAAATATAAAACGACCAAATAAACTCAAAATAAACATAAAGGGAATCACGAATATTTTCGGCTCCCAGAAGTCCTGAAAGCGATCAATGGTTTGTTCATACATAGAATATTGGTAGTGGTTTCGCGAAAATTTTCCGTCGTGGTTCAGCATCAGAAAATCAGCCGTAAATAAACAAGCAATTTTTTTTTCTTCGGAATTGGTGTTAAAAACAGTGTGGAAGTTCAAAACACCAATCTTCACGTCTGGGTCTATAGCCGAAATATTTTTCCTGCCATCTGGACAGTTATTTTTGAGCAATAGCATTCAGTATCTGTGGTTTACATCACAGTTGCTGAAAAGCATCAATTTCTATCTACGACCGTTCGCTTTTCTTTATTGTCTGGAGATGATGAGCAACGCGAAAGCTCCGAAATTGCTCGAACTCAGATGAATGAAATATCTCTTGGGCCATTGTGAAGAGGGTCTGTTTGCTTCCGCGTGAAAACGCTACAATTTAAAGCCAGTTCACCGACTTTGTAGACCTTGTCGAGAAAGAAAATACGCATTTGTAACAGCAGCATACCATTCTTTCTCACGTGTGTTTTAGAAAACATATTTACGCGCCTTTTCAATGGAATTCCAAAACAGGCCCTTCGAAACATGCATGTGCTTTTGGCTTGACAACATTCCACGTTGGGAGCAACGCATCTAGCCTGCTATTTAGACCGATGTCGCGACAGCAAGATGGTTATTGATAATCTACGAAAACATTTTCGACACGCTCACTGAGGAACTATGCCTGAAGATAGAATCGATAGTAGATTCTTTCAAAGATACCGTTAGGCATTCGCGAAATCCCGCCGTATATTAGGTTCCACTTCCCAACTTTCTCTGAAAGATGAATAGATGTCCCGCCCACGTTGCACTGCGTCGACCTTCCGTTACACACAGGCACACTGAGTGTAAAATTTTGTGAGCAAAATTTCAGCCATCGCCATTCGCGAAGCCCAAGTATATGCTGGCGAACACAAATCTAAAGAGCGCGTTCACGAGCGGGTTCCATATTGTGGGAAGACTTTATCGTAGATGAATTAACTAAAGCTAGGCCACTGTGCTTAATTCATTGTATATTTATGGTGGCAATGAGGGCTTCGATATCAGAACAGGAAAGATAACGTGCAGGCAAAGGCGAGACATCATTCTTCAGAGAAGAAATGAACGATTATGGCACTGAATATGTTTATTCATTGATCCCACAGAGGGCAGCAGAGAAGCTACAGTTTCTTTCGGGGGAGGGTTCAACCATACTTATAAGTATGCTCGTGCATGCGTTTGTCTTTGCGTGTATATACACACGCAAAGGGGGGTAGGGGGGGGGGGGGGCAGGGGTGTCCCCAAGAAAATTTGCAGTTGAATTTGCAAGAATGGATGGGGCAGGCTGTCACAGGGAGTGTAGAGTCCCTTTTGAGAAGAAAAATCTTCGCCCTCGACACCGCTCACTGCACAAGGCTATATCTACATTGCTGAAGGTTTTCAGAGGCAAGGAAACTATCTACTACACTAAGATGTTTAATAAAACATATATGTTAGCACAGAATTTACAGCACACCGCGGGGTAAACCTTTCATGTGTGTATTCAATCTTTGGAGTCAAGACACGAAAGCCTACCGTTCTTGTAAGGTCAAAGGATTGGGTAGACAAAGCGAAAAGCGGTGGCATCGTTTCGGTGTTATCAATTGAACTTCCAACATTTCAGCAATCGAAATAGAACTTCAAAGTTCTTTTAAAATCGGGTTCCTGACGGACACTCGGTGTAGCAGGTCGAGGAATTGGTCAACCAAAATTGCAACTTTGCGGCTAAATGCAGCATAACACTTCTGCAAGCCAGCCGGATTTCTCACTAAACGACGGCGCTTGGTCGCTCAGTCGAGCCATCGACTGAGCCATCTGTGCGTATGCTTAGGTAAAAATAGTAGGTTCAATACAATCATCCATTACATATAGGTAGACGACAGGCTGCTATCTCAAGGAAACACAAAGTTGCCTGCTCAAATACCGGAGCAAAGGGAGGTCAGATTAGCTGATTATAGAGAAACTGAGCAAGAGCGGAACTGTGCGAAAATCAGATGTACTGCAGCCGTTGATGTCGTTCAGCAACGCGAACAGCGACGACAAGAAGAAGCCTAACTTTAATGACACAATTTGCAAAACCAAACCAAGCATAGGTTTCGCTTTTGATAACTATGTTTACAAAAGCTAAACTACAGCCCTTTTTTTTCTCTTTGGCTTGGCTATTCAGCGTTTTTTCTGTGTGCTTATGCCGCGAATAGTTGCGGAGAGGAATATAATGGCGACTGGAAAAATACTGCATAAAGAACGCGGCCATTCTTTCACAATTCAGAGCGTGAATAAAAGCAGGATATCGCACAGCGAGTGTTTCGAAACAAGGATGCCTGTTGCCTGCGCAAAAATTCCAGCTCGCTTTTCGATATCCACCTTTCAGAAACGTCGCTATGTAGTATGTGAGGTCAATACCTCACGCTTATGAAAAGTGGGACAATGTGAGCTGCAAACGATGAAAACATGCATGCATGCATACATACATGCATGCATACAAAATTGCAGAATAAGGGCCTTACATAAAAACTGAATTGACCAATCAAATATTGTTCAAGTATGCAAAATATATTAGATTAGTATACAAAACATACGAAGCCACATAAATGCTTCCCGAGTTAAGTTTTTTCATAAGCATTTTCTTTCTTTTGATATTTTTTCAGTTTCACTTGCGTACTGTTCATTGACTTCATGACTTCAATATTTTTACGCAGTAAATCGGGACGCACAGATGCCTGCCATCTGTTTGTTTTGAGGCAATGTTATTTAGGAAAAAGTATAGGCAGAAATAAAGGACACGTGACGCAGCCGTTAACCCTTCGTATGGTCACGTGGTAACGCAGCGGTGAGGATCCGAGCAACCGCAGCTGTGACGCCTCTCAAGAGCGGATCACGTGGGGTGGCGCCATTCCTGTCACATTTGTGCTCCGGCAGTTGAATGCCACTGCAACGCAATAAATGACCTTGGGTACAGTGTAGTAGCGCTTTCGCTCTAAAGAATTATGTTTTCACGATTGCCACTAAGAAAAAAGACCGACGTCAACCAATGCGCGTTGTCAGTCTGCTGACACTTAGCAGAGGCTTGGTAACTGCCCAAAATCGCTTATATTAAGAGACAAGCCTTGGCTCAGAGCAAGTTCGTCATACAAAAATAATTTATCGTGTGCTAACTGCCGGAAACCTGATAAGCACGCACATGGTAGGAACTCCGAAATAATCTTGAGTACCGCGGGTTCCTCTTTCTGCCAGCAAATAAACCTTACGCTTCCTTCCAAATGCGCACACCACGGTTGCAATCACCCGCGACCTCACGATCAGGTGCACAGCGCCACAGCCAATGTATTATCGCTGTAGGCACTCACATTTATTTCCTCCATCACATGAAAAGCGCGTAAATGCCTTTTGGTAAGATAGCCGCCTGACTGATTTCAGTATATTTTGGAGCATTTGAGAAAATCCGTGATGTTGTAGTCCCTCCTTGAGAAGCAGCATCTTTGTTTATGACTTGTTAACTTATAAGAATTTCTCAATATCGGAATAATAAAAAGTTTTACAGTTGTATCCCTGAATCACGAAAGCCCTCGAGAACGAAATTCTCGTGGCAACGAAGAAACCTGGCGTCCCAGGCGAACGTCCATATAGTTCAATGCATATGCCCGCTCTGGACAGCGAAGAGATTCTAAAAATCACTCCCGCATTAACGAAAGCTTCAGGTAGTGATCCGTGACATCTTTTTTTTGAACCAATCTGCTAGTTGGGAACCCATAAGTTCGAAAATTGCAGCGCCGATCATTCCAGAAGTCGGGCACATACGTTTCCGCCAAGAAGCCCCTGACCAAGGGGTTATTTATAGTGTGAAGTCGACGCACCAAGGGAGGCTCGGCCGACGGATGTTGTTGAATATAGACATGAAGCGACTTAGACTCACGAAAATGTACTTTTTTGTGTTCCTGGATGCCCTGGAAATGCTTCCTGTGGCGTTACTTTTAAAGCACGCCGATATTGCGACTTGTCTGCACGCCTCGGCAGACAATTTGGCATCAGTTCTTCAAGCTTTTGACATCATTCGCACTTTCCTCGGCGCCCACGAAGACGATGAAGCTATGCAAAGCTTTTTAAGCTTCGAGGCTCGAGCCGTCAAGCTCCTGGAAAGCAACGTGACACAGCAAATCAGCGACATGTGTAAATTAATTTAGCTTGTGGGAAGTAATTGGTGTGCGTATTTTTCAATTTTTGCGACAAGAAAATTCTCACCAGAACGAAGAAAAAATCACTTCCCCCGCGATTTCGTTATTGAGGGGTTCGACTGCAGTATGAAGTTCACAACTGCGTAACTCTGAAGCAGATAGCGTAGTTCTGTAAGCGAGATCAATAAGAGCATCTCTAGCTAACCGACTTATTACGAATATTAGATTTTCACGGAACATTTTACGATGGCCACGAGAATTTTCTAAAAGGCTTATTCAAGAACTTGGTGTGTACGAAGATTGGGGTGAAATAAAACACTAAATAAACCAAAGCGGGTGTGTGCGTCGCACCTTTAGGACAATGGTCAGAACACATTAGCAGATACCATTGAGTCAGATCAGAAGTGGACACGACGTTTCAATAATTAAAATTATTCCGGCATAGCTAGCATTTAATTATTGAAATAAGACCTTGGACGCATTAATTTGCAGATTCTAAGAGAGCTTTCCTGTATCTGCATTTTCTGCAAAATCCTTTCTTCAAAATAAATCACTTAAGCAGGAACTCCTCACATTCCCAGATATCATCGCGTCTTGATCATCAGTCTAAATTTTTCATCTCTTTCTGTCGCACAGATGTTTTCCGAAGCTCAATTCTGCCATATACCATTGCCGAGTGGAACCGCCTTCCCCACTGCATCGCTTGTAGCTTCCATAGAGGACGTATCATCCTTCAAGTCTACAGTACTTGATAATATTTTGAGCCCGTTAGCCAATAATTGTTTGAAAATGCATTTATGTTCATTGTATCTACCCCCTCTCTATAGCCTTTTTGTCTCCTGAGGGTATTATAAATAAATAAATAAATAAATAAATACATAAATAAACAAATAAATAAATGAATAAATAAATAAATAAATAAATAAATACACTTCGTCGACTTCCACGTCGTACAAGGCGTGATTTTAAAATAAATGTTACATATTTATACAAATCAGTTCTACACAAGCCCGCAAGAGCTTGGTCAGTGACATTTTTTTAAGGGTTTCAATTCGAGCTCGTTGATATAAATCTATCAAGATGAAAAACAGTGCTGCTTGAAACCGCGAACCAGAATGAACACACGAGGACGGGCGCCATTCCTAGACTGTTCATTGTCGTTCTTATTTTCAAGCAGCGCCGCTTTTCTGCATGGTGAACATTTTTTTTTCTGCAAGTTATCGCGAACACCTCACAAAAAGCAAAAAAAGACAACAAAATGATGGGACGAGTGGAATATAAACTCGACCACGGCTTCATAATAACTGTTCATCTTTAACTGCAGCGGACATTTATCTAAGCAACTGTGGTATATGACAATAACAGTTTTTTTTCTTTTATATGATTTAGATAGGTATACCAATGAGCGCCGGAGCTTGACATTTATCTTGCTACTGTTCCAAATAACGAAGAAAATGGTTCTATCAGCCATGTATATTGCAGCACAAATCGCTCAGTAATAAATGTTCAGCGATGCTTTGCTGCCACGCACAAGCGAATGTCAACGTATCTTATGCAATTAGCGCAGGCGTTCGCTATCACAGTAGTAGATAATGAAAAGCACGGGCACCAGAAAGCAAAAGCTCATTGGTGGTTCCTGGCAAAGTTACGTTCACGCATGCCCACTAAACGACGTCGTTAGTCCGACACTGTTACGCGAGTAAATTAAATTAGCTCAGCCTGGCATCGTTACGCAAGAAACACCAGTCTATTTGAATTTAACGAGAGCAAGGGTTTCAAACGTTTCTTTTCTTTCTTTTTCTTGCTATCCTAGCTATGATTACCGCTATCTGCAAATCAGCAAACACTTTTGCGGGACAGTGTGGAGGTTGTGCACTGGCTTTTCATCAGAGAGGAGTGGCATGAAAAAAAAAAATGAAGATGATGCATCAGTGATCGGCACTACAATTGCAACGCGGCTTGAGCTAAGTGTTGTGACACCTCTACGGCGCGAGGCAGAGTAGCACCGTGGAGCACGAACAACAGCACAAACAGCCTTCAAGAGCACGAACACCACTATTATACTGCGGGATGCGCAATATAATAATCCTGTTGTGCTATTGAGGACTACACACCTGAGCGAAACATTGTGATTCGCTCCTTTGTGTATGTGTGTGTGTGTGTGTGTGATTGTACGTGTATATGTATCATTATTGTAATGTATCCTCATTGTATATACCATAGTCAACGCCCGACACCGGTAGTCGCAAGCCAGTAATATAATATCTGGGGTTTAACGTTCCAAAACCACGATATGATTATGAGAGAGGCCGTTGTGGACGGCTCCGGAAATTTCGACCACTTGGGGTTCTTTAACGTGCGCCTAAATAAAGTGCACGGGCCTCAAGCATTTTTCGCCTTCTTCGAAAATGCAGCCGCCCCGCCACGGTGGTCTAGTGGTTATGGCGCTCGACTGCTGACCCGAAGGTCGCGGGATCCAATCCCGGCCGCGGCGGCTGCATTTTCGATGGAGGCGAAAATGTTTGAGGCCCGTGTACTTAGATTTAGGTGCACGTTAAAGAACCCCAGGTGGTCTAAATTTCCGGAGCCCTTCACTACGGCGTCTCTCATAATCATATCGTGGTTTTGGGACGTTAAACCCCAGATAATATTATTATTTATTGAAAATGCAGCTGCCGCGGCCGGGATTCGATCCAGCGACCTTCGGGTTAGCAGTCGAGTGCCATTATCCACTAGACCACCGTGGCGGGGCGTAGTCGCAAGCCAGGGGATAAACCAGGGTAACATGACAAGGGTAGTCATTAAAATTTTTTGTCTGTATATCTACATTAAATATCGCGCACTTGCACTGCAATACGGACAGCAGCAGCAGTAATATCGCATTAAATCGCAAGACCGATTCTAATCTACTTGCGCATGTAAATGCGATTCAAGCAGGAACGATATGACCCCACTGTTTCAATTAACAGCGTCGTGCCTAATGGAAATGTTATCGCTTCAGAAAATTGCTTTTTTAATGGAATGGCCGCCATACTTGATGCTACAATGACGAGAGCTACCAGACAGAGAAAAATAAATACGCTGAATTACGCTGCATAGGCTGCTGTGTTACTAATTTATTTACTTTTTATCATTTCTCTCGTGCCTGTTTTTCATTAAGAGCGTAGGGTCAACCAACCCACGCCCCAACCATGTGCGCACTGCCGAACAGCAAATTAGCCATTTATTAGGCCAACCTCAACCTCTTACCTTGACGAAGTGATATTTCATATTACCTATACATTAAATGAAATCTGATGATTTTAATAAAGTCCGACGAATGCTGTATAATCTCTTCACCTATACAATATATATAGTATCTTCAAGTACAAAAGAATTCCAGCGGGTAGCCTATTATTCCGCCCCTATGCTTTCATGCATTTCCACATTAAGAAACTCGCCCATTTGGTTCGCATATTCTGATCCATCACGATTATTGGACTCAAAAGTGTCGATCCACCTCGTAATGCGTGGCTTAAAGAAAAAAAATATGCACTCGTTCACTGCCTCGCATTAAATAGATTCCGTGAATGCGTTGGATCTGCAGGAATTTGAGGGGCAAAGCTGCACATTCGGTGAAACCTCTATCATAGAGCATATCAAGTTTACACATTTTGAAATACCTCGCGAGTTAGGGTATTGTCGCAATGAATACGCTTCCTACTTATTTGGCTGGTTATTTCACGCTTTAGTACATTTATTGCTGCTTCGCAAAACAGCATGAACGGATGAGAAAGCGATACTCACTAAATGTGGTCCACTTGGAAGCTTTAAGAATACCGTGACTGAAGACGTTGGTTGCTTGGAAAAAGCTTACGCAAGTTTAACCTTCAGAATATGCGCAAATTCAAGCACGCTCACTTATGGTTTTAAATGGTAATATTGCTCCTCAAATACATGTTTTTTTTTCGCATACACTATTAGTCAAAACAACATTTCGAGTCTCTATGGTGTATTCTGTGAGTTCTGGCATTTCGAAATGTTCACAATACCATCGTTATGACTTGGCGCGGATCATTTGCTCCAGAGTTAATCACACCATCTATCATACAACCAGGCTGTTCAGCGACGCTACGAGGGAGTCGCAGGTCTTCTTATTATTACTGTAACCTCCAAAGCAGCCCACATTTCACCTACTGATGGATAAAGACATCTATCCGAGATGTTTATTTAGAATTTATTCACTCCCAGCTAGCTAACAAATTGGTACGCCTGAGAATTCACACATTTTAAAACTTTTGATGCTAACTTGCACATCGACTACCTGAGTATTATTTTTTTCCCTGTAAATGTCCTGTCTCCTAAGGTTGCATTCATGATAAAAAACTTAGCAACGCGAATGCACACATCTGCATCAATCTTATACTTCTGTTGGCCTTAGGTGGTACATCGGATCTTGTGGATAACACTGCGGTGCTGCGTCGGCGAAACGCAGAAGACGGACAAGGGCATGCCTCGATAAATCTTGTGGGGCCGCCGTTGAATATTCAGCAGGTTCGCGTACACACGCATATAAGATATCACTGTGACGTTGGTAAGAAACCTGGGCTATAATTTCTTGTGAGAAACATGGGTGCGCTCTACAGTAATATATTTCCAAGCCCTCACTTTCTTCTTTTCAACCTATCTGCAACGAAATACGTAGCATGGTAGATTACCACTTTGTTTAGTTCTTTATTCCGTGGAATTATCCCACAGGAATGCGTGGTTTTTATAGAGTACATACCGCTGAACATCTACAGCATATTTTTATTATATATATATCGTAACATTTCACGAATACGTATTCATAAAATAGGCCAAGCATAGGCACAATGCGAACGAATTAATTCCCATGTTCTTTTATGCAACGGTGGAAATAAAAAAAACCCACCTCTTGAATTTAGTATCAGGAATTCAAATGTATTCTGTGCATGTTGCCGGCAGTGAACTCTTGAACGTTCCCGAAAAGACGGTATAAAGCTCTGAGATAGAGCATAGCCGGGATGAAGTCCCATGAGATTGAACCGACGTTGGGTTTCTCGTTTACTTGCGGGGAAGGAAGCTTCGAACATGCCTCATATTTATTCAGGCGTTCTTGGGTTTCAGCGACATGCAGATAATATTTCAATACCTTTATTCCCGGATATCTTGTTGTCCAGGCGTACGTGATAACCATATGCCTTTGAGCAAATAACAGAAAATAATACGAACGAAACCTTTGATCTTCTGCTCTGTGAGCTCCGAGTTCGGATGCAATAGCATTATGCGCTTGGAAGTACTCTAACAAGAGCAAATGTTAACGTTTGTTCGAACAATGTAATATTGTTAGCTACACTCATACACATGAAGAACAATTAGTTTTCCGAATTATTGTTCACGAGGCCTTGGTGATTTAGTCAAACCACTAACCTAATGAAAAAAAAAATGCTGTATGCTACAGAACGAAAATGAAGCTTGAAATTACTATGACTCATCTGGCTAAAGAAAAAATTCCTGCAATATACCTAAGGTAGTTATGAGTTCATTATAATCAAGAATCGTATTGTTACATGGAAAAGCATTATGGTCGTAATAATAACAAATTCTTTAGGATATAAGCTGCAAATAAATGATATTTCGAATAAATATAAATTCGACATGTACATTCTTTTTTTTTTGCGCTTAGCTATTAGTCAGTGCAGTATTATATGATTCGTGGCGAATTCGTTCACTCGAACTATAGAACCGCATGAACTTGAGCTTCAGCACGATTCTTTTTAGGTCGGCCACATACCTCTTTCTTCCATTCTGCGTGTAAACAGCATACATAAATAAACAACTAAATCGATTCAACGCTCTCCAAACCAAAGGCCATTCGAGGCGGTAATTGTGGCGATTGGTGGGGGGGGGGGGAATTTTCAGGCGCAAGGCATGCTGAAGCCCAAGGGAACCATGCGAATTCAAGTTTTATTAGTGCACATAGCAGCGTGGTGCAACGCGTCTAATCTTAAAAAGGTGCCCTAAATTTATTCCCGTTATTTGCACTCTACGCAGTTGAGTGAGTCAAAATATCTCGAGGCTTAATTCAGCGGGCATTTGTGAAGTGTTGCCTTCTCGGTAGCTTACGCATGCCACGATTAACAAATAAGCAAAACTGCAAACCGAAAGAATTGGAAGAGCAGTGATTCTTCTCGAAAATTGTCATACAAGAACTCTTAGTTGGCAGGAAGTTCGTCCTGACCTTTGATCTGTCCCTGCTTACACGCTTACCACCTTTTACCAAAAAATCTTGCTTACGTAAGGAGAGCGGTGCTCGTAGTTCCGACATCTGTGACAGACGGAAGTCACCTTAAGCCTGTGATACATTCCAAGTTTAAAAGCGGCCAGTAATTGGGCGAAGCCGCGTCGCCAGCGCTATTCCTCTTTCAGACATCCACCCATGGGATCTACTTTAGAGGAGCTCGGATTTGAGACCATACGAGCGAAGTAAAAACTATCTCCTACCTTTTCAGCACAGTTTGCACCTGGGAAAAGAAACACTGCTTCCTTATTTGGCTCAAGTAACGATACGAGGTAAGCTGTAAGCGTAAACTGCTTGCCTTTGCAAATGTAGAGAATCTCGCAGGTCGGCTTCTGTCTGGGGATAGGGAAGGGCCACCTTTGGTACCTTAGTGACGCTCTTAACAGTCTATTTAAAGGATACTTTAGCATGGTGTTTATAACTTTTTTTTCTTAATTAGCACTAAGCTTGGCGTCTCCGTGGTCATCTGTTTTCAAACTTTCTGTGCAGTATTCTCGAAGCGCTAGGAGACAGCAAGATAATATACAAAACGGGACTAAGTTGTAGTGTTATTTGAAATACATTGTAGGCACCCATTTGAATCACATGGTTCTTGTTTCTGAAAGCCAGGTTCGCAATTCCGCAACTATATACTCTCAGGCAAAAGGGTGTTAAACGGGTATTTGGGTTCGTCGCTTTAGGGACTAATGGGGCTGTCACAACCATAAATCCCTTTAAAAACTAACGGCACCGGGTCTAACAGTTAGTCCCCACAGGTCACCTTAATGGACTAACATTTAGTCCTCACATTTACACCGTACCGGGCAACTGTTAGTCCCCACAGTGGCACCTCACCGGAAGGACGGTCGGTCCACTCGAATACTTCATGCGGATTATCTTTTAAAGACGATAGTCTTTCTTGGGGAACTTAAACGCAGAAATTTTGGTCTGTCTGTCTTTCTGTTTGTCTGTCTGTCACCCGATTCAGCCACCCGACCAAAGTTGAACGACTTGCTTACCGCCCACCCATCTTGAACTGGTACGGCTGTTCATACTTGTGAACGTTGTCGATCAAAAAGTAAATATTACGCATATCTGAGGCGCAACATCACTAGGTAAGTATAAGGTGGAGTGTTCGTTTAATAGAAAATACATAGATACGTAATTCTAAAGACCTTAGTTTCTTAAGCTGCTCTGAAAATGCGGCTGCGCTGAAAATGCGACGCGCCGACTAAAGCCCTCTGCCACGGAGGAAGGAAAGAACTTTCCTCCTCCGTGCCCTCGGCACAAGCTCGTTTGCCGACGTATTGCCAGATGGCGCCCATATCTCACGCAGCGTAAAGTCACTGGAACGGGAAAAGTACCGCGTTCGTTTTCTCTTCGGCGCCGCGCCATTTCGGCGGCTTCACCACACAAATGGTCCAGCTCGCTCACCTCGCTAGTGTCTCCCCGCCGCCGACGCACGGCGCTTTGAAGGGCGATTGTTTCTATAGCCTCAGAAAAGCATGCAGGAATAACAAGACATCCCGTATCGTTTTGACACTTCATCGCAAACACAAATTTCTGGGTATAATCATAGATAGAGACCTCCGTTGGAGCCCGCATGTGTCTTACATGAAACAGCGCCTGACAGCAATCTCCCAGCTGTTCACGTTCCTGAGTGGAAAAACCTGGGGGATGTCGGTCGACGCAATGCTGGAACTGTACAGATCACTATTTCTCGGTTTTTTGAGATATAGTCTGCCTGTATTGACTAATACATGTAAGACAAATATTCGCACTCTGCAGGCTGTACAAGCTCAGGCTCTCAGAGTTTGCCTTGGCTTGCCAAAATGCGCGTCGACTGAAGCGACTATTTCCATCGCACGGGACCACCCTATGCAAACGCACATTGCGGTTGAGGCCTTGAGAGCTCATATTAGGCATTTTTCCCGGGCCGATTGCCACCACCTTGCAACATTGCCTTCAGAAAGACCACGGGCATCGTATTGTGCAACGATTGCGAACCATTCTGCCCACCTTCCGTCAGGCTTCAGCCCCGCATCTAAGCCAGCGATACCTCCTTGGTGCTTCATTAAACCTGAAGTGCACCTCAACGTCCCGGGAATCAGAAAAAAATCTGAGCTCTCATCTCCAGTGCTGAAACAGCTGTCTCTGATTTTTTACACGACAAGTACGCAGACCATGTGCCTGTTTATACTGATGGGTCAACTACCCCCCAGTGTTCGTCCGGAGCAGTGGTCGTCCCAGCGAAAGCTATCAGCGTCACTTTCAAGACAGACCACCCAACGACATCAACAGCAGCAGAACTTGCCGCTCTTCGCGCTGCACTTTGTGTAGTCAACCGTGAACAGCCCCAACGATGGTCAGTCTTCTGCGATTCGAAGGCAGCCCTACAATCTTTGCTATCAGCCCTGCGACACGGACCATACGAGCAGTTGGTCTTCGAGGTTAGATATCTCCTCCATACTTCGTTAGAGAAAGGACACCACGTGAAATTTCAGTGGCTGCCAAGTCACTGCGGCCTGATAGGCAATGAACACGCCGACAATGCTGCTCGATCAGCTCTTCAAGGTGACAGGATCGAGACGATACCCCTATCAAGGACCGATGCTGCTAGCCAACTTCGAGTGGCTGCACAAGAAATGACTTCCTCCACTTATAACACAGTAAGCAGACTGCACAACCACCACCGCCACTGCCCGACCAATCTGCGTCTTCATACACCTACGGGACTACGCCGAAATGATGCCACTCTGCTTTGCCGTTTATGGCTAAGAGTGGCTTTCACAAAGTCATTCTCCTTTCGAATCGAAATGGCTGACAACCCGTTTTGTGACAACTGTGGTAGCGAGGAGACACTACAGCACATCTTCTGCGACTGTCCTCGCTACAATGCGCAGAGGAAATCCCTCGCCGTCGCTCTTGCTCGCATAGATCCCAGACCGATGACGGCAGGAACCATTCTGGAATGTCGTCCTGATAGGTCATCGCGGGTGAAGGCGACGAAGGCAGTGCTAAACTTCTTGAAGGCATCAGACCTGCACCGTCGCTTATAGACTAACGTCGTTATGATGACCGTGAAATGTGTGTGACTTTTTGTGCGTGCGTGCTCTCCTTCTCTCTCTCTTTATATCTCCCCCATCCCTTCCCCCAGTGTAGGGTAGCATACCGGTCCTTCTAGACTGGTTAACATCCCTGCCTTTCCTTTCTCTCCTTCTCCTCCTCGCAAACATTCTCCTCCTCGCAAGTGTCACAGCTCGACACTTGATTCACGCCAGTTTCCTTCGCTGCTTCGGCCGCCTTTACAACACGAGCGCTGTTCAAACTGAGAGTATCCATTGGCGAGCCTCACTTCATATAACATTAGTTTCTTGCTATCGCATTCATTGCTTCGGCCTTGCGGCGAAACTGTGACTTTTTTCTCGATGGCGCCGCTGCAGCGAACTGGATTGACAGTAGTCATTCACATCAAATTAAATCACCGGCCTTCGACGCGCCAAACATGTCGACCGGTGACCCGGTAGCCATCTCGCCTGCAAAAACGGAGTGAATCTTCGCGACATAGCCATGGTTGCTAGCCAGACCTATGCGCAACTCTGATACCCAAAGGTAGCTTACACAGTAACTCTAACGCAGCGCTCCTCTATCGTCTTTCGACGACATTTGCAGCGAAGCACGCTGATACGGGGCCAATTTTTTTTATCCCCAGTTCAGATGATCCGTTAATCCCCAGGGATAATTTTCTACAGTTACTCTCCACAGGGTCTAATACTTTTATCGCGTGTTGTTTTCTGCACTGAGCAACGAATGGCGGGGAAAAGAACACGCGAGAAAGTTAATATTTAGTCATGCGTCCTTCACTGCTTTCGCAATCAATGCGACAAGGAAAGACAAAGGTAAGACAATTAAATGTTTTATTTTCTATACACATATAAAATTCGTGCTTTCTTTCAGTGAATTCGCTGTCAAATGTCTAATACAGGTTCACCCGCGCTGTCTTATACCGTACAGTCCTATTTGCGAAGCTGCTCCAACGGAAGCCATAGATGACTGGCATTGCACGCGCCAGTGCTCACAATAGCCTGCACATTGTGGACAACAGCTGCATCCTGCAAAGCAAGCACAAAAAGATTGTAAATAGTTAGTCAAACGCGACCGAGAGGATGAAGATGCGTGCACATGGCAAGTACGTGCAAGGTGAAATATAAAACACGCGCTGGTATCAAATATGGTATCAAAATAATTTCGCCGTGACGTCATACATAACCAGAGACGCATTTCGAGCGACATAGCGCAACAGCTCAAATGCGGTAGCTGAAACCATTGCGCCGAGTTGCCGCCAACGTGTCGGCGAGTTTTCTGCGAGCCGCGTAGTAGTGCTCGATCACGCCCGTCAGCCGCCGCTGCCGCTAGCGAACAGGCTAACCTCGAGCGGGCGGCAGTAGAGCGAGCGAAAGTGGAACCGCCGCCACGAATGGCGGCGAACTGCTTGCGAGCGAGCGACGGTGTAGCCGAAAGTAATTGCGATTAATTTCCAAAAAGTTCCAAAGCACAGCTTGAATCGGCTAAAGCCCTTGCCAGCCCATGCGGAGTATTCCGAGCGCACGACATAGAATCCAGCGCGTTGCCCGCCACCGCAATGCGTTTTGGACGAGTCGCATCGCAGCGGCGAGGCCTCCGTGAGCGAGCGTCCGGGCGGCCGACGGCAATGGCCGCCAATTACCAGGCTGTCACAAAGTACAGGCGAGCTGACACGCAAACAGGTGCTCGCGAGGCGTTTCGCGCACGCGGCAAGTACGGCAGAATAATGAGCGACCACTCACTTGTGAACGAGTCCAGCGCCGATTTATTTCCAGAGTCAGATTGAAATCATGCATCCGATAGGTATAATGTCTTCTCGGCCGCCATTCCCATTTTTCGATGACCATTTTTTGCACGCCGGTAGTGACGCAGTACCGTGACTACGCATGAGTAATACTGCGCGGCGTGTCGAGAGCAGCTCCAGGCATCAAGGGTGCGGCGAAACGTAAAAGCAGCTCGCTGCACGCTCTCATCCACGCATACGTGTTTAAAGCGCCGCGACATAGTTCCTACATCCTCGAACTAATTTTGCAGCGCGACACAGCCGCCAACTCGCCATCACGAACACAAGTGGTAAGACTAACCCAAGAGCGAGAAAGACGATCCCTTCACAACGGTTTGCACATGGAACGCATCTCAGCACACGGCCTGTATCTCCCGCGCGGTTACTCCTTTTGAAGACTAACTGGTTTGCAACACGGCACGCGACCTTCTATCGTTGCTCCTCCAACAGTCCATCCGTTCATCGCGCGCGCCCATTCGGCTCCGTTAGTACTCTTTCGGCAAATTGTAGCTTAGAGTGTAATGGGGTGGTAAGGAGGCAAAAGTTATAGATTGCATCTGACAGCAATCTTTAAAAAAATGTTAACATACCTGACAGCAATTTCAATGTACTTAGAGAGAGATAGATAAATATAGGAAAAGGAAGAGGCAGGGAGGTTAACCTGGTGTGAGCGACGGGCAATAGGCACTGCTAAGAAGTATTAACTTAAAAAACTCACATCTCTAAACACGGCTGGCGCGACATTCCTTGGCGCAATTATAGCAGTACACAGATAGGTAGGTTCGCGGGAGCTTGAATTTGGAACTTCGCTACCAAGGCACTGAAAGTTAAACTGAGCGTATTGGGGGGCGATACTCACTTGTAGCGTTCTACTGTTATGCATTCTGTTATATATTATACTCTAGAGAACTCACAACAGAAACGATAATCACGACTGGTGTTGCGAAAGTGCTCAGCCGGAACGACAACCCGCATCTAAGGGACAGCAAGAGCAGAGACTGCCATATTTTTATTCTTTTTTTTTTTTTAAATGAGACACCACGGTGTTACATCAGTTATGTAATCACTTTTACGGCAGAATGACATTAATCTGTGGCTACTTCTCTTGCACGTTGTTAGTCCTAGAAAACCACAAGGCAGGAACGGAAATCGTTCAAGTTGTTGTCGATCAATACAAACATATGTGAAACATATGTATTTTTGCTGCGACTAGCTTCCGCCATGTAACAGTGTAACTAGCAGAAATCGCCACCTCTTTTCTGTCATTTAAAAGTTGCCGTTTTTCGCTGAATAGTTAGTGCCTGTTAAACATGAAAGACTCGTGCTAGTTGCGCAGGAGTTTGGTATAGAAAATATCTGCAGTGAAGTGTGACGCAATGTCCCTGTGGTCTGGGATTCATGTAGTTAATGGACATTAAAACACCGGCCAAATGAAAAAAAAAACTTAATACATATGCGCGATGCCTGCAGCACGTAATGGCACGTACACTCTGAGAAAAAAAAGAGCCTTGATTCCTTCGGGGAGTCTTGACACGTCTATGACTCTTTTAAAGGGGCACGTCAACTCTTTTTGGATATCGTTATACTCTCTTCGAAGAGTCGTGTGCCCCAGAGAGAGTTAAGAGACAGAGAGAGAGAGAGTGGAAAAAGAGAGAAATGTTTTAATTAAAAGCCGGAGATGTTTTAACAAGACTCTTTGTTGGCCTAGTTGGTATTTGTTTAATGACATTTTTTTTAGCCGTGGAAGAGCATATACACAGGGCAAAGAAACACACAATGACAGGACGGGCCGCCCGTCCTGTCATTGCGTTTGTTTGCCCTGTGTATGCGCTCTTTCGCGGCTAAAAAATGTCATTAGGCCGCAGATGTTAGCCTGGCTATTTGCCTGACATGCTACTCCATATGCTGGGTGATGATTATGATGTATACACTGATAAGCACATAACGCACACAGCCACACGCACGCACGCACGCACACACACACACACACACACACACACACACACACACACACACACACACACACACACACACACACACACACACACACACACACACACACACACACACACACACACACACACACACACACACACACACACACACACACATAGACTACACTGTTTACAAAATTTCGTTCAGGCTTGTGACCTGTAGGAAAGTCAGCAGCGCCTTCGTGGCGCGTAACGCACAGGTGCTGCTTTGCCATGGGCCCAGAATATGTCGCAGTTCTAAACACGAGCCAAGTTGAAGGTGCAATAGAGTCAAGTTGCCTCTTTATAGAGAGTCATATAGGCGGCAAGTCAAGACTCCCCTAAAGGAGTCACACATACTCTTTTTTTAGAGTGTACTTAAGAAAAGCGTACTAGGCCGCTTTCTGTTATTGTAAACGAGGCAAGAGTGCGGGAACCGAAATGTCTTTAAAACATTATCTTTCATCTTGGTCGGCGCATTCTATGTATACTCAATGGAAAAAATATCTCGTACAAAAATGTGACGGTGCTCAAAAAGCGGTAAAAGAGCTGTAGCAGAAATAAAAAAAAAAGTAAAGTAGGAATAGGTGCTCCTTCGGTGGCCTATTTTACCAATGATCTTTTGTATAAGCAGATAAATAAGTGTCAACAACTACCCGGAAGACAATTTAATTCGACAATAATCTCCATAGTGTGGTTCCGAAGGACGACACGTGGCAGTGTATTGAGTGCACCACTAAACGTACCAGACAAAGGCGATCACTTGACTGAAGAGCGATACCTAGTGATTCTATAAACAATGAACTTGGGCGCCAAAAGGAAGCCGAAGTTAATTAGAGGAAGTTAAACAGAAAATCGGCTGACAAAGTATATATTCGGTATACAGCGGCAAAAAAAAAAACACTATGAAGGTGTTTTTGCGAGACTGCTTTCAGCAAACTCATTCTAGATAGCGTGGAGCGCTTTCCAAATATAATCGTTTTCGCGATCTTCAAGCTTTTCTGCGGACAGCAGACAGTGTCTATAGGATAGCGAACACCAAGAACTGTTTTTCAAACAGGAGAGCTGATTGAGAACTTTTTGTTTTAGTTTGTGACTTGGAAAAGTCCGCAAAAAGAAACAAATCAATGAACTATCGCGAAATGCCGAATATTTTTTTTTTGCCTATGAGATACCTCGACCCCGATGTACACACTTCAGATTAAATTAGCTCCACTTTGAATTGAATGCAATTATGTGCGGGAAGTTCCTCGACGTATGAGACCTGCCACACCGTAAAGCAAACCTCCCCAATGCATCACCTACAGCGCCACCTACACTCCGCCTCTTCAAACCACACAATGAAACGGATGTCCCGACAAAGAAGAGGCCGGTGCCTACTGGTTCTGATTCTCTGTATTCATATTCACGCTTTGTCTAATAATGCGTTCCTCTGTTTTGCTCAGAGCCTGAATGTAATATTTGCGCAGGACCATTGTGATTGTTCGCGTCGGCCAGAAGTTCTTCATTTCAGCTACCGTAAGTTTTCGTAGGTATCATGCGGAATGACCGCGAGTATATTCAGAAATTCTGTTCAGTGTTAATGACCAACACGCCCATTACAAATATATATTACTGCATTTCTTATACTAACTGCCATTTAGAGAGATCCCATAATATTTTTGGCATTACACTCTTATAGCTTTTCCACAATAATATTTGCGTTTTTTTTTTAATTTTAAGTGGAAAGCGAATAGGACACTCTGAAATGAACAGAATTCCAGTCGCCCAAGGCGGCCAGAATGCTAAATAGTGCCCTGAAATCGGCTCTTCAATTATCGTTTCGATCAAGCGATATTAAACATATATCAAGTCGTGCTTGAATTGGCACTTTTGCGCATGTTCATCCAATAGTCAGAAAATACTTAGTAGGCTTTCCTTTGGCCATATGGCTAAGATGACGAAATGGTCTAGATTTAGTGTATCTATAGTGGTTTCTGCTCTACCTAACATAGCTTTACCAAACATCCCGTTTGTTTGAGGAATCTCTTCTTAATAGTAAAAAAAAGGGATCTCAACCTATTTTTTTGATGTTCGTGTTGCAAGAAAGCGTTCTTTAGAGACAACTTACTCATACCCCCCCCCCCCACGGTAGTCTGGTCGTTATGGTACTTGACTGATGACCCGAAGGTCGCGGGAACGAAAACTCTTGAGAACTATGTACTTAGATTTAGGTGTACGTTAAAGAACCCCAGGTTGTGTAAATTTCCGGAGCCCTCTACTACGGCGTTCCTCGTGATCATATCGTGGCTTTTCGGCGTTAAACGCTAACAGTTATTAGTAAGGAGAACTTACACAGTGACAGCCAGAACACTCCGCAGCGGAATACCATTAACGGGCCGAGAATAGACACGAAAACACGGTACTGTCTCTCCATGAGGCGCCTTTGTACTTTCTTATCATTACTTTCCTGATTCGAATGAACTACCTTTGTTTGAACAAGTTTCATTGAGAGCATTCGATTATCTACAGAAAAACAAATTCGTGGAGAGTTGGGCTAGTTGGTACGAGTTCATTCTGGTCGAACTGCGCAAAGGACGGGACACGAACTGCGCTCGTTTGTCTTGCTTTTCTTCGTGTCCCGTCCTTTGCGCAGTTCGACCAGAAGGAAAAACAAATTCAGCGAAGGTATCATAATGAGATCACAGACTACCTCCAGTGCCGAAGTTCAGTAAGCTATGAGTCGACAAAGAAGCGGGTGAA